>NC_039248.1:9719570-10045125 GCF_003368295.1 Carassius auratus | reverse complement strand
GAAGAAATTAAGTTTAAAAGTATATTCAAATAGAAAACAGATGTTTTAAATAGTAAAACATATTTCAACATTTTACTGTTTTTGTTGTACTTTGGATCAAGTAAATGCAGGATTGGTAAGTAGAAAAGACTTTTTTAAAAACATTACAATTTTTACTATTCAAAAAATCGTTTGTGTATACATTTTATTATCATACTGATTATTAAGTCTCCATTAGCAATTTGAATAAATGTGTTTTTCCTTTTTGACACATAAATAGTCTCATTACACTACATCATGACAAAAATAGCATTATGTATATTTAAAAAAATACATATTATTGTTAATAACTTAAGTAGTGTTAAAACTAAAAAATACATATATTGATTCCAACACCATGGTTTACATTTCTGTTTTAAATGATTAGTAAAGCAAATTTAAAGGGTGTTTAATTATCATTAAAATAGTTTGAAAGAATTGAGCAATGCCAAAATTATAATGAGCTTTTTCTGCCTTTTGATTTTGGGCTTAATGACTTATGACTGGGACTTTTCTTTGAACAGTAGGATAATTTATTTAAATTCACAAAACGTCTCCAAATAATGAACTGTGACTGTTTGATCAGTGTTGATTGGCTACATTCTCCCTCAGCTCAGCCAATCGATTTGGGACTGACTTCTGTGTCGACTCAGGCACTGCAGTTAACTAAGTCTCCACAATTACTGTTCATCAGGAAACACGGCGTATCGATCGGCAGGGTACACGGAGTGCACACCCACTCACACATACCCAGACACGCTTCACAGAGATGCACATCCGCACAGGAGCACGCCATCCCGAGTGGGTTAATTTATTCTGAATGGAAAAAAATAGAAAACTTCCAGAACTCTGTCGCCGGTTCGGACATGCCCGCGTGGATGAAGGAGGGGAGAATAAAGGTGTTATCATGTAAGATAAAAATACAGCCCTCTTCAAGCGTGAGACCGCAAGGGATGGTCAGACTTGAACAGCACCGGAGGTGTGAAATGGAGTTTGCTTCTGTTCTCACAGATCCGTGTGTCCGCGAGTGTGTGACAGTGTATGAAAGTAAATAGGCATGGGAGGAAGGGCTCTGGGGACTGTCGCCAATTGTCACTGTGATTTGTGGATGTATTAATTCCAGCGTCTGTATGTTGCCTGCGGATCCTTGTAAGAAATCGCTGGTCTAAGAATAGGCAGGGATATCTGTTGTTATAACTGGAGAGCTTGTGAGCAAGGATGTTCAGACCTTGCGTTTAAAGCTCCTGGGCAAAGGAAGCGGGCATTCTGTTGAGATGGTCTGGAAGCTACTTCCTGTCACTCTTTATATGAGACTTAAATGGCCCCTCGCTCTCTCTCTTCCCTGAACTATCTGTCTCCTCCTCTCTCTGACCTCTGCCTCATTATTCAGTGGACTGTCGGCCTCATTTGTTGTCTCACAAGTAGATGCGAGTGCTGTCAGCTGCTGTCCTCTTGTCTTATTATGCCCGCAGGTGACTGATAGGCCTCCTTTTTCTCACTCTCTTTTGATGGGCATGTCTGGTCGCTCGCTGTTCATGATGCTCATCTCCTCCTTCTGCTCCCGCTGAGTTTAGCTGCATTTCCTTATGAATGAATGATTTGAAGGACATGATTACAGATTTTGTTTATTCTTTTTATACAGATGAGTTTGCTGAAATGAGCTGTTTTACAAAAGAAAAATATTCTTTGGCTCAGTACGCAAGGAAATCAGAAGGAATGATTATGTTAATGATCATCTTATTCACTATGTTTGTGTTGTTTTTCAATAAAAATAAAACATATTTAAAAAGGAGCATAAACCACACTAAATTTTGTTAGATTTTGACTTAAACTATATTTATTATTTAGATTTAAGTATGTTTAGATTTTTTTACTGGAAAATGAGACAAAAATACTGATTAAGACCAATTTTAAATTACTTTGATTATCTATCTATCTATCTATCTATCTATCTATCTATCTATCTATCTATCGTTCTATCTATCTATCGTTCTATCTATCGTTCTATCTGTCTATCTATCTGTCTGTCTGTGTATCCATCTATCTATCTTATCCATCTATCTGTCTATCCATCTATCTGTCTATCCATCTGTCCGTCCGTCCGTCTCTCCGTCCATCTATCTATCTATCTATCTATCTATCTATCTATCTATCTATCTATCTATCTATCTATCTATCTATCTATCTATCTATCTATCTATCTATCTATCTATCTATCGTTCTATCTATCTATCGTTCTATCTATCGTTCTATCTGTCTATCTATCTGTCTGTCTGTGTATCCATCTATCTATCTTATCCATCTATCTGTCTATCCATCTATCTGTCTATCCATCTGTCCGTCCGTCCGTCTCTCCGTCCATCTATCTATCTATCTATCTATCTATCTATCTATCTATCTATCTATCTATCTATCTATCTATCTATCTATCTATCTATCTATCTTTATCTTATCTATCTATTTTACCTAATCTAAGCTGGTTCTTAGCTTCCAAACCTTGTGGCAATATAATCTTTTTTCAAATATTCACTTTTTGGAAGTGTAAAATTACTGTTAAAACACCTTTCAAGTGGCATACTCCCTCTCTGCTCTGTGAACTATTTTTGTCACAAACTGGAGATAAAAGAGCAGGTGGGTTTGTGTTGTTTTGAAGGCATCCACTTTGCCCTGAACAGACTTTTTAGGGGAAGTCGTGGCCTAATGGTTAAAGGGTTGGACTCCCAATCAAAGGGTTGTGAGTTCTAGTCTCGGGCCGGCAGGAATTGTGGGTGGGGGGAGTGCATGTACAGTTCTCTCTCCACCCTCAATACCACGACTTAGGTGCCCTTGAGCAATGCATTGAACCCCCAACTGCTCCCCGGGCGCCGCAGCATAAATGGCTGCCCACTGCTCCGGGTGTGTGCTCACAGTGTGTGTGTGTTCACTGCTCTGTGTGTGTGCATTTCGGATGGGTTAAATGCAGAGCACAAATTCTGAGTATGGGTCACCATACTTGGCTGAATGTCACTTTCACTTTCACTTTCACTTCACTTTAGTGCAGTGGTTGGTACTTTATTTATCTGCTTAACCTGGCTGCCATAACCATCCACAAAGTGAACATAAATGGAACAAATATAAAATATAGGAATACTAAGATACCTTACGGTTTTAATTCTAAAGTTTACTTGAAACCTTGTTGGAGAGAGCACAGTGCTATTAAAACTGGTATTGAGATTTGTGAAATTTTAGTGTCAGCTACTGAGATTGTTTTTCACTGAAGTTGCAGTTGGGACAACACTAATAGTAGCAGCATCAAATATGGCTTCTCAAATGTGGGTTTGTTGTCTCACATGGACTCTGTCTGATAGGAGCAGCTCTCGGCTCTGTGACTGGACTGTGATTGCGCTGAGAGATGTGTGTATTATGTAACAGTGGGAGCCCGGGGAGATGGGGGAGATTGGGGATGTGCTTACCTGTGAGTGCTCATATTCTGTTTGTGGGAGGAGACAAATTCATGGAGCAGCTGCCTGAAAGAACAAAGTCACGACATTTCCCTGGAGTATTCCCCTTCTGTCACTCTCTTCCTCGGATTCTCTCTCACAGACTTCCTCTAATGCTGTGCGTGTGTTTATAGGAACTAGCTCATTTAAGGCTCCTAAAAATGTTTGAATTGAATTACATTGAATTAAACGTGACTGAAATAGTATTTTCTTGTTGATCTCATTCCAATAATCTTTGTTTTCTTGAGTACAAATATCGGTGAAATTGAATTAGTTACTAAGATGATTTCCTGCTAAGTTGCTCTTTTTCCATGTTTGTAATTTGTCTTATATATATATATATATATATATATATATATATATATATATATATATATATAATTTTTATTTTCTCTCCCAACACAAGTGGATTACAACCAGGTTGATTTTGCATGTTAGCTCTCATACTTCATTTGTAATTTGCTCTGTGACTTTGGTTAAGCATTACTGGATGTTGTTTAATTCTTAATGGACTTTCAAATTACCTTTGATTGATTTTTAACCTGCCTATTCACTCTTAAGAAAACGTTAGTAGACCAGGGTAGAAAACCCAATTAGGTGAAGGCCACCTCACATTTGTAATCAGTTTGGCTTTCCAGTTGTCTCTCTCTCTCTCTCTCTCTCTCTCTCTCTCTCTCTCTCTCTCTCTCTCTCTCTCTCTCTCTCTTTCTCTGTCTCTCTCTCATGTAGTCACCTTTATCTTTCCACTTCACCTCTCATTGTTTATTTTATGCAAACAAACTTTGCGTACAAGGACTTGGACTTGAAAACCCCAAAAAAACCATTGGTTTATCCAGCCTTAATCGATGGTTTTGTGGCTTGTTGTGTGAAACTCTTACGTTACTGTGCGGTGCGGTGGAGTCCTGCTGAGTTTCATCTGTCACCACTGCTGCAAAGGTTGGTTCGCCTGGCACTCCACGTGACTAGATAGTCATGCTCTGCCCGTCCCCTGCACCTCAGTGTCCAGCCCCACAATCACAACACACTCTGACAGCAAACAGGAAGGGACTCAACAGTGATGTCTTAATACAGGCCACTACTTTGAAGGTCTTGCTAATAGAATGTGGCTGAAGCAGGGACGCCTTCCAAAGCACTTGATCAGCCTTTAAACCAAATATGATTAGACAGTAGGTTTTATAGTTTGAATAGAGTTCCAGTCATTAATGTAAAGGCCAGTTTGTCCACATCCAGCTATCCAGAATTCAGCATATTTCTTTTTTTTTTGGATCTAACAAATACGCTGCTCTAGAAATGTATAATAATTTTTTTTGTTGTTGCCAATTCTCGCAGACCCCTCTTGTTTGAATCCCCTGTACAGAATGATTTGTGGTAGTAAAAATTAAACAAGCTATTCATATTCACAAGGGCATTGACTTACAGCTCCATCTTGTGCATCTCACTTGTTACCTTGCTTTTTGTGGTTTAATGGCAGTTGGTTAGTGGGAGGAAAAAATGGGTGTCCTTTTAGACTTTCTGTGCCTTTGCATTTATTTTTATATTTTATACTAATGCTGCTACTTTCATTCATACTTCTTTTTCCAGGTTTTATACATGTTTCAGTCCATTATTATTTATGGTTACTTGTCATGCAGGCACACATCTGTTCCAGACACCCACACCTTTCAAGTGAAAAGTGATGTTTAACAGCAAACACCAAGAGGTTTATTACAACTGATTTCAAAACTATTTTTAGCGCTGTTGTGACAATGATGGCCCTGAGTGAACCCGGGACAACTTCACCATCTCTGTGTTTTCGTTTCTGTCATTCTCAAATTCAACATGTACTGAAGTGATTTTTTGGATGGATTTGATGAGAGCTCTTTTAAAGATGAAAGCTGTTTCACATGTGCTCTACTGTGCTGCACACTTTAGACAGCTTGATCTATGAAGCAGTAATTGGCCTGGACGGAGCTGAATCATAGCAGGAATACAGGGATCTATCAGGAGACATTGACTTTCTTTGCACAAATCACATCTGTCAATGGGGAATAAATAACCTTTTATCTGTATGGCTGTACAGTGAAGTCTTGGACAGGTATCAAATCCTCTTGACCTCTTTGATGCAGGCATGTTTCAGCATGTATAGACATTTCTAAATTATATACCATTACACTTAATGAATAGAGTTGGGCCAATGCTTAGTAGATAACTATTGACACATTGGAGATGTAGTGCTCATATGGATTTTGCAGGCTCTGGCCTAAAACATTTCTTAATGTCATTTCTACTTTCTTAACACTAAATGTGAAAATATAAACAAGATCTGTACTGCCTTTCTCCAAGATGTAAGGCTGGCCCGATATGGTTGTTTATAGTATGGATACTTCATATGTTGGTAACATATTGTTTATTATCCAATATTGGAGATAGGATTGTATTGCATAAATATGGTAGCTTTTGAAACTGGATATAGGTTATCATTGCCTTTGGTTAATGCTCAAATTAAGTTAATCTTTAAAGGAATAGTTCACCCAAAAATGAACATTTTGTCATTATTTACTCACTCTCATGCCGTTCCAAATCTGGGTAATTTTCTTTCTTATTTTGAACACAAAAGAAGATCTTTAAAAGAATTTTGAAGACCCCCAACCATTGACTTCCACAGTAGGGAAAGGAGACCCTCGACCGGTTATTTACCAGCATTCTTCAAAATATCTTCTTACATGTTCAACATAAGAAAGAAAATTATATAAGTTTATAAAGACATGATGGTGAGAAAATGATGACAACATTTTCATTTTTGGGTGAACTATCCTTTTAATAACAATGTTTAAAGGGACATTTAATGTGACTTTAACAAATCTCAGAATGAGTATTCTTTTTTTATACTGGACATTATAATGTTGTGATGCCTAAATTTACTGTAAACAATGCATTTAAACAATGAATTTTGCTTATTTTTATGTACATTTTATTAATCAAGAATCTTAATATATGACATGTATTAATTATTTGCCATAACATGATACAATTTTAGGTCCCCACATTGCTTTCTGGCTGCTCTATGCTGTATGGTCAAAAAAAAATAAAAAATTTGAAAAATGGCAAAAATTTAATGCTCATTTAAAATGTTGTCCCTAACTTGAAAATAATTATCAGTTAATCAATTTCAGACAGATGTAAAATAAAAAATTGCATCATTTCTTTAAAGGGTTGCAAACCCAGCTAGTTAAACCATTTAGACACCAGCTTGACCTGGTTTGGGAGAGCAGCTAAACCTTCTTAAAAATCCTGCAAACCACCTATTGGCTGATTTAAGCAGGTTGCAGCCATACTTGCTTAATTCTAACTTGAAGAAGATGCTGTTGTAACTGAACTTCACTGTTGACAGTATATCAACAGTACTGTTGTTCTGTAGAATTCGCTTTTGAGAGAAAAAGCATCAGTCGAGCTCTTATGATTGCTTGCTCGTATAAACAGGACACTTTCCATCCTGCTGAGGAGGTGATGTTTCCCTTTCATTATCTCCTGATTGCACCCCATCTAGCTCAGGGTAAGTGGAGTCATGCAGACTGGTTGTGTTGGGTAACACTCGCCCCGCAGCCACCACCGAGGGTGTGGTTTCACACACAAAGCAGCTAGGAAAATAGACCTTCGTCGGTGCGTAATTAAAACGGCTCTTGCCGGAAGCACACTTTCAATTAGAACGGGCCTGCTTAATTTAGTGGCTAGTTATTTATTTATTTTTGTGATGGATAGAAGAAAAAAGTATTCAAAATAATAAAGGAGCTCTAAGAGATGGATGATGCTGGAACCACCAGGTGTTATTAATATGGATGTCGGTTTCTCAGCTGTTTTTCTGCTATGCGTTCAAAATTATACAGGTGCTTTATGATAGCAGCATATGTTATGTCTGTGCAATACGTAAACATTTCAGGGTTTTTCATGTGAGTTTATTTTATATTATACTCTATGATACTGATTAGAGAATTCTAGTGTAATTAGTGGCATTTGATAATTATCACAACACATATTTAGGGGCCAGAATATCATATAAACTTGCCTTTTAATATTTTTGTGAAAACTGACACTTTTTAAAAAAGTTTGTTAATACATAGAAAATAGAAAAGAACAGCATCTATTTGAAATATAAATGTTTGCACCATTATAATATATATATATATATATATATATTAATATATGTTAATTAGATTCGTTATTAGATTATATGACATGTTTGAAAAGTGTGAAAGGTGTTTAAAATAAAATGTGAAATTTTAAAATGTTCCTGTAGCTCAAGTGGTTGAGCATTGCGTTATCAAGCGTTAGGGGTTCGATTCCCCGGGAACACATGATAGGTAAAAATTGTTAGCCTGAATGCACTGTAAGTCGCTTTGGATAAAAGCGTCTGCTAAATGCATAAATTAAATTAAATTTAATTTAATAAAAAATTCCTGTTTTTTTTATACTGGTCTGTTAAGTTCTTGTTGTATGTCTGAAAGTGTAGTTTAGAGCCGCGATGGAGGGCACAAGCTGTTACACTAATGAGCTGTCTGGAAGCTAGTTATTACTGCAGTGCTAGTTGACACAGTTGATGAACAGCAATCAGATGGTGCTACTGAAAGCTTTGAAAGTACCATAGTGACTTTAGAAATGTCTATAACCTAAATATATAATACAACAATGTTCAGTCTTGACAGTAAAGGAACTAAAGTGTTTACAGACAGATTTGTTCAGTTTGCTTATTCTTCTTTCTCGCTTTGGTTCCATCATTGTTTTCATGGGTGCGACAGTGTGGAGTGGATTGTCTTTGTTTTTCCTTTCGCACTCATTATCACCCCTGGTTCAAGGAGATGCGCTCTCATTTGCATGTGTGCCCCTAAGGGCTGGAGTCTTTGTGTATCAGGTCATTCATACTGCTTAGAGCAGGACTCTTTTACTGAGGATTAGAATACAACCAATCAATTAGCAATGAGAAAGAGAAATGTGAAACTGCTAAACATCTTCAGCTTCTCTTTACAGTTCAGTCCTTTCACCATCTTCTTGGGATGGAGTCTTTGACTTGGCCTGAAAATCTAATTAAGAAATTGTTTGCAAAAAGGCTAAATTAAAGATTTTTTTTAAAGATTATAATATTTTAAGGGGGGGGGGGGGGTTGAAATGCTCGTTTTCACTCAATATCCTGTTAATCTTGAGTACCTAAAGAGTAGTACTGCATCCTTCATAACTCCAAAAAGTCTTTAGTTTTATTATATTCATAACAGAAAGATAGTCTGTACCGTTTTTTCCCGGAAAAACACGACCGGCTGGAGGCCTATGTGGTATGTACTGAAACTGTATATATTTGCTTAGCGGTTTTGGAAAATGACTAAGTTCCACTTTGTCGTCTTTTTTTTTTTTTAAGCTGTACATGTGGAAAGTGCTGTTTGATGACAACATCGCATGTTGTTTACTTGATGTGCTTACGCGCCGATAGCTAAGTTAACAACACAGAGATATTTGAAGCAGTTTTACTCACTGCCTGCGGTTCCAACACACGATCGTGGCCCTTTTTCGTTGGGACTGCATTATCCTTAAGAAATAAACGATATGCAAATCCGGCGTCAAACTGGGCCTTGTTTGTAAAACAAGCATCTTCGAAATGCAGGGAACAAACACTTGCACAACTCCGTTGATGCTCTGTAAAAATAAACTCCATCCACTGGTCCCTCAATGCTGTTTTTTTTTTTTTGGTAATCTGTGCAGGGTTGTGTTGCCCTGGCAACCAAAAACACACTCCTTTTGTGACATTTCGCGACGCTCTCGCTCTGATCAGTGAATGTCTGTTGTGCTCTCAGTGCTCTGCTATACGGGAGCGCGCGCTCTTCCGGCAGAAGTGCCTTAAGACCCATATAAGGAAATTCCGCTCCATCTAACGTCACACAGAGCCATACTCGAAAAAACTTCCCGAAACTTGTGACAAACCGGAAGGAGTATTTTTGGAACAGAAATACTCCTTCAAACGTACAACTTAATTTTTGAAACTTTGTCCATGTTTAGCATGGGAATCCAACTCTTTAACAGTGTAAAAAAACTCAGTATGCATGAAATAGCATTTCACCCCCCCCCCTTTAATGAAATTATTTTAGGGGAAAAAATCTGTTTTTGTCCTAAGCAGCAGTATCATGCAAGTATTATATTTGAAATTGATAAATGATAAATGAAAAGATTTTACAGTCTAATGTTTTCTAGATCTTTAACATTTTTCCACTTGAAAGGTTTGTCTCTCTATGTGACGGTTTTATAATGAATGTTTAAAGTCTTATGAGGTTATTCTGTTAATGAATGGCATGTGTCTGTTAGATTCACCTGTTCATTTGTACATACATGTGTTTGTTTCCGCCTGTACTTGTTATTTTTATGGGCCTTAAACAGTGTTACTGTATCAAAATATAACTCTCAGCATGAAGAGGCAGTACAATTATGGAAGCACAGTTCTATCCTGAGGGCTCGGCAGAACATAACATCCTCCATATATATATATATACATATATATAAAATCATTCACAGTGCAAAAGATATTGCAGCCCTCTCTGATATTGCTAGCATCTGCATTTTTATTACCATACATTGCAAAGTATTTTCTGCACATGCATTCTGGCTCTATATGGCGAAACCTTAACGATGTTTTATGACATGTCATATGAAATATTCATATATTTTTACATGCATTCTAAATCTGTTCTTATTTGAATGTAATCTGAAATGATAAGCTTCTAGTTGTTTGTTTCATGTGAGCTTTACGATATACAGTATATACTATCTAAAAATATATTCATGGCTTACTGTGCGTAAATGAATAAATAAAGATGTAATAGTTCGGGTTGATAAGTGAGTGTGGTTTATTTACTTCTAAATGCTTTGGACCTGTTGTTTAAACATGCTAGAGCTGTTCTATCTAAATAATACTCCTGAATGTCTTTACTTTAGTTCATGATTTTACTCTCAATGATTTTATGTGCACTACAGCCTGATCTGCTTGAGGTTTTGTATTGGTCTTTCAGATCATTACAGTGGCATTTGCTCTTATCCTTAATGAGTCTGCTTCATTAAAAGCAGAATAATTGGCGTAAAGTCCAGCTGCAAAGTTGTCATAAGGCTGGTATGTTTCATCAGTAAAGGTCTGACCTAAGTTTGATTGTAATGAGGTGGGACATCACTGAAGGTCTTTTGCAGAGGACAATGTTCCTTTCTTAGCAATAATTAATAGAAATAATTAGTACTGAATGTATTAAAGAGCAAATAACTTTGTGTCACTACTCAAGGTTTGTTGTTTATATAGCTATTATGTTGTCAAAAAGTATTATAATGGCTGAATCATGTTGGCCAACAGTTTGATGGATGAGGTGAAATGCATGAGAAATTTACAGTTGAGTATATGATCAGTTGATAAAATGCAAGAGCTTTTCTTTTGTCAAATGGACTTTCAAAAGGATTTTTAAAAGGAATAGTATAGCTGACTATTCTTTTATTATTTACTTCTCTTGTCATTAAAATCTGTATGATATTCCTTCTTGCTTGAAACATAAAAGGAGATATAGATTTATTTAAAGGAGAATGTTCTTGACAGAGTGTTTCAGGACTGCAACATGTGTGCATGAATTGTGAGTATGCAACGTTAATGATTTTTCTGTCATTTTTATTTTCTTTTAGGAAAGGAGTCTGAATGCGTACCCATTACTGGAGATATGCAAAGGAGATCTGATCCATTACATGTGTCCTCTGGAGAATCAGGTGGACTTCTGTGTGCCTGAAGTGCCTGAGAAGAAAACATCTGATGACACTGAGGAGATGGTGGAGCAGAAAGATGCTGATGTTACAGAGTTGGGTATGTTACTATACTCATCAGCCCAGTATAAGGATGAGAATTCTTCTTCTTAATAAATAATCTGTATTAATTTGCTTTAAACATCACGAAATGAAAACATTTTATGTTTAAATTCAAAAATGTAATAATTGTTATTGCTAATATTATTACCTTCATCATCAACATAAAAAATAATCAGTATGAATTTTCTTTTAAAAAAAAATCAAATAAAATTAGTATTTTTTTTATTATAAGTATGCAATTACAACATTATATTAATTAATTCAAATTAGTACAATTCAAAGCACACGATTTCACTTCTCTGATGCATAAGCTATATTATATATTACATATATCACAATGTGAAAACATGCAAGCGTCATGAAAATCAATCCATAACAATTCTCAATAAGAGCTGTCTCTTGATTCTCATCCCTTGTCCAGTAATATCACAGTAATATATTCTAGTAATATCAGTAATACAGACAGGTGGCTTATGTGATTGTCAAGTTCAATGTCCAGTTTTTTAGCCACCTCTGCTTAGGATCCCAAACTATTACCCTCATTTCAGATGTTATAAATCTGTCAGAACCTGCCAGCAACATTAAAAGAGCGTGTGAGTGCTTGCCTGAATGTGTTCATGAGCACTCATTCATCATGTGTATTTATTCCAGAGCAATTACACAGTAGTCACACCTTATCTGCCATATTATGTCTCTGTCGTGAGCCGACAAGCTCTGTGAAACCGAGAGAAATGAAAGAGCACGGCTCAGTCACAGCGGCAGTTGTTTCAAGTCACTCTGTGGTCAGTAAAACAAATGGCTGTGAAGATTGATGCTAAAGTCTGAGGGCTGTTTTCTGCTCTGCCCAGCTAAACAGAGTCATTACTCCAGCGGGACAACAGCTAAACTCAGTGTGTGTGTGTGTGTGTGTGTGTGTGAGCCTGCAGCTCTCTTAATTAAAGGCCGTTCAATCACAGCTGCTCAGCTGGATCTGACAAGTGCAGGTTGTGAATGCATGGCAGTTCATCTCGCTTTTACTCTCTCTTTCTCCATTCATTCCTGTTTCTTTCGTCTCTTAGGTGCTTTAACATGAACCAAAGAACTTTAGATTTAGAGCTTGGATTTCAGTTCGGGTCTTTCAGGCTTATTGGACGCATTCAGTGAGTTAAGTGTGAAAGTGTAGTGACTTTTATTCATTCCAAATCCATAGCGGCAGATAAACGTGCAGCACCTCACATATTCACTTAACGTTTATTTATATTAATGTCCTTTTATTAATAATATACCCTTTGCTCTCTCTCTCTCTCTCTCTCTCTCTCTCTCTCTCTCTCTCTCTCTCTCTCTCTCTCTCTCTCTCTCTATATATATATATATATATATATATAACATACCCTAAATTTATCTAACTATTATTATTTTTTCATGCTGAATTTATATTAAATCTAATATGTTTGGTTTTGTTACAGTGTTAGTGATGGGCTCTTTCTCTTTTACTGTACCTATCATTACATAGTCCTGTCCTCTTTCAAAATCCCTTTCGTCTGAAACATTTTACTGAACAAAAATCCTGAAGCTCGGCTAACAATCCCTCTGGACCCAATTTAGAAACTAATTGAGGCAAATGCGATTTAAGAGGATTTCCATGGAAAGATATGCTTCAACTTTGTTGAGATTTCAAACCATTTGGAGAGCCTGGAAGCAGATTCTACTAGAAGTTCATCCCCACATATCAACTATTTGACGTCTTACTAAGACGGTCTTAGTGCCAAAACTATTTTTTTAACAAGTGATTTATGAAGAGAGATTGTTATATGTTATATTATACTGTATATAGCATGTATTATAATATTTTTTATTTGCCATTTAGATTTTTCTATCTACTAACACCTGCTGTAGACAATGTGTTCAATGAAAAGATTGTTACTTGTTTAATATCACCATGCTATTTATTACCATGCTCATATTATACTAGTTAATGGCCATCGTGTCTCATTTTCCATATTGTCAGTCTCCTGTGGTCTGACACTCTGAGACTCAGGCAGGCCAGGATCTGTCTAGAACTGAACCCGATAATGAAGATAAGGTGAGTTATTAGGGCCAGGAAAGTGATTAGGAAAAGTGGATAGTGCTGGTGAGTTAGGGACCCACTGAGCATCACGTTCTGCTCACAAATGACCATTCTCGGATGTGACAATGATCTTTTAGAGAGTGTCATTCAAGCTGTGAACAGGGCTAATTCCAGTGTCACGGCGCTCAAGAGCACCAAGGGTACACTGTGCACAATGTGAAGGACAAGTACAGGCAAATTCACCAGGACCGGAAAGCCCAGTCTAATCTTAGCGGTGCCCTTTTGGGTTGTTAAAAGGTTTCTCACATACTCTGACTGAGAGGGTATAATTAGCTGTGGTGACTTGGACTTGGGAAGGAACATGCTGTCTTACGAGTAGGTTTTAAATTAACTGTTTGTGTAACAATTTCTGTTTTAGTCCAAAGTCTTTGTTAATTTTATTTATTTAATTTTATTCAGCAAGGATGCATTAAATTGACTAAGTGACAGTAAAGACATTTGTAATGTTACAAATAAATTCTGCTTCAAATAAATGCCGGTCAATGGACTTCCTATTCATCAAGGAATCCTGGAAAAATGTGTATCATTGATTCCAAATAAATAAATAAATAAAGCAGCAAAAACTAGTTTTCCACAATGATGATAAGTACCTTTATTAATAAATGGGTACCAATAATATTTGAGCACAAAATCAGCATATTATAATGATTTCTGAAGGATCATGTGAAACTTGATGCTTAAAAATTCAGCTTTGCCATCACAAGAATTAATGACGTTAAAAAAAAAAAATATATATATATATATATATATATATAAGTTATAAGTTATTTAAAATGTTAATAATATTTCACAGTATTATTGTTTTACCATATTTTTGATAGAATAAAAAAAAATTTTAAATTAAAAACGTATTGCCACCTGTGTTTGTGTATTTATATAAATATATAAATAAATATTTTATATATATATATATATATATATATATATATATATATATATATATATATATATATATATATATATATATATAAAAATTTTTGAAAGAAGTCTACATAAAATATTACTTGTTCCAGCATATAGATCCATATTTTGTGGTCATGGTTTGCATAGCTGAGTAGATCTTCCATTGAACAAAGAGTATATTACTGTTATAAAAAAAACCATTCATTCAGGCTTCTTGGGGAGGATTCATTTAAAATGAATGACATTTAAGCATATTTATGTGATGGGCAAATATGAGGTGTGTTGTGGCACCTAATGGGGTTTGAAGAGGTCTTCCCCTCACTGCTCCTCTTTTCTGCCGGTGTGGAGCTTCACAATGAGCAGAGAGTTGGTGCTTAATTGAGATGCCATATCTAATATGTTGAGATGAGCTAGATGAGAGAGGGATCATTTCTTTTCATCTAAAATAATAATGGCAGGGAGGGATGAGAGGTCAAATTCACTGCTGTCCTAAAAGAAATTAGGCCAGATGCTAAGTTTTATTCTAGTTTAAATAGGTGGTATTAGACTCAGTATAGATTCTTTCTCCCTTTCTTTCTTCCTTACTTCCTTCCTCCTCCCCTTCCCTCTTTCATCCATATCCCTCTGTCACTTTATTTGTTCATTTGAAAAATTGTTTCAGCAAATGATTGCTGCCATGACCCTCTTAAATGACACCTTACAAAGAGATCACTGGCTCCTGCCCAAATTTTCAAAAGAATTGTGGTGTGTGATTAGGCTTATGTTCAGTTATGTCAATAAAATAATCAGTTTATTGATTATATTTATTCAATGCTTTACTTGTCTGCCACAATAATGTATTGCGTTCTTATTTTTATTTATTTATTTATTTATTTTTTGGTTACAATTGATAAATCCAATAAATTTAGCATTTTGTGTAATTAATAGTTTTTTTTTTTTTTTTAATCTATGTACAGCCATAATAATATAACTAGTACTTAATGTTAACAACTGTTTTGGGTCTTTGTGACTTTAGCATTTTTGTGAGGTGACCACTAAATTAAATTGACAAAGCTTCTATTCCTCGTTTAGGAATTCCTTTTCCCCCCAACAGAGTCGCAGCAGTTTACTGATGCCTCACCTTTAATTCTGAGTTAAATATTTGAAATCCCTTTGGAGGCATTTTTAATTTGGCTCAAACACAGCCTTTGGGGGTTGTTTTAGCTTATATTTAGCATTTTGGCAATTATAGCTCTCACCTGGTGTGTGTCTCGATAACAGCACAGCTTCTTGCAATTATACTGCTGTTAGTAAATGACTGTAACCCTCTGATGCTGAAATGCCATTAAAGGATCCCCAAAGGCTATCAGCGCTAACAGCAGGACTTTAATTTTATAATTTAAGTTTTAAACTTTTATTAGCCTATTTTTAAAAATCATTTACACTTAAAAATTCCAAGAGTGGATTTTCACAGCAATGTCATGTAGGAACCATTTTTGGTTCCCCTAAGAACCTTTAATAATTCTTAAGATTAAGAACATTTTTATAATTTATTTATTTTTTTAGAGCATTTTATAACTAAAAAGAGCATTTTGAGCAATCAAACGTTTTTATGGATTTTAGAGGAATACTTCACCCAACAATGACATTTTCTGTAAATGTACTCATCCTCAGGTTATCCGGGATGTAGATGTGTTTGATTATTCTTGGGAGCAGATTTGGAGAGATTTAGCATTACATCAGTTGCTCACCAATGGATCCTCTCCAGTGAATGGGTGCCGTCAGAATGAGAGTCCAAACAGTTGATAGAAACATCATCATAATCCACATCAGCCCATCAGTTAATGTCTTGTGAAGTGCAAAGCTGTGTGTTTATAAGAAACAAATTCATTATTAAGAAGTTTTTGACTTTTAACAGTTGTTTTCCAGCTAAAACAGGATTCATTTATCCATAATATTGCTTTTCTCCAGTGAAAAACTCACCTCATCAGAATCGAGAGAGAAATATGCACAGATCCTGAACCATTTAAAAGCAAAAAACAAAACAAACATGATTTTGATGTCCGAAGACAACAGGACGATGGACTTTTCCACTATTATTAATTGTAGACTCAGGTTTTGTCCAGAAGCGACGGTTTGAAGTTAAAATTATGGATTGGTTTCTTGCAAACATAGAGCTTTTCACTTTCACAAGACATTAGTTGTATTAATCTCCTTGTGAGTAGAATTAGAACAATTTTGGCACAATATGAACATTTCCTTTTTTTAATCAAGAAACGTGGCCTACAGGGATTCTGTGTTAATCTTAAATGGTTTACCTGTCAATATACTTTATGTTCCAGGTGAACCGGAGAAAAAGTTGAGACCAGTGATCCAGGAAGTGGTTGAAGAGAGCAGGGATGTGATGGAGGCCTCAGCCCCGTTACTGGAGAGCTCTCACCCAAGCCTGGGTGAGGAAGAGGGTCAAAGTGAGGATGGGGACCAAGGGATCAAGGGCTCCAGTGAGTCTGTAGGCAGTGGCTCTTCCTTTGAAGAGCTGGACATGGAAATGGAAGATGAGGAGGACAAGAAAAATGAAGGAGAAGAAGAAGACCATAATGGACAGCAGAAGCCTATGATGGAGGGAGAAACCGTCAGAAACAGGGAGGAGTGAAGGATAAAGCAGATTAGAGGGAATGTGGGTGAATGATGAGCGCATATGTGAGTGTGGGTGCCTGTGTGAGAGGGAGAACGTTTGTCTGCGTCTTTGAAGTCATCAAAGGCTTTTTTTTCTTCCTGTGTCTTTGAAATTAACATTTCTAAATATCCAAAAAGTTACTTCTTTGTTATTAGCAATCAAGCAGTTATCACTTTTAGAACCTTTTATTACAGACTTAGTGAAATGCACATTATTCTTTGGCTTTGTATTTATTTCTGAGGAAACTATTTGTTTATGTGGCTTTCTCTATTGTCTGTCTTCCCACGGTAATCATCAACTACATTCAGGCAGCAAGTAAATCAGGCAGATTCTGAAAATGAGGTAACACTATTAACGCAACTAAACGAAGCTTAATCAGACATTTATTATTATGTATTATCATGTTCTGCAGATGATGTATTCAGTAACGTTTGCTTCAAAACATGAATAATTCATTCCAAATGCTGTCTGTTGCTGTAGAATTGAACTGAAAAAGAGTGAGAATGAAAAGTGCATGTTGTTAATGATCGGAGTATGTTAATTTGACTATTTGTGCCCTCTGCATGTAATGGATTTATTGTTTTTGTTTTTTTGTTTTTAAGAAAAAAGTCAATATAAACAATACACAGGACATTTTCAAGTAAATCAGGCTATATTTTCTGTCTTTACCATGTATTTTCTATTTTTCTGTCTTTTTCACAAGCTAATATGTAGAGAAACAGGGTTTTTAGCATAAGGACTGTTGCTTGTTTTGGATTATATTTTTTCTTACTGTGTCAGAATGTTTGAATATCAGTTGTATCATATGCTATTTCATCTTTTGATATTGACAGTTGCTCTCTGATGCTCAGCAGGTCATTTGATCAGTCTTTTACATTGTAATTCTGCAAGAATATAGTATATAAAGTATGTGTAAGGCAAATTGGAAGGAGTTTGTGGTTTGTTTGTTCACTTTACCAGCTACTTCAACCTTCTTACTAAACAAAGATATTCGTTCAAAATCCATTCAAAAGTTTGTGGTCTGTAAGATTCTTTTTTCTTTTAA
Source organism: Carassius auratus (assembly GCF_003368295.1). Taxonomy (NCBI): domain Eukaryota; kingdom Metazoa; phylum Chordata; class Actinopteri; order Cypriniformes; family Cyprinidae; genus Carassius; species Carassius auratus. The sequence continues at coordinate 10,027,069 of NC_039248.1, read as the reverse complement.
AAAGATTTTAAAAGAAGTCTCTTAGGTTTACCAGTGCTGCATTTTTTATTAAAAAGTAAAGTTTAAAAGGTCATATTTAACATTTAAATAAACTGTTTCTATTTTAATATATTTTTTCAAAAGTGTAATTTATTCCTGTGATGTTAAAGCTGAATTTTTACCATCATTACTCCTGTCTTCAGTACCACATGATCCTTCAGAAATCATTCTATGTTGATCTAGAGATAATATATATATATATATATATATATATATATATATATATATATATATATATATATATATATTATTTTAATCATCAATTTTGTAAACAGCTGTGTGCTACTTAATAATTGAAAAAAATAAAAGACTTTTGTTATATTATAAATTATAATTCATTTATTTTTCTTTCTTTCTTTCCAAAAATAAAAAAATCATACTGATCCTAAGCTTTTAGTGAAGAATAGTGAAGAAGAATAGTGTCTTCTTATCTATTTTATGCCTCGGGAATCCCCTTTGGTGTAAATGTCCTCCTCTGCATGCAGTTACTCTGAAGATTTGTTTAGATGATGTATTTGCCATTGACAATACAGATCAATACAAGTGCCTTATCCTAAAGCTCCGGCAGGTTCTCTATCTTCTGAACACTTTGTCACAGGATTTTTGTGTTTAGTAAAGCACAGAAAATAGGAACTTTTGATTTATGCTCTTTGACCGATATTCATTGGTAAAGCAAAAAGAATATCAATAAGTGGCCTCGATCTATCTTCAATATTTCTATGTAATGTATGTTTCATTTATTGCCTTCTTATTGCATAAACATAATATCACACTTGCAATAGTATTGCTGTAATAAACAACAACCCGAGGCTGAATCTTATTTTGTACTTTTAGTCACAGCCACAGTAGCACTATTACCTGTATGACATTGTTTAATTAGAGTTTGGCTATGTTTTAAATTCAAAAGAGCACTGTCGTTTCCATGTAAGGCAGGATGTTAGGTAGAATGACAGCTTCAGTCACTATTCACTTTCATTGCATGAAAAAAAGACGTCATGAAAGTGAATGGTGACTGAGGCTGTCAGTCCCTAACATTTCTGCCCGACATCCCCTTTCTTGTTCTACAGAAGAAAGAAATTGATAGATGTTCGGAACAACATGATGGTGAGTAAATAACTATATTTTCATTTTTGGGTCAACTATCCTTAGCTCTTACAATGGTCTGACTTTGCTCACTGCACAACATTTTCTTTTACATATCATTGTACTGTTTACTAATTCTGTCACTTACAATGCAACGTGTTTAGGATCCTTCGAGGAATATCTATGCTTATAAGAAATCGTTCTTAAATTCTCAAGACGTCGATGACGATCTACAACTAAACAGATTTCGCAGACAAACTCTCTCGCAAGTTATAGCTTAAAACATTGATATTTCAAGATGGGATGTGACTTTCTCAATGTGTAGAGGGTCAACACACAGTCAATGTTCGGTCTGAGAAAATCCTCAAGAGAGCTCGTGCCCTCGCGTGCGCTTTCCGCTCGTGTCATGTTGAAACTTGTCTATCGACCAGAAATGGGACACTGATCTCATGATGTGTGATCCTGTCAAGCCAACGTTAATACATCGTCGTCGCAGACTGGTGCTTGGCCAGTTAAGACAAAATAGACACGACCTGTCGTCTTTGGCGTATTTACATATTCTGTGTCTCTCGGAGCAGTTAGAAAAGACTGAGTCAAGTTGTTGTCAGCATAATGTTTTCAATAGTTCACGATATGCGGTCAGTGATCTTACGTTGTAAATGTTTCTGGGCCAGTGGTCGGTGAATTGGAAACGCATCTAGCACACATGCCCACTTTCGAGTTGTTTTTCAGTTGAAGAAATCCAGTCGATATTTTGAGCTCCACCGTTTCAGGGTTAGACATCAAATCTGTGCAAATGTAATACCATCAGAGCACGCACGCATGCACACACGCGCTCTTAGAGTCGTCAATAAGCGTTAAATTTATGCATAAAAGGTTAAGCTGTGATACTTCACATTAATTTCTTTAACGTCATGTAATACTTAGAAAAGTTTGTGTGAGGCGAGGGTAATTTAGCGTTTTAGGTAGGCTAATTCTGTCTAGGTGGGAAAAAAAAAAATCTCAAGGAATCCAATGACGCGCGCGACGCCTTTTCAGCACCACGGACAGTTCCACGCGCGCATAGCGTCTCCGAAGAGCGCGCTCAATGCAAACTTCACCTGCTGAATGAAACCTGCTGGAATTCAGCCATATGTTTTAAATTCGACATTAGAGTAATACGAAACTGCATGCGAGGATACGGACTTCTAACCAGATGTCTTTAAGTAGATCCGCCAGGAATCTGTCGATGAGAGGTGAACTGGACAGGTCAGGTAAGATGATTATCGTCTGATTCTTATCTGTTGATATAATTTTACCAAATATGATTTTTGGAGATCGGTTAGCACGACATATCCAGATAGGGGTAAACTTAGCGTTGCTAACACATGCAACATGCATGTTGGTTAAAACATGCATTGCATTTTGACATCTCACGCGATCAAAATAATACAAAAATTACTTCTTTAAAATAAACGCATTGCATTGTTTTCTTGCACAAGTCTTTCGGGTTGACACGTTTCAAAAAGGCAACACAAGCCAGCGTCAGATCAGATAAACAATCTTACATCTCATCACATATTGCTTTGAATAGCAAAACACTCCCGCTCCGCTCTGGGGTGTGTCTGGAACGCATCTCTGGGTGGATGGAAGTCCTATTCCCACTACCCAACTTCATTTGTCTAAAATCGTGGCTTGTTGCATGTATGTTCAACAGTTTCGCGAAGTGAAAAGGCAGTGGCTATAATATAAGCTTCGCATTAAAATATTACAAGTTTGTCGATGGTTTAAGTGAGGAATCTTCTTAAAATGACTTTATAAGGGTTTACGGTTTCATCTCAAAGCTTGTCGACTTTTCACACCACCCTGAAACTTCCTGAGTCGTATTAGGCGTATTTCTAACGTGTTGCATTATAAAATTTGCATTTGATTTACAATGAAGATTATCAATCACACAGTAAAGTGTAGCGGGGGTCTCTTATTCCGTGGTTCATGTGAGGTATGCTGTAAACGTTTTTAACAAGTTTACGAGATACAGCATTTTAACAAAATCAGAAAAAGACCATTGCCTTTAGAATAGGCTATTTTTTCGTAAACATTATGTAATTGAATATTTTGCAGTAGACTTTAGTTAGTTTTTTCTTGTCTTTTTTATTGTGGATGTGTCTAAACCTTTCTCTCGAATCACAATAAAAAACTGTGTTAATTGATGCCCTGGGTTTTGACTGCTGCCTCTCTGAAATGTTTAAAATCGCAATCAGATCCAGGCTTTAAAATCAGCTTCATATCACAATGTGCAGATTTGACCACGTCTAGCTGGTGTCTCCTAAAATGACATCATACGGGAGCTAACATCATTGAGATTATAATCTTTTGATTTTTCGTCCCTATTTATGAATTTAATAATAATAATAATAAATAAATAAATAAAAGAATCCATTCAATTCATATCAGCCCAAATCAAGCTGTGGTTTAAAAATAAAAGAAACACAAACTGAGGTGAAGAACCGCTAGGCTGCATGGTTAGTTTTAAATAATTCAGGCTCGCGACGGACATGCTCTTATCTCCTCCTGTGAAGTCTTGCGCGAGAGTCAAGAATCGCTTCACGCAGTCTCTGCTCAGTAAAGCTGGAAAACGAGAACCGAAACGGTTCCCTCAACAACTGAATGATTTTTATGACGTTCGGTTTAGTTGATGTTATCAATGTATTGAGATGCTGAACGAATGGCTCTTTTGAGTCGGTTCTATTTAGTGAATCAAAAACAGTTATGAATCACCCGAATGTATTTATATATAATGTCTGAATAGATGGATAAAATACATGTATATTTGATTATTTTTGTTGTTATTATTGTTTATTGATTATGACCAATTGGATTGCATTTATTTTGACTTTAATAAAGAGAATCACAATTATTTTAAGAGAATCACAATTATTTTACATTTATTTCAGAATTGATGAATTCTGAAATGGAGCAAAAGAGTTAGATGGAGAGAACTAAAAGCCAATCCTTCATGTCTCAGTGATCCCAGTAAAGTGGAGACGCCTCTGTGAGCACGGCGAAGCTGTGTTATCACTGCCATGGCGTGTAAAAGTGCCTCCTTAGTCCTTATCTGCAAGTAACACAGCCGCTTTGAAAACTGATCAACAATAAAACTCAGAATTGCTAACACAGAATTCAACTAATGGCTTTTTAGGCTGGACAACAAGCATATTGGTGGTGGGATAAATCACAGATGCTGACAAATGTCTGCAGGAAATAGATTAATTTCCTGTGAGATTAATCTGCTACGGGAATGATTGATAGGTTACAGCAATGAAGATAGTAAAAGTAATGGAGGTGTAAAGTGGGGTGTCACAGTGGCTTAATGGGAGTATTGTCACCTCACAGCAAGAAAGCTTCGAGTCCTGTCTGGGCCGGGGGAGATTTCTGTGAAGAGTTTAGATGTTCTCTTTCTCAGTCTCATGTCATTTCAAATGTTTATGACGTTCTTTCTTCTGTGGAATATAAAAGAAGATATTTCGAGAGTGTTTTGGAATGACATGAGGGTGAATAAACAATGACAGAATTCATTTAACCAGAGGACAATGGGAAAGACAGTTGAGCGAATGTTTTCATTAAACAGATGTCTATCTTATCACATCTCCATCCTAGATAATCACACATCATTTGATTAATCTACAGTACCTCATGATTAACAGATTAAATTATTGCTTTCTAAAATGGAGTAGATTAATTCCCTCTCATCGTTCAACAAAGTTTGGTTTTATTAGCTAGACTTTATGGGCAGAATGATAACCAAATGATGAATATAAACCACTTCTTCTTCAAAGTTTGTTCAATGGTGCATTCTTATGATATTTACATTATCCCAAATAGCAAAGCTCATTGATTTAACATTATTTCAATGTTAAATCAATGATCTTCGCTAAGTGCAATGCCATTTACAGCATATAGCATTACAGTAGATGTTTAATGTCACCAAACTTTTATGAATGTCTTCATTTACACTCTGGCAGTCTGAGGTAATGCTAAGATCCTCTGGAATGCATCAGGCACACAGCAGATGGTGTGTGTTTTTGTCAAGCATCTGGTAAAAGACTTCTGGTAAAAGAAATTCTGCGACCATGCAGATCCCAGGAGAGACAGGAGGATCTGTGTGCCTTTTGTTCATCTTTGCAGTAGGGCACGTGTGTATATATACGTGTACTTCTGAGAGAAAGGGAGAAAAACTAAACCAAATGCAAATGCTTAGAATTAAAGGCAGACATGTAATGGGGTTCATTCACAGTGGGTCTATGCTGTGTACTTTGTCCAACAGGGAGAAAAGACTGTATGTGTGTTTACTCACACTTTTGAGAGTATGTGTCAGAGAAATTCATAATGTGATGTATTAGGATTGCATTAAAGTGTTTAAAGGCAAAAGGGAAACCCAGTATGCAGCAGCTCATGGGTCTCCATGAATAATGTACAGGTTTAGAGAAGAAGGGGAGAGACCATATAGAGTGCAGAGGAGAAGCTTTCCTCATGTCCTTGTGTTAGTAAAAAAAACACATACTGCTGCTGTGTAATATACCTGTCATATAATTGTCAATTTGTATATTGTCATTCCTTACCTACTTATTTGTATTTATTGTATTTTCTATTCTTTTATTATGTGTTTTTTGTTCAGTCGCTGTCATTCTGTTGCACTGCAGAGCTTCTGTCACGAAAACAAATTCCTTGTATGCGTAAATCAATCAATCAATCAATCAATCACCTTTATTTATATAGTGCTTTAAACAAAATACATTGCGCCAAAGCACTGAACAACATTCATTTGGAAAACAGTGTCTCAATAATGCAAAATGATAGTTAAAGGCAGTTCATCATTGAATTCAGTTATGTCATCTCTGTTCAGTTGAAATAGTGTCTGTTTTAATTTGCAATCAAGTCAATGATATCGCTGTAGATGAAGTGACCCCAACTAAGCAAGCCAGAGGCGACAGCGGCAAGGAACCGAAACTCCATCGCTGACAGAATGGAGAAAAAATAAAAAAGCAAACAAGCTTCCAATAAAGCGCATTCTGATACTGTATATGCAGTTTGTTGAAATCAACTTCAGATACACACACAGGCACACATACAGTAAAAAATCTACAAATGTAAGTACAAATCTAATTTTTCAATAAAGCAATCTCTTGATCTTCTGTGTAGTTGATTTCATAGTGGTTTGGAGTGTGGGGAGTTTGACCGGCAGCATTTTATTTGTTATTTCCTGTCGTCTCCAAGCTCAGTGAGCGTCAGTGAAACGTCCAGACCTCAGTGAGCTCTCCAGCCTGCCCTGTGTTTCCCTAACGTTGTTTATGATTATCCCTCATCTCGTCGCGTTCCTTGCTCCTCTCTGTAGCAATCGTGACACTCATAGTCTTTTAGTTCCTGTGGACTTTTTAAAAACTAACCCTTGGTTGATAAAAATGATTTATCTCATTTAGTACTTTTGAAGTAGACATCTTTTATTATGGCTTAATCTGTGAAGAGAATCATTGGATTGTTTCCTAGTCTGATTTCCAGAAAGTGCTCAGTGCATCTAGCCTTGTCTAACTGTCATTTTGGCCACTTGGAGTGAGCAGTTGTACACACTTGATTGCAGTTCCCCTTCAAATTGCAGCTGATGATGTGGCTGCTCAAAGTGCCCTGGGTAAGGTGTTCAAACCCTAATTTGGACAGCAGCCACCGACTCTTTGGATGCTTATCAAATGGCGTGCCTGCTGGGTTGTGGCATTACTCAGACTCGCACAGTTGTTCGAATTGGATTTGTGGTTTGGAGCTCCAAATTAAAAAGACATTTGTCAGCTTGTCGAGAAATGTACTGCAATCCAGCGATTAGCAGAAACTGAAGTTGTAATTCAGTCAGTTTATTGTTTTCAGCTTTATCACTGCCAGGTCGGACTTGGCACGGTGGCGGCCCAAATGTAGCAGAGACCGAGAGAAACTGTAATTTTCTCACGGGTGTGTAATGTGCATTTATCGCATGGCTAACTGTGGCAAATGGAATTTAATATTGAGCATTTGGTACTTGACGGTGGAGATTACAGTTTAACTGATGAGTAATGTTGACCACTTTAAATAAAGCAACAGGTTGGTCGCATAAAATCAGGTTATCGCTAAGAAGGATTATTGGATTGGTAAAAAAGCGTGCAGCAGCATACATGCCCTGCTGCCCTGGAAATGTATTTTTTTGTCATCTAAAATGTGGCCTGAAATTCATTTACATAGTTTCTCCTCTCTAATCAGTTCAGAAGAGCCCTTGTATGGAATCCCTCTCTTACCTTTTCCTCCCTCGGCCCTGCGGTTACATAAAGATGACCTCTCTCCAAGATGTGCTATTACCATATTCATGCTGCTCTTTTTGCCAGCATGAGATTGAAAATACTTAAATGGATTAACACTTTGGGAGGGTCCTCCCCCTCCTTAAGGTTGCTCATTCCTTCCTCTCTCTTATTTGCGTTCTGTCTCTTCCTCCGTGCTCTGCCAGCATCTCTCAGCTCCCCTGTGTCTTCACACTGCGTGGCTGGAGCAGTCTTGAAGGCTGGCAGAAGCAGCGCCATCAAACTGAAGAGGCCATCTGGTGAAGCGGAAGATATAAGTGATAGTGGAGGAGAAGGAGCGGAGAGTAGAGAGAGACGGGGGGAATTGGACTGGATTTTCAGGCATATTTATGGGCCTTAATTGCCATGTATTTACATAATTTGAATAGATGTAAATGTAATATTCCACTTCAGAGCGGTTACTTGGTGGTTACTGAGAACTGCCATATCTCTAGTGTAAATATGCAGACATCCATCTCTGTAAGTGGAGATAAATAAACTACAGAGCTTTAAGTCAACATGAAATCAAAATTACTTTCTTAAAGGGAAAGTTGTTTCTTATAATTACCCTCATGTTGTTCAACATTGGTTTGGTTTAAATAATATTCACTCTTCCATACAAAGGAAGACACCCAAAAGGGTAAAAAAAGCACCTAACAATATCATAAAAGTAGCCCATATGACATATGCACTCTGTTTCAGTGCTAAGGAAGCACTTAGTATCCGAAATATTGACATTTAAGTTATTATTAATTGGAGATCTTGCTTTAAAAAACTTCATTTACAGCCCTTGGTCACTATTCACTTTCATTTTGGAAAATAACAGCTTGGGAATTCCGCTTATGGTAACATCTCCTATAGGACAGGAATTCATACAGATTTTGAAAAACATTAGGGTGAGTAAACTAAACTAAAATATTTTCTATCAATTCTAGGTTACTATCAAAATATAAAAATTGCTCTGCTTCTGCAATAACACATTTCTGGCGTATGCCACCAATGGTCTTTATTTTTCAACCACTTGTCTTACAGAGAGACAAGTCCTGCCCTACATGTTTTATTGTTAAGTGTTGCATTGAAGATGTAAAATTAATTTCAAGTTGATTATAAGTTCTGCAGTGCTATCAGGACTCACCCTTGTTTTCTTCCACAGCTGTTTGCCATTTGTCCCAGACCTGATTTCTGTTCACGATCAGGAATACGGGACATTTTCAACACTTTAACATTATACTGCACTGCAGTCCTAGATTGACTTCAGCAGAACCTAATCTTACTTTTACAATACTTCTCTCTACCTATATGGTGTCAGATATTACTTAAAAAGCTTATCATCCAATAAATAAATTCTGTTGTGGAGAAGAGAGGGCTCAAATAATCTTTATGGTTACGAGGGGATGTGAGTATTAATCCTTAAGAGATGCGGTTCATGGGTTGTATGTCGTGAAAAGATATAGCCAATTTACACCAGCTTTACAGGAATTCCCATAGGGACTCCACTCCCATCCTAGCAGACTGGATTGACCCTTTTAGCTTCACTTCTCTCTCGCTCCCTCTCTCTCTTCCTTCCTTTCCCTCTTGTCTCGCATGTTTCCATGGAAACAAAGGATAGGGAGAAGACCCTAATGAGTAAGTGTGTGTCTCAGTGAGATGAACACATATATTTTGTGCTATGGATGTACACACACACACACACAATCCAATTCCCAAGCACTCCCTCTCCTGCTGGTCAGTTGGACTTCTTTTTGGCTGTTCATTCTTCATTCTTGATTTTAAATTTGATGTTTATGACATTCGTCCTGGTGAAAAGAAATAGTCTAATTTATAATGTATTGTTCCTCCTTATTTATAGTCACTATTTCTCCAACATGGTTTTTCACTAGGACAAGCTGGCTTGCTGTAAAAAATGTTGAAAAAAAATACTATGGTAAATACTATAATAAAATGATTTTCAAAATGAATCTCATAATCATCTACAGATTCGATATTGAAAAGGAAGACCAGCCTGTTTTGCCACTGAAAAAAAGGGTAATTGCCCAATTGCTTGTTTACATCTCGTAATGGACTTTTTTTCACAATTGTGAGTAGAGATCTTGCGGTTCTTACTTTATTTGTCAAAATTGCAAGATATAAACTCACAATTGTGACTTTTTTTTCTCAGAACCTCATGCAACTGCAAGTTTTTAAGTTGTGAGATATAAACTTGCAATTCCGAGAATATATCGATGTTTTCTCCCCTCAGAGCTGGGCTTTATAACTCGTAAAAATGTCAGAATTGAGAGATATAAATCACAATTGTGAGAAAAAAGTCAGAACTGCAAGTTTGTATTTCGAAATTCTGACTTTATTTCTCACAATTACGAGAATATCCTGCTGTTCTAAGGAAAAGTCTGAATTGCAAGTTCGCATTTTGCAATTCTAAGAAAGTCATAACTGTGAGATAAAAACACTTTTTTGAAAACCTTTTTTATTTTCTGTTCAGTGGCAGAAATTCCTATGACAAAATGTCATTTTTAAAAGAGCTGTTTCTATTTTATTATATATTTTAAACATTAACAAAACATTTGTTTTTCCGTTTTTTTTTTAATCTGTATTTCATTCATTTTTTTACATCCAAGGAATGCCTTGGTGAGCAATTTTTTTTTTAAACATAACATTTTTACATAAAAAAAGTAAATATTCCAAACTTTTGGCCGTTAGTTTATGTTCCTCTGATCTACAGTAACTTAAAACTTACTTGCCTGATGTTATCAACACTTCAGCCCTCTGTAGTCTCAAAAAGTAGCCACATACTTTTGCCACATACTATTAATCGTGGCAGTAGTAATTCATCAAAATATAAAATAATGGGGAAGAGTTGTATATCCAAGCATACATCACGGATGCACATACTGTATATAGTGATCACTTTTGGCCTTTTAAACTGCTAATTCAGCATCTTCCACAACTTTGCGCTCCCACTTGGCTTGCAAACTGGGGAACTGTGCTGTGCAAATGGCATTCAGCACAATTTCTTAAACATCCTGGGACTGTTACCTGATTTGCATAATTACTTTAGTGAATGAGGTGCCGAAAACAATTCAGACCGAACGTGCAGATGATGTTATTAGCAGGTGCAATTCATTCTTAGTGAATTCTCCTCTTGAAATATCAAGCCCTATACATTAGGCCGAACATGAAGGTTAAATCAGTGTAGTGTATTTCTTATTTCACTCATTGAAATTGTAGTGATTTTCAGTTGAAAAGTCATTGTAATGTAAAAGTAAATAACCACCTCAGCATGCAGTCTCTCCACACACACGTTCTTCTCACACACTCCAGGAACTGAGGCTGCAAACCTCATAATTATACCATTCACAACATCCGAAAGTTGTACTCCACACCTCTTAGCATGTGTGAAATTAGAATGTATGCTCCCATTGATATGCTGGCATATAACAGAGAGAAAAAAAAGGAGAGAGACAAACAAATCTAGGCCGATCTGGTCAATTTGCTTACTACATGTGGAATCTTTTATTATATATATTTTTTAAGTGCATGCTGTAACTGCATAAGGTTGCTGTATTTCTAAATGCAGTTATATGCAAACGTATATACTGATGTGATTACAGATGCTTGTGTGTGTGTGTGTGTGTGTGTGTGTGTGTGCGTGTGTGTGTGTGTGTGTGTGTGGAGCAGCTGTTGGCTTACAAGCTGTCTGACAGTGATCCTCTACATGAGTTAAGGCTAGCTAGATTTACACTACAATGGTCACACTGTCCCCTGAGCAGAGAGCCTAACACACACATATATATTATACAAAAGTGAACAAAGCCCTCAATGGACTAGCCAGGATGTTAAGGGAAGGGGGCCTTAGGGAGCGCACACCTAGCGCTGTGAGTTAACAAATCCAGCAGCCCGATGAAATAACAGAGAAATTCTGAGAAATTCAATTCTGACAGTTACAGAGAAAATCAGTACAGCCAAATGATGATATTTCAACTGCAAAACAAATTACATTTGAGTCCCTCGGCTGGGGATCTCTTACAACCACTGATAAGCAAAGAATAAATCAAATACTAATGATCCAGTTTTCCCTCAGTCAAGTCAAGTTTTTCTGTCTTGTAACTGCTCACTGAACTGTTTCAAATGTACTGGTCAGATTAGTATCCTAATGATGTGTGATCTATTGTATGATTTAAATGTATTGGTGCCTAATTACTTATGTAATGATTTTTACAATTACATTTAACAATGCAATGAAACACTGGTATTTATGATAGTTATTTATGAATCTTCTGGTTTCTCTCCCTTGATGTTATAGAAATGACAATTTAACATGATTCTTGAATGATAGATTTTACACATTGCATGCATATTGAAATGTTTTTACTTTGCAATATTAAAATGTGTGGTTTTCTCAATTGCCTCTTAAATGTAACTCAAATCAGTATTCAATGAATGCCAATAAAATAAGACAGGTCTAGTAACTCCATTAAATCTATAGCATCATGAAATACACACACACATACACACACACACATTATTAATATATATATATATATATATATATATATATATATATATATATATATATATATATATATATATATATATATATATATATATATATATATATATATATATATATTTAATCACGTGTAATATATGACGCTGGTGCACTGCAAAAAAAAAAATGTTTTCTTACTCAATATTTTTGTCTTATTTTTCAGTATGTTAATCTAAACATTATTAAATCAAGATATGTTTACTTGAGATCAAAAAAATAGTAAGTCAAGAGTTTTTTCATAAAACTAACTAAAAAAATAAGAATAATTCAGAATGACTAAAAAACTTAATTTAAGGAGAAAACAAGGTTATAAAGACAGAAAAAGTTTATCTAATCCCACTGGCAGATAATTGTTCTTGTTTTAGAAATAAAGTTAACATTAACAAAGAAAAAATATTGTTTACCATTATTTTATGATAAGTTATGTAGTTTATTAATGTCAAGAAATGAAACCTTAATGTGAAGTGTTTCCAATTTCTGTTTGAGTAAAGCAACATATTTTCATAACTTAGCTTCACTCTTCACCACAATAATAACCCCAAAACGCCACCATATGAGAGAAAAGCTGCAAAATCCCAACATAGCAGAAGATTAAATATGAATGAGTTCCCACTTTTTCATCTTACTTAAAAATACATAAAATAACATTTCAACATTTACTCTCCCCATCCAGTCCCAAGCAATGCATGCTGGGAAATAGAAATCCCCTGTCCAGATTCAGCAATGCTACATTAACACTAACGGAAATTCATGTTGGTTCCCACACAAAAGGATTACGTAAACCGCTATTTTACAAATTTACCGTGTAGATTGTAAAACATTTTTCAAGAATTGTGTTGCTGTAACCCACTTTAATGAGTTAGTTCAACCAAAAATGTAAATGTTGTCACTAATCATAATTACTCAGCCTCATGACATTCCAAACGCATAAGACCTTCATTCATCTTCGGTACACAGATTATTTTAGATATTTTTTATGACATCTGCGAGCTTTCTGACCCTCCGTAGACAGCATTGCATCTAAGAGAAAATTTTTTTGAACAAAGTCATTATTTTTGTTTTCTTTGCACACAAAAAGTATTGACGTAGCATCATAAAATTAAAGTTGGACCATTGATGTCACTCTTTGACTATTTCAACAATGTCCTTATTACTTTTCTGGGCCTTGAACGTGTCAGTTGCATTGCTGTCTATGGAGGATCAGAAAGCTCTTGGATTTCTTCAAAAATATCTTAATTTGTGTTCCAAAGATGAATGAAGGTCTTAGGGGTTTGGAATGACTCGAGGGTGAGTAATTAATGAAAACTTTTGGGAGATCCAAATTTATAAGTATAGAAAAAAATGCATGGTACAAATTCAAATTCATTGAGAAATGTTCATGTCCCCAAGCTTATTATTTACATATCTCTTCAAATTTTTTTTTTTTGCAATTGTTTGTGTATTGCAGTGCAGCATCTAATTCCCACTTTCTACCTGTTTGATTCACAGATTGTGATCTTCACTAACTCCCCAAACAAGCAGGAGATGGCGATGAAGCTTGAGTTTGCCTATCCCTGCTTACAAACGCACTGAAGTGTCTGAAGTCTTTCCTTTAGCCTGCGCTCAATCCCTTTCCAACAAGTGAGACTGCTAAATAGGGATTGACCTGTAAAGAGTCCAGATCTTTGCTCACCATGGCTCAGAGGTCAGCTCATTTCAGAAGTCACGGCCCCGCCTGGCCGCTTCATCTCACCCTAATGCTGCTTCTATTGGCCAGGACACCCCAGGCTTTGGCTGTCCCAGGCTACAACACTGACACCTCCAAGAAAGAGATCATAATGGAGGGGGACCTGGTGATTGGAGGCCTGTTTCCTGTTCATCAAAAGGGGGAGGGAGCTCAGGACTGTGGCCGTATCAATGCACAAAGAGGGATTCAGAGACTGGAGGCGATGCTGCTAGCTCTGGACAAGATCAATCAAGATGATCAGATTTTGCCCGGGGTAACGTTAGGTGCTCACATTCTGGACACTTGCTCAAAGGACACTTATGCGCTGGAGCAGTCGCTCGAATTTGTGCGCGCTTCGCTTACAAAAGTAGACGATAGTGAGTACACGTGTCCGGATGGATCCTACGCCATCCATGATGATGTTCCACTCGCAATCTCTGGAGTGATCGGAGGCTCCTACAGTGATGTATCCATACAGGTACTGTTTCCCATCGTTATGTTTATTCATCTGCTTGTTTGTTTTCTTCCAGCACAATTTCTCGATAACCAGATTATATGCTGTGATGTAGCAAGTCATAAATGTGCATTAGGAGTCATTTGCATGCATATTGTGTTTATCACACTATGGCTGTCATTCTGCTGTATGCACAATCCTCCAGTTTAGTTCAGTTAACTCTGTAAACTCTACTGTATTATAGCTGATATGAACATAAACATTAAATTATCAACATAATTACAGAATTTGCTCAAAACCCTCTTCTGTATGCCTCATGTTGTCTGACTGATAGTTTACACTAATTTTTTTTTTTAGTGTGAACATAACTAAATATATTTCATTTTTTAAATCTCACTTATGTGCAGCTGCAGCATTTAGTAAGACAACATTTGCAGTCTCTTAATGAGATAAAATAGTGGTGATGTCGGGCTACCTGTCATCCGTATGCTCAACCCATCCAATTTACGGCCAGCCATGTGGCGTTTCCTGACATTCCCTGGGATGTCAGGAGCAGACGGGCTGCAGATGCTAGCTTTAAGGAATCAAGACAGTGACAGCTTGATTACACTCTCCACAGATCTACTCTCTGAAGATCTAAGAGAAAATACTAAAGAGCGAGTGAGACTGATAATTACAAGAAAATGTGTAATATTATGCATATGAAATTGATAGACTTGATCAACATTCCAGCATCATAAAAGTTCCTGCACTAATGAAAGCTCATTTAAACTCATGGAAATCTCAGACCAGGAGGCAGGTGTGCTGAAAATTTGCATTCTGCTTAATTTCAAACTTTAGAACATGTTAAACAATTTTACAAATTTTCTATGTGTGTCTTACAGATTCTTATCCATCAAACGCTCTGTCAAAACACTCTCATCTCATGAGGGAAAATTATAGCTTTAAATTTAGAATTTAATTTCTATTTTATTTTCAGTTTGGTGTTTTGTTTTTGTTAGTTCTTAATTAAACATGCACAGTTTTAGGTTTAACGCTAATGTGTTATGAAATTTCGAACCATTTTAGTTTCGTTTTATTTCTCCCAATTACTGTATACTACTTGTTATTTTAGTTTTAATTAATAACATTAATAATTCTTAATGAAACCCACATTATTTGTGCCACAGACATAAATTGAGGAGAGGTGTCATTTTACTCTTTCAAGGAATTGAACACACAGTAAAGAAATATAGTTTTCTAAATACATAAATGAAAACCATATATTTACACTGACGGAGGTAGTAGAATATCCAACGCTATCTCACGGCCAATTCGTACGTATTTTACGAGGTGGCTTATTCGTACGAATTTGTACGACCTCACTCGTACGATTTTATACGATTTGTCTAAACCCCAGTGACGGTTAGGTTTAGGGGCGGGGTTAGTTGTAGGTCATTCGTAAAAATTCATACGAATTGTGCAACTCGTAAAATATGTACAATTTGGCAACAATCGTATGAATTTGTACGAGTGTGGTCTTACAAATTCGTACGAATAAGCCACCTTGTGAAAAATGTATGAATTGCCGTGAGATCGGGTTAGAATATCATAGAAAGAAAGAAAGAAAGAAAGAACAAAAACGAGCGAAAGAGATATTGCTTGCCTTGTTATTGTGGAATTCTTGAATTGCTGCTTTTGGTGTGACAGGTAATTAGGTGCTTGTTAAGACCCACTGCAAATACCAATAGTACATTTGACAGTTTAAGCCTTACTAAATTTAAATAACAAGTTAATTATTTATCCCCCCAACAGAGCAGTGTTGGCTGACGAATGGAGGCTTTTAAATAACACATTAAAATCATTGGCAGTCAGATGCATGCTGTGGTTGGAGTATATGAGTCATTCACTGAGATGGAGAAAGAGATAGAGAAATGTGTTCATTCTTAAGGTTTCATGAGCATAATTACTGCACTGTCCGCACAGGGACATGAAATGCATTAATAATGCAGAAAAAAAAAAGAAAAAGAAAAAAAAAACAGACAAGGAGGAAGAGAGAGAGTTGAGTGTATGAAATTTTATTTCATCATTTTACAGAAATTCTTTTCCTCTCCCACTCGTCTTGCTCTAACCGTTTTTGCTTTCCTCCGGATTCATAGTTTTTATTTGACTTGCTTATCTTTCTGTTTTCTTCATGTCAGGCATCTGTCGGAGTGCTTCATTCATTTATGCACACATGTACACATGCACAGTTTCTTTTCACATGCTGTAAAGGGAAACTTTGGGCAGTAGAGAGAGATCTTTTCTGGAGAGCTGAAGTGAGGTGGACTCATCTAGCAGCTGTCTTCTAAAGCATGTCACTTGGGATTCCCTGTTCCTGTGCCATTTTCCGCCACTAACTGTAGAACCATCATTTCCTTTAAACAAGTATTTCCCTCCAAAATGAAATTTCTGTCATTTTTCTTTATAGTCTGAGATACAAAATAAAATATGTTGAAGATTTTCTGAGAAGTCAAAGCATATTTAGACCAGGGTCTGTCTAGCACAGAAAGTACCATTGTTCCATTGTTTTTTAAGCCATACAGTATCATTGTGTGAGGAAAATGTGCACATTTTTAAACGTGGCAGCCTATGCTGAAATGCATTGCTCCAAGTTTGATATCCATGCCACGTTTTTTAATGGCAAGTAACCAAAGGGTTTTGTGTCATTCATAATTTAATTGAGAATAACATTTAAATAGAATCTGAAAAAAAAAAACAGGATGTAGAATTGTAATTAAAATTTGAATGTAAGGAACTAAAAAAACAAAGTAAATACAAGTTAAAGTTCATTTTTTTCCATAATTGTTAGCTATACATCCAATAATGTTTGTAATGCCACAAAATATTCTACCATTTCAAAGGTTTATAGTCAGTAAGATTATTTATTTTAGTGTACTTTTTTGTTTCTGTATTTATTTATTTTTATTAATAAATGTATTTATTTATTTTGTGCACCAAATCAGCATATTAGAATGATTTCTGAAGGAGCATGTGACTCTGAAGACTGGAATAAAGGCTGTTGAAAATTCAGCTTTGACATCAAAGTGATCATTTCTATTTTAAAATCTGTATTAAAATAGAAAACAGTTCTTTAAATTAAAATAATATTTCATAATATTACTGTTTTGACTGTATTTTAATTGAATAAATTCAGCCTTGCTGAGCATATAAGAGACATCTTTCAAAAAAATGTGGACGTTTGATTTTTTTTTATATAGTAGAAATTTGTGTTTGTTTATATATATTTAATTTGATTTAAAATTTAATGCATTTCATTTTGAGGGCAAGGATGGAAGAACTCAATTCTGAATTTTGTAAAACCTTAAAAAACTTCATTTTATTCAGCACACACTCATTCTGCTCATTCT
This sequence comes from Carassius auratus, assembly GCF_003368295.1. NCBI lineage: Eukaryota > Metazoa > Chordata > Actinopteri > Cypriniformes > Cyprinidae > Carassius > Carassius auratus. Next base: position 10,009,521 of record NC_039248.1, on the reverse strand, counting down.
GCTCATTCTTTGTGAGTTTTTGCCTTTAGAAATATCACTGGGATTTTACAGTAAGAGGTAATAAAAGTCCATTATGCATTCCGCATTCATGATATGCTCCCGAATGCTTTCTCATGTCACACGATGAGCTGATAACTCTGTATCCATCCATGAATTTTTAAGCTGCAGATTTTGTTCAGGGAAGTATGGCTGTGAAAGGAGAGCAGGCTTGTAAAGGTGAGACTTGCTTGACAGCGGTGTGAACTCACTGGTAGCTGCGTGGAGTCGAATGAAACAGGCAGGAGGTTGCTTCAGGCTTTTAGAGGTTCTCCTGTTTAGACTCCTTTATTGGCATTCTCTCCTGTGGAGCGATAAGAATGACGCAAAGCTACAGAAGCTTTTAGGGCATGAGAGAGAGAGAGAGTCTGATGAACGAGATGTAATTTTGGTTGAGGTCGGTATTTGGTGCCTTTCTCATAAAAAGTTCATGTCCTTGCCTGGCAGCTATTTATGGAGGTGCTGTTCTAAAGTGTCTGCTCCAGAGCACAGCCCCAACCCCCCAAATCTGAAACATATATCATCCGTTTGACAGTATATCAAAGCTGAAGGGATGTCGACTGGTTTACAACGCAATATGTTGTTGCACAGATGTCGCTGAAGAAATTTACATTTCTACAAAGAGTGAACAAGACTTGGCTTAGCAAATAAACGGAATGGGCTGAGGCTAAAAATATGCAGTAATTCCTGTTAATTAAGGCCCATTGAAAAATTCTTAAATAAACATGCAGTCAGTTCATTAATGTGAAGAATTCTTAATATCTCACGGCCTACTTATCTCCTGTTCCCAAATTTATTTTACATCTTTTGAGGCTTTGTATTCTTAATCCTTGTGAAAGAAAAAGTCATCTTTGATTGATATTTGTTTCATAAGACTTAGACTTGTTTGCTGTGCTTTTGTATTCTTCATCAAACTTTTTTACTAAATTACTGATCGTTTGCATGCAGTGTTCTTTTTTTAAGGTTTGTTTTAAAGTAATAATTCACCCAGAAAGGAGAATGTACTCACCCTCAGGCCATCCAAGATGTCGATGTATTTGTTTCTTCATCTGTACAGATTTGGAGAAATTTAGCATTATTTGCTCCCTTGCAGTGAATGGGTGCCTTCAGCATGAGACCAAAGAGCTGATAAAAACATGACAATAATCTACAAATAACCCACATGTCCTCAGTACATCACAATGTCTTGTGACATGTAAAGCTTAAGCTTTTAAGAAGCAAATCAATCATCAATATGTTTTTAACTTCAAACGAGTCCTCTATCCATATCACTTCCTCCAGTGAAAAAGTAGTCTCTTCTGAATCAGGAGAGAAATATGCACAGATCAAGCAGTGTTTAAATGCTTAAACAGTCCAAAACAAATACTGTATGTCAGTGGATTTTTGATGCTGGAGAAAGCATTATTATGGATTTAAGGTTTAAAGTTAAAATGCATTAATGATGGATGTGTTTCTTACAAGGAAACAAACTCATCTACATCTTTGATGGCCTTAGAGGTGAGTCTATCTATCTAGTGGCGGAGGTGGGATTGTGGCAGCGTTAACTTTTGCTTTAATACAGACCATTTTTATTCCCCATGTTGCTTCCAGTTTTAAATTACTGAGTTAAACTTTAAACAGTGGACAAAAATGGTACTTTGTATTTGACTTGTTGAGAAAAGGTGGACTTTAAACTTTTTTAAGAGAATCTCTTTTGATTTTGGGCATGTATGCAGCTACTTATGCAGCTAATAAGATGTTTTAACTTCAAACGAGTCCTCTATTCACGCTATTGCTTCCTCCAGTGAAAAAGCCCATCTGAATCAGTAGAGGACAAATATGCACAGATAAAGCAACATTTACGCAGCAGTATGCAGCTTATTAGCTATCACTCAGAAAACCCCAGCAACCTCCTAGCTACACTGTAGAAGAAAAAAAAGAACACCACCTGCATAGCAACCACCCTGCAAGCTAGCCAGAGTATTTTCCCTGAATCTCTTTGTGTTGGCTTCAAGGCTATGATAGCATTTCCCTGTTGTTTGAATCCTTAATTAATTTTCTGGCCTTAGTTCTGCTAGAGATGTCCTGCTGGATGGACAAAACACCTCTGGTGAAATATTCAGCTGTTCTCAGCCACCTTCCTGTGTTTTAGCTACTCTCTTTGTACCAAGGATTGTTGCTCCCAGAGAGAAAGCTTCCTGGAAAACTCCCACCGGTGTCTTTGGCCTTCCTAATGAAGCCGCTGTTGCGTGAGAGTCTCTGCATGTGAACTATGAGCTGTGAGCTTCCTCCCACAGCTTTATGCAGAGATACAGGTGTAGAACCTTCATAATTGGTGTCTTACCTTGTTTCATTTCTTGGTATAAAGTGTGCTTATGATTATTGCAACGCAGTTGCAGGCATACCATTTATACTGCTTTTTATCTTTTATCCAAACAGGAAAAAATATTCAAGAGGACCTTGAACTGAACTGAATTCTTAACAATTTTCAACGCTCATGCGAAGCACTGAATAATAATCCTACAGAAGTTGACTTATTTTCTCAGAAAATGCTCAGAGCTCCAAGTTAATTCTTGATTGCCTTCATTCTGTAATCATATCAAGGAACATTTAGCCTCAGGAATAGCTAGTGATTAATTCATTCTGGCAAGTAAAGCTTTATTCGGTCCATTGGAGTTCTTGGCTTTGTGACTGATAATGAAGCAGTATCCTGCACTAATGCTAACAGACTGACGACAAATAAATAAGCAAAGCAGTTCCTCAGTAATGAAATCTTTTAAGTATAAAAGGCTAATGTAGATGATTTCAAACCAACAGTGTAAAGAAAAAATGAGTTGGGTAATTGAGCATTTCACAAGTATGGATGGGCATAGAAAGATGAAAGTCAATTGACTGTGTTCACCATTCTTAGCGAGATTTATAAGGACCCTCTCTGGCTGTTAGAAACATACCATTACCTCTGTCTGCATGACTGAGGCTGTTTATTGGTGCCATAATGAGCAGCAGTTTATCTCTTTAAATGCTTCATCAACACTCAACATCTGTCTAGTAAAATAACACCAGTCAGTTTTTATAAAGACCTCGTTAAAATGGTTTGATGAACTTAGAGTATACAGTGGTGGGCAAAATTTTAAGTCAGTTATTTCTATCTTTTGCTGTAGTGTGTCAGTAGGAAATATCAATTTATGTTTCCAAATATTAATTTAGCCATGCATTATAATAATCCAGTGAGATTTATCTTTGCACAATGAGTCTGACAACAGCCAGTGCTCCACACAGAGATCTGATCTGATCATCATCAAGTCTGTCTGGAATAACATGAAGAAACAGAACAAACTGAGACAGACTCAATCCAGAAGAACTGTGGCAATGTCTCCAAGACACTTCAAGAAACCTCCCTGCAAAGCTACCTAAAAGACATATAAGCATGAGAGCAAAAGCTGCTTTAAACGCAAAGGATTCTTCAAGCATTTTGGAGACGTTGCCACAGTTCTTCTGGATTGAGTCTGTCTCGGTTTGTTCTGTTTCTTCATGTTATTCCATGTCAAAATTAATGTTTGGAAATTTCAACTGATATTTCACATTTAGACTATTACAATAAATAATCTGTGATTCATGTGCTGAATGATCATTGAGACTGTGAGAGTGAGCCTTGGCTGATGGTTAGTGTCTTTGATGCCACCTAAAGGGCACATGAAAGTAAAGACCCCTGTCAGAAAGACAGTGAGCCTGAGCAAGAGAGTCCTCTGTCAGGCTGGGGTGAAGGATCAGGGTTGGATTAGAGAGATCCTCTCCTCTCTAACCGGGTCACACTTCCTCCTGACCAAAGACATTCACAGCTGTTGCCTGGCAACAGAACTATTCAAAATCTCAGATGTGGAATCCACCTCCTCTTGATGTAGAGGCAGACAAAGCTGCTCAAGAGATGTCACTGCAGCGTTAGTCCATCATTCATAACATTCTCCGTGTCACTAATATTCTCTTTGCCAGCGCCGAAGCTGTCATTCTTCATCATCATTATCACTGATGACAGCAGCATTATCATAAATATTATTTTGGTCATCATTATCACTGCATTTATCACTGCACTCATATAACATACCTCACACAAATCCCTGCGTGTATGTATTTTTCAGCATGTTATGAGGTTTTATTTATTAGGCCTGACTGTAGTTTTGGGCTGTGTTTAAATGTGCGTGTCTTTGTGATATATTTTCAAAAGTAGGATGAGACAGTCTCTAGGGACAAACAGATCGATTTTTCATGTTAAAAAAGTCATGACATCTTTATGAAAGCAGAAGATTCATGTACATATACAGTAAATCTATCTGATAGAAACCAAATAGACTTTATATCCCTTTTCAAAACAAAAAGCAGTTTAACAGATAACTTTGCCAGTCCAAAGAAGTACATTGTTCTTGTCCAAAGAAGTACATTGTTCTTGTCCATCTTTATTTTTACTGCTTTACATTCTGCAAAAGTGTGTTTAATTTTTTTCCCTTTACTCTGTTTATACATATTTCATAGTAACACTTTCTGTGCTTGGGAACAAATTGATCAGTGGAACCAGTGCTGTGTGTGATATGAAATATGGAATGAATGTGTGATAAAACAAGCACAATGTGTTACATCCATGAGTTAAAAGAGCATCAGTGAGTGAGAAATGAGTGGGAGAATGTCTGTGAATTAATGAGTATTCGGATCAATTTATTCTTAAGCTATATACATATCGGTACTGGATATCAATGGAAAAATTTCTATTTTTTTCTTCTTGCTCTACCTCTTATTTTGCTGCTTTGCCCTCGGTGTGAGTCTCTCTCTGCTGTGATGTTTCAGTCTCTTGGATTATAGAGGAAGCCGAAATCACAGATTTCCTTAAAGAGCCTGTGAGTCATTGGACCAATATTCTGAGTTATCTCCAGCTCATCTTGGATCTAGTGTGAGCAGAAGGTCCCAGAGCCTTACAAACAAGGTTACTACAATGTAATCTCTCACGCTCTCTCCCTTTACCTCTCTATCAGTCTCTATTCTCCATTTTCCTCTCTTTTTTTGCCTCTGGATCATTTCTCCTCTAAAATCAATATGAAGTCAATATGAAGGCAGCTCAGAGGGTGTACAGATAGAGTGTCTGACAGCAGGCCAGTGTTAGACAGCTGTGCAAATGAATAAGACATGAGATAAGGACACTATCAGACTGCAAACATGACTTTATGGGAAAGTTTTTACATGCTCATCATTCTCATAATTTTACATGCTAATATATATATATATATATATATTATGTTTTTGACTGATTGGGGAAACTTTGTTAAAGAGAAAAACTAAAATTATTTAGTGTTAAAACGAATAAATAAATAAATAAATAAATAAATAAAACATGTTTACACTACTAGTTAAAAAAATGTATTAATTAAGATTTCATGTTTTTGAAAGAAGGTTTTTTTGCTTACCAAGGCTGCATTTATTTGATCAAAAATACAGTAACAAAATGTATATTGTAAGATTTTACAATTTAAAATAACTGTTTTCTATTATAATATTTTTTAAATGTAATTTATTTTTATGATGGCTAAACTGAATTTTCAGCAGCCATTGACATGAAAATGTATTTCATAACGGGATAATTGGATGCTGTATGTTAATATGAAACATACAGAATGTCCACTTCTTTCGACAAAAGCAAATCCCACTGTGCAAGAGCCATCCTTTCCTGAAGAATAATTAATCCACTTAACAACTGAATCTTCCGTCTGCAAATCCATGTGGCTGGTGATTTTCTTAATTAAATCCTAGGCTGTGTCTTGAAGGCATACTTTCAGCATCATGACATTATGAAAAAGGGCATTAGCTCCATATCTAATGTGTTTAAGTCACACAAAGCCATTTGGTATAATAGAAAAGCGACCCACGGCTAATCAGCGCTAATCAAATGGATTGAAATGCTCCTCAAAATATGATTGAAATTCCTGTTCAGAACATTATGCTGCTACTGTAACTTCTGTGACCAATTTGAATTATTTTGAAACCTTTGAAGATCTTTCAGTATCTGGGCACTGATATCTGTTTCAAAATATGTCATCCCATTCGTTCATTAATATTTCTTTCTAACATAAGCAATACTCTTACTTTTGATCAAACTTAATGTTACTCTTGGTATAAAACTGTGTGTATGTAGATACTGTTACAGTGTACAGTGGTGCTACCGTTTCCAAAAAACATTGGGTATGTTGGATCCTTTAATATATTTATGGAAGTGAATGCTAAAACTCTTGATAGGTGAAAATGATCTCTAATTGCATTATGAATGGCTGCTTTCTGCTGTAGTGCAAGACAAATTTAATTAGAGAGGAGCAACATTTGCATTAAAAATCCTGAACCGTAATCAATAAATATCCATAAGCACCTGCATGCACTTTAGACTGATGGCAGTGAATTTGAAGCTAGTACAAAGCTGCCTAATGAATACAAGACTGCTATTAAATCTAATTTAAGAGCAAATTAGAAAATGGACTATAATTAAGAGGTGATTAGAGCATAGACTATAATTCAGATAATTACTGATAGTCTCCAGTTATAGTTTTGAAACACCCATGAAGTCTTACTTAGATACACGTTATATTGTTATGTTTTATCCATTTAAATTGAGTATTAAATAAATATGTTGTTGATTTCACCTTGCTTGTTTCTTTCTTGTTTTTTTTATATCAAGCAGTGGCATCAAAGTAAGGGTGTGTGAATAGAGAGGACATAAAGGAAAGCAGAAAGCAAATCTAATATGTTTAAACACAGACAGTCTGGTCTTTTCACAGAAGGAGGGTTTTTGTTTAAGTTAATGTTATATGACATTGAACCATCAGAAAGGCTGAGGTAGGGAAACTCTGGGGAAACAAAGTAACAACATTAACCTCTGCTTTTCAAAGGCACCTTGTTATTTTTTTAACCTGACTTGTTTCTATAGCAACAGATATGAAAAATATATGCTGAACTTTCTATATTGCGTCTCTTGGAGAACTGTAAAAATGCAGCTGGAAATTCTTATTATTGAGATAACTGAATCTGTGCATAACAGAGATATGATAGAGGATCTAAAATATCTGTAGCATTTCATAATTCTGGTTTCACCTTTTATTATTAAAATACATCTGATCTAATGTTAGTTTCATTTATTAATTGTTATTACACAGAATACATAATTATGATTGGCCAATCATGTCACTCAACATATCTGATATTTTCTAAAATAATCAACTTCATTCAGTATGTATCAGTGCAATCTCTTGTTAAATTACTTCAGAGGATATTTCAAAGGGATATTTCATTATGTTAAAATGTAAAAAGTTATGTTACTACTTATTCCAACCATATGTATTTTTTATTTTTGTATGTACTGTCCCTTTAACTATCTATCTGTCTATATATATATATATATATATATATATATATATATATATATATATATATATATATATATATTAGGGATGCACGATAATATCGGCACAATATCGGTATCGGCCGATAAAAGCTTAAAATGACCATTATCGGTATCGGCCGATATGAATATTTCTGCCGATGAGCCAAACCGATATTCTCCAAGTGAAATAATTGACCTGTTTTTCAGATGTGAATGTCTGTCTACATTTGTAAAGTAATAAATTTATGGTAGAATCAGTACAGAAGAGATACATGGATTTCTCTTCAGTAAAATTAAAGTTTAAATATATCAGTATATATTTGTATATATATCGATATCGGTATCGGCATCGGCCAAAATTATTTTGAAAATATCGGCATATCGAATATCGGCCAAAATCCAATATCGTGCATCCCTAATATATATATATATATATATATATATATATATATATATATATATATATATATATATTATATTATCTTTTTTTTTTTTTTTGCAATGTTTGTCTTAGTGCTAGCCAGGCCAATTGTACATTAAATAATCCTAGCTTTCAATTTACAGACAATATTCTAAAATTGCATTTATTTGTTGGGCAGTTGTTTAAATAGTTTAAAAGGTCACCCTGTTGTTGTATAACCAATAATGTTAGTGATATGACTGCACTGACATGATTGGATGAGAACAAAGCTAGAACTGAATTAAGCTGGATGGTGACACTATTGTCTTCTGTGGAGCTGCTTTATAGCTGAATTGAACTTGTTTCAAAAATGATGAACTTTACTTTGGTATTGATCGAAACTGAACCCGCACTGAACTGACTTGAACTTAATACTAACACTATTGTCATTTCTATAGCTGCTTTACCTCAGAATTCGAATTGTCTCCTAAATAGTGTTTCCAAAATAGTTTTACTGTTTATTACTGTCAAGCAGCTTACAATACAGTCTGTATTGTATGAAGAGCTAAAGAAATAAAAGTAACTTGAATTATTTTGCAATAATGACTAGTACAAGCTTTTTAATGGATAGTAGAAATTTTTGCCCCATCTGTGACACATAGTCAAAAGTGACATTAATATTGATTCCATGCATTAGCAACCACAGAATAATATGAAAACTGCTCTTGTATGCATTCTTGAGGCACAGTACTTACATAAGTAGGGCAGTGTGCAAATGAAGTTCTACTACCCTCATAACAGACATTTCTAAATGGCTGTTTAAGTGAAAGTACATGAGGTAAGGCAGGTACTTTAATAATTTGTTGCGTTTTGTTTGAAGGAAAAAGCCTTCATCTGGAAGATGTGAAGCGCAGGTTTTGGCCTTGGTGTTTAATATCTCTTGGCTTTATTCCATTTTTGCTTACAAACATTGGCTGGTAATCTCTTTATTTGCCTGATCTTTATTCCACCATGTATTTTGCACACAGCTATAGTCACAGTTATTAGGAGATTTGTTAGGATTACTTTCTCTAAGACGTTTTTCTTTATTTGTTGTTCTATAATGAAAAGGAATACATGTATGTTTTTCTATCTTTGAAAGCGTCTTTAGTTATACTGAAATGGCTATGGGGGTACGAAATACAAAAAAACTTGGGAAGTACTGCATTAAAATAAAACTTTTTAATTGGGATAGCACACAGAAAATAATCTCTTTGTATTTCTCTCTTTTTTATGAAACCTTTTCTTTTGTGTATGAGACTTTGCATATTCATGGTGTTCTGGATTTGGAAGTTTGGGCGATGTTGAATATGTGAAGCTGTAAGTCAGATGACAATCACACGTTATGCAGTGTTGATATACAGAACAAAGAAATCTTGAAGAGCTTTCTTTTCTGCTGCTGGCATCTTCATGCTGACTTTCCCTTAGGTTTCTGAGTACCTGCCTGAGGCACAGACCAGTCAGACTCCATTGCATATCATATGATCAAAACTCTCAGACAGAGCTGGCAGAAGTGTCTCAGGTTTACAGAGTGAAGTGATTCACTGTGCAATATCATATACTGTACATCTAGTGCTTAAGTGTCCTTCAGCTCCTAGCTGCTCAAAGAACTCTCTCATAGATTTATCATACAGTTTTAGTACATGTATCTTTACAAATAAACCACCAATATGACAAATTTAATAACTGCAAGAATAGAGAGTCATAGTTTCACGAACTGCCGCTGACAATGAAGCACCCACATCAAATATAGAGAAGTTTACTGGGTCATTTCCTTGGGACTGCTCTTATTTCACTTGTGAAAACAGAAATGCAAAGTGTTGCCATTAGGGTTCTCAGAGATCAGACAAGTGAGAAGGGTGAGACTAATCGCTGCAGTATGCTAAGCATCTGGTGATAACTGCCTTAATTTGTGTTATCAGAGGAATTACATTCTCGTGCTTAGACTTACTGTATGTACCAGACCTACTACAGAAGTACTGTATGTTAAAACTATGTTTTTATTATTATTGTTATTATAATTTTTATTTAAAAAATGTACCTGTGAAACGGCCACTTTTCAGCTTTTTTCTGTAAATGATGCCAGATGATTATACATTCTGTTCCATGCACTATGGCATAATACATTAACTACGATAACACCAAAAGATAAAAAAGGCTTCATATAGGGTTAGAGACTTTAATATTTGTTTGTGTTTTGAATTTTATATTGTTAAATGTTTTTTTTTTTTTTTGTCTGAATAAAAGTGATCAGAATGAAAGTTTTTCCTGCAATGTATAGTCATAAGAACAAAATACATGCATTTGTGTGTGTGTGTGTGGTTCAGAAGTTTGGGGTCAGTGCAATTATTTAAAAATTTTCAGAAATTCTCACCAAGGCTGCATTTTTTACATCCAAAACACAGTAAAACAGATATTATATATATATTTAATTATTTTGAAATATAATTTATTTATTTGATGGCAAAGCTGAATTTTCCGCAGCCATTATTCCTCTCTTAAGTGTCACAATATCCTTCATCATTTCATTCTAATATGCTGATTAGGAGCTCAAGAAAAATGTCTTCTTAAAAGTTTTGTCATTTTAATGCATCCTTGCTGAAAGGGAAGTAAAATAAAATAAATTTGATCACACAGTGTAAGAGAATTGTACTGACAGCCAACACCTGTGAATCACAGTGAAATAGTGTAACCATTTACACACTTCAGTAGTTTTTCATCACAGTTTTTCATTTGTCCTTTTGCAGGTGGCCAATCTCCTGCGTCTTTTCCAGATTCCTCAGATCAGTTATGCCTCCACCAGTGCAAAACTGAGCGACAAATCCCGTTATGATTACTTTGCCCGGACTGTACCCCCGGACTTCTACCAAGCTAAAGCTATAGCTGAGATCCTGCGCTATTTTAACTGGACTTACGTCTCCACGGTTGCCTCAGAGGGCGATTACGGCGAGACGGGTATCGACGCCTTTCAGCAAGAGGCCCGGGCCTTGCAAATCTGCATTGCTACGTCCGCCAAGGTCAGTCGCTCCATGGACCGCTACAGTTACGATGGAATAATCAGATCTCTGTTGCAGAAATCCAACGCTAAAGTAGTTATCCTCTTCACCAGAAGTGAAGACGCAAGAGAGCTCCTGGTTGCAGCGAAGCGCATGAACGTGTCCTTCATCTGGGTGGCCAGTGATGGTTGGGGGGCGCAAGAGAGTGTGGTTAGAGGGAGTGAAAATGTAGCGGATGGAGCTTTTACCATTGAGCTTGCATCTTATCTGATCCCTGAATTTGCAACATACTTCACAAACCTCAATCCTTACAACAACACACGTAACCCCTGGTTCAGAGAGTTCTGGGAAAATCGCTTTCAGTGCAGCCTGCATGACATTAATTGTGGGAAGCATTCTCTCCGCGATGGCAAATTCGAGCAGGAGTCCAAGATCATGTTCGTGGTGAATGCTGTCTTTGCTATGGCCCATGCTCTTCACAACATGAGGCAAGCAGTGTGCTCAAACTCCACCAAACTCTGCAGTGCCATGAAACCAGTCAATGGAAAAAAGCTGTACAAGGACTACATCCTGAAGACAAAATTTGACGGTCAGTTTTATCTTAAATATTTTGTAGTTTTTTTATATTCTGTTATTATTTATTCACCTTTGTGTAATTCCAATTCCATAGAATTTTCTTATGGATGGCTCCCTATATGCAGTTTTCAATCATCTTGAATTCTGGCATATCGATTCACGTTCACCACATGGAATTATGTTAATATTTGCACTCATCCAATAGTTTAAATCTCAAAGCAAACACTGATTGAGCAGTATATCGAAGAAATCAGTTTGAAAGATAAATGGATCTTAGTTTTCCTAAGGGGAATACTGCTGCTGTAAAATAGATTACACTAATGCATGAATGCAATATATGACCTGCGTACAGACTAAGTGTTTTATTACATGCATTAGCCTCATTAGCCCCATGCTAACTTCTAAATGATTTAAACCAGTACAAGCATGGATGTATATTAAATGTCTGTGCTGAGTGGTCAATTGCTCGTATTAGGGAACTAATGGGAATCTGTCAGGTTCCTATAGCTATTCTTGATCTATTTTTTAATCTTTTCGCCATCTGACTGCTTTTGCACGTTGTTCCTCCAAGAATGCCAAATTACATCATAGAAACCAGGCAATGTATCAACCTCCTGACCTCAATTATGTAAATGTACATTCGCACCTGAGTCCATTGCATCTACAAACTTAATGAGAAATGTGCAGGACAGGACGCTGAAGAAAGCATGGTGGACTGACAATAAGAAGGTCTTTCTGGGTTGTATATTTTCTGCTTACATAGAAAAACATGTTGCTGCTGTAAAATATCTATTCATTTGTTGCCAAGAATGTAAATAAATTATGTTTATCACTTTATGTCCGTAGCTCCATTTCGCCCAGCTGATACCGAGAACAATGTTCACTTCGATGTTTATGGAGACAGTCTGGGCCGCTACAACATCTTCCATTATCACAAAGAGAATAACGAATACGTATATAGGAAAGTGGGATACTGGGCTCAGGATTTAACTCTGAACACGAGCCTGATTCCTTGGGAAAGCCAAGTGGTGCCCACATCCCAGTGCAGCGACCCATGTAGGAAAAATGAAATAAAGAGCATGCAGCCTGGTGATGTCTGCTGTTGGATTTGCATCCCCTGCCAGCCCTACCAGTACCTTCTGGATGAATTCACTTGTGCGGATTGTAGCTTCGGACAGTGGCCTTTGGACAATCTCACGGGGTGTTACAATTTACCCGAGGAGTACATTCATTGGGAGGACGCTTGGGCGATTGGGCCGGTCACCATTGCTTGCCTTGGCATGCTCTGCACACTCTTTGTCATTGGCCTCTTCTTAAAGAACAATGAGACACCGGTGGTGAAAGCTAGTGGACGTGAGCTCTCCTATATTCTTCTCATAGGTGTCCTACTTTGCTATTTCATGACCTTCATCTACATCAGCAAACCTTCTGCTGTAGTGTGCACGTTACGGCGACTTGGCCTGGGAACTTCCTTTGCCGTTTGCTACTCCGCATTGCTGACCAAGACCAATCGCATCGCTCGGATTTTCAACGGCGTTAAGGATGGAGCTCAAAGGCCGAGGTTCATCAGTCCAGCTTCGCAGGTGGCCATCTGTGCTGGTCTTATTTCCTGTCAGCTCCTGGTAGTGGTGGTCTGGCTTCTGGTTGAGGCTCCTGGGGTGAGAAAGGAGGTCAGTCCTGAAAGAAGAGACGTGGTGACACTGAAGTGCAACAGCAAGGACTCTAGCATGTTGATGTCTTTAACCTACAACTGTGTCCTCATCATCCTCTGTACCTTTTACGCCTTTAAGACTCGAAAGTGCCCAGAGAACTTCAATGAAGCCAAGTTCATTGGCTTCACCATGTACACCACGTGCATAATCTGGCTGGCTTTCCAGCCAATCTTCTATGTTACTGCCAGTGACTATAGGGTAAGTAAATATGAACGGTACAAATGCATGGTACATATTGCAGCAATAGCCCACCAACAACAACCAAAAGCTTGTCAACTTAAAAAAATAATAATTTATTTAAAAATTATTAAAAAATTAATAATAGCCTCTAAATCAGGGCTTTATGTAAGCATCAAAATTAAATGTCTTAAGCACCCTACATCCATAATGAGTGTAATTTAATTTAATTTAATAATAAATAATGATCAAATAAAAAAATAGAAAGAAAAAAGAAATTGAGCCTTAAACATCTTACCATGTGTGTATACATGTATATAATAATATTGCACAATAAAACCAGCATGTCAAAAACAATCATTTTGAAAGTATCATTTAACGGTTTCCCTGAAAATTTCAGTTTGCTCAGCCTAGTGGAGTTTTGGTTCTGCTAGTCTCCCTCAGTGTTGATAATGAATGCTTTCCCTGAGTGTTCTGTATAACAATGTGATTTCCTTGAGAAGTAAATCTTGTGCCGGGGGGATATTACCGGCTCTCCTCTGGGAATAGATATCAGAGGGGCTGTTTCAAATCACACTGCACACACAATGACAGCATGGAATATATTTCATCATTTAGATAATGAGCTTCTCTTATAACCCTTAATCACTTTCTGACATTGACTTTATCCTTTATTTTTAGCATATATACAATTTCCCTGAGAGCAAGAGTCTAAGAGTTTGGCTGATTGATTTTTTTTTGTTACCATACCTGCCAATTCAGATGGCAGATATGAAATCTCTTTGATCACCTGTCTTTTGCGCTGATGAAAGGAGAAGCTCACATTTCATGTTGCTCAAAAGCTGTTCAATGTAGAACAAAGAAAGTGGGGATATTTCATCCCAGCAAATGACTAGCCTATGAAAACATGCTATTCAATTGGTCTGAGTATCCTTCACTCAAGTGCCTCAGGACAGGAACTATTCAATAAACACCTTTTCACTTTTGAAGCACATTTTTACAGCCCTTTGACACGTGCATTACATTTTTAAAAATCTAATTAAAAATATCTTAAGGTTTATTTTCAGTTCTAATTATTATCTAATATTATTAGTAATATTTGGTTGGTTGAAATTGTACTTTAGTAAAAATCATGACTCAAAACTTTACAGTGGAGCACAAATTACACATATATACACATCCTTGCAGTAGAGCTCAGTACTTGTAAAGACACAGCCACTATATTGAATTTGGATGCTTTGGTAAGCAAAAAGACGGACAGAAATGTGATCTTGTGATGTTAATGACTGTAGGATGTTATATATCATCTATAAAGACAAAAAGAGACTAAAAGACATTGTGAGAGAAAAGGGAATATCCTTGCGTTTTGATTGGACAGGGTGTCATTCTCTGTTCAGGGTTTCTGGGTTTTATAAATGTGTGTGTGCGAGTGTGAGGTGATGTGTTAGAGCATGGGAGGATGATTCCCAGCTGGGGCCTGTGCTCAAAAAGCAAGGTGTGCCTTAGAGACCGAGACCTCGCCACACTCCCACACACACTCTACAGCCTCATTATGCTCAAATATCATTTTACTTCTATCATCTTTGATTCTCATCTCCAAACTACAATATACAGCAGAAAAGGCACACACTGCTTGTAAGATTAATATAATAAATCTTCAGAATCAGACATACAACAAAAATGTGGAACCAAAATAAAAAACATAGTGGGGCCAATACAAAAAAACATTCAGTGTGATATCCTATATGAAAACTGCATGTTTATGAAGACAAGGGCAAGGGTTGCTGGGAAAGCATCTATAAGACCTTTTCAAGCAAGCTCCCCTCTGAATGATGCATTATTTAAAAGCACTTTGGTTTATGCAAGCACATTGCTGCTTTCACAGAAACACTTTCAAATTTATCGTATTGAAAGAAAAAAAATAGAATGAGCAACTCTTTGTTCCTTTGGCATTGAGAGGAAAACTCTAATTCATCACAGCTGAACCCTGTATTGCAATTATTTAACAAGGTCATATTGAAGTTTCTCCAGTTCTGTGACCCTGAGAGGGCTGTTGTTAACCATGTTTTGTGATCAAGTTCAGATCAAAACAAGCAGTGGCTAGCTGTTCAGTAAACTTTTTTATAATGAAAATCCTCCTGTTGCTCAACTCAAAGAGCATAGCAATGGCAAGGCCATGGGTTTGAAATCCAATACATATATTACTGATAAAAAATTATAGCTTGAATGCACTTCGATTTGGATAAAAGCATCTGCCAAATTAAATGTACAACAATACAAGCCAACATCTCATCAAAAATATTGAAAATCCTAGAAACAGTTCCTGTTTATTCACCCCCTCTCTCTTCAAAATGTTATCTGGTGATGCATGTCTCTAATACCTGTATTAGTATGCATGAGGTTGCTCATACATGGCACTAAACCTGCTTTGCACAGGGATATATCCTCTTAAGATACATTTTCAGCTGCATAGGTTTTGGAAACACTTTTGAATTGAGTTCAATGGAAAAATAAATGCAATCCCATGTTAAGATCCCTGATGAATATGAGTCAGTCAGGTGCTATCACTGTGCAAACGTAGAGGTGGTGTAATCACTTTTTTGTGTACTCTCTCAGGTGCAGACCACTACCATGTGCATCTCTGTGAGTCTGAGCGGTTCAGTAGTGCTGGGCTGCCTCTTCGCTCCCAAGATCCACATCATCCTCTTTCAGCCCCAGAAGAACGTGACCACGCTCAGAGTGGCCACCACTCGATTCAGTGTGACCACTGGCCCTGGCTCCAGCTTCTCTCAAGGTACAGTAGTGTTTATGATCTCAATCTTTAATACATCAGAATCATGAATATAATCCATAGCAGCTCTTTAAATCTAACATATTGATTAACTGCTGTCACCCATATTGAAAAATATGGTTTGCCAATGTCTGAACCGCCATCAGAAATGAAAGATATTGATCAAAATATTCAGTGCTGTATGATGGCAGAGTAATATTGGAAAATAAACATAACGTATCATTGATTCTGTGAGAGCAGGTATTTGGCTTTATTGCATTGCACTGATACTTCTACTGTAGCACTGAAGCTGAAGTTTTGGATAGAGTACATATTGTATGTAAATCTCACGAAATGGTTCAATAAAATATTTCACCTCAAAGTGACAAATAAATTACATTATTTTATTTATTTATTTATTTTTTGCATTATGATACAGAAAATTACTCTTATTACCATAATGCAAAAATACAAATTCTCATTTGTGGTACAGCTCTTAAGCAGTGCTGCATTATTTATTTTTTATACATTATATATATATATGTATGTATGTATATATATGTATGTATAAATATATTTGTGGTATATATATATATATATATATATATATATATATATATATATATATATATATATATATATATATATATATATATACCACAGTGATTTATGCTGCATTGCAGTAATAGATATGTAAGGAGGATTGAGAATGGAAATGACATTACAGTAAAAAATAAAAAATAAATAGCAAAACAGTGAGGAAAAATAGTTTCAGTTAATTGTGTTTTAGTTTTTTTTAATCAAACTGTATAGAGCACCTCATATGTCTTGTGGGGGGAAAAAAATCACCCACATACTTGAAAACATCTATTGAATGGCAGTGGTAATAACTGTGATTTACAATAACTTTGTGTTATTAACTATGTCTTTACAGCCTCGGCCTCCAACACCGTGCCTACAGTATGTAATGGCAGAGAGGTAGTGGACTCAACAACATCCTCACTCTGAGAAACAGGATTCCTGTTTGATTGCCAAATGCGGTATACAGATAAATCTTATCTTCACTAGTCATGAAATCAAGTGTTTGCTAATGTTGAGGAGGCTATTCGTAATAACGAATGCCTGTTATGTTGTTCTCAACGTGCTGTGAGTACAATATCCCATTTTGTTTCTCTCTCTCTTTCTCTCTCTGACTAGTTAGATAATATCAGTAGGATGCCAGTTTAAACTCTTTTTATGGAAAACATAATAAAGTATTGTTTAAGATATGGAGTAAAAATATAGTAAATCTGTTTAAAGTATTATATACAAGATGTTTTTATTGTAGATTTATGGTGATTCTGGTTTGTGCTTTCTTGTAATTTATGTAAATAAAATGTGTTTTATATGAATACAAGCTCTCCTGGTTGATTACTTGTACATTGGAAAAAAATTACACACATCAGCATTGAAGGGTCAAATATTTACACAAATGTTCATGACATAGAATAAAAAGTTGTGTATTGTCCCCATCTAGAGGATATAGTTGCTCATTACATCAAATTGAGTGAGGTCAACTTTTATGTTGCTAATTTGGTCCACCGTGCACCGAGTGACCTTTTTTATAATATAGGTGATATGCAAATGCAATAAATTATGCACCCAATTTTGTTTCATGAAGTAATTTAGGTTGCTACCATGTTGGAAAATAAGTAAACCATTAAGAAAAATAAAAAGACAAAATTTAGCAAATACTGCTATTACCGCACTGCATATTTAATGCACATACAGCAGTCTACTGAAGAAGAGTCATGTCTCATAGACAAAGTATCATATTTATATATCCTAAATCTTTAATAATAACAATGCTCACATATGTGGCCTATCACAGTCTGACTGGTGTTACAGAAAGGGTCAATTATATTCACCGAGTTGCACACTCAATCATTTGTGGCGAAATGACAAAAAGGAAATTGTCCTTTCAACCTGATACATTGATCTTTGCGATGGTTACATCTGCGGTCATTTTATTTTTTATTTATTTTTTATTTATTTTTTATTTTTTGCCTCAGTTATAACAGGGAGGCCTTCTGTTGAGCTGTCCATATACCCGCATTGGAGGATTGTTTTCTTTTAAACAGTTTTTTTAACTGCTTCTGTTTAAGCACCGCTTCCATTCAAGTCAATCAGCATTTTACAGAGATAAGTTTGATGTTACTGAATTAACTGTAGTTTGTCATGATATACAGTTTCTAGTTTTCTAACAATTTGCAACAATAAAATTTAATTGAACTTAAAACTTGACAAATAAGTTTTTTAATAGTTTTTGCCCTTTGAGATACACCAGAACTAACGTTGGAATGTATAATATCAGAGAAATTCAAAATATGCCTACTAATAAGGACAAGACTAATTGATTGATTGATTGATTGAACATCGTGAAAATTTCGATCCAATGTCATATTGTGTATTTTATAAATTTTGAATTTTATTCCAACTTCGGTGTCGTATGTAGTTGCCATTAGAATATTAGAAAATTAATTATAATTAAATATATATATATATATATATATATATATATATATATATATATATATATATATATATATATATATATATATATATATATATATATATATATATATATATATATATATAAAATAAAAATTTTACCTAAATTTAAAATTTCACCGTAACGGCTGACCAACTGTTGTGACGTTGACGTAAACTCGCAGTTCAGAAACGCGGAAGTCAGGCAGCGGACAGTGCCGAAGTGTCAGAGTGAATCTGCAAACTTTGACTGCACAGTCACAGACGTTAGCAGGTAAGTATGATTCCATATGACTAATAATAAAATCGCCAGTCATTGTTAGCGGTCATATTACTCTTGGCTGCGTTTACAAAAAGCATCGTAATCTTAAGTACATCGCAGACCCACAGAAACCTGCTTTTATTCAGTCGATGATCGAAACCAATGGAGCTACGATCAACTTAGGCTTACAATGCTTTTGGGAAACTCAGCCATGTAGGCTATACGTTGCTAAAGCTTAAGCTGCAGGTGTGCGTTAAGAACACTCAGTTTAGCTAACGTTAGGACATAGCTCCTGACTCACCTCAATTATCAACACTTGCGATTTAACATTTATAGCATTATATCTTTACTCGTGAACATGGAAAATAATGGAACATTTTACTAAACATCCCCGTGGTTTAAATTTTACTAAGCATCCCCGTGGTTTAAATAAACTCATTTTCAATGTTTCCAAGGTCTGATAGGCTGCCAGGAAGATCTACGTCACTTACAGTAAACTCCAGCATGTCTGCACATGTCTCAGCAGTACTGCGTGGATTTATTGTTAGCAGCTTAGCAAGCTTTTGAAATTTGATATTATATCTTTTCATCAAACTGGTTGTTGTTGATTATAAACAGAAATATTTTGATTACTTCATTTTACATTCCCAGTTGTATAATAGAAGTTAATGCATAACAAAATATTATCAAAGGTGAAATGTTTAGCTGTGATATTGCTATGAAGAATTATTTAAGATTTCCATTTTTAAACTGTAAGTTCAGATATATTTGATTGGGAAATGACACTAAACTTACCAAATGTTATAATTAATTATGAAGAGAGAGGAAAGAGGATGGCACCTAAGAGAAGGGCAACATCAAGCACCAAAGCTGGAGGGAAGAAGGTGAAGGAGGAGCCTGAAGCTCCACCGAAGGACAAGTTCACCTCTGTCAAAGAGGCTCTGAAGGCAACAGTGCCCCAGGTGAAGGGCACGAGGAACCCAGACAGCTTCTGTAATCTACCAAATTCTGAGGTGAGATGGAACAAATAGTTAAATTGCAAATTATTAATGTGAATGCAAAACGTAATGCAAATTATTACTCAAGTTACTGCTTGCCCTGAATCACAGAAAAGTTTTGGTCTAAACATACAGGTTCATGAAGATTACGACTGTATGCTAAACCAAACCAACATTGGAAACAACAACAACAAATTCTATGTAATCCAAGTCTTATTGTCTGGAGGAAAGTATTATTGTTGGACAAGATGGGGCAGAGTGGTATGTTAGTTTCTTTCTTTTGTCAATCAAATATATCACAACATAATGAGCAAAAATGCTCTTGTAGCATTTAAGAGATGACTCATTTTTTGTCTGTCTTTCATTGTTTCAAGGGAGAGTCAGGCCAGAACAATTTAGCCGGTCCATCTACCGCTGATGCAGCTATTAAGAATTTTGAAAAGAAATTCAAAGATAAGACCAAGAATAACTGGGGCGATCGTGAAAACTTTGTCTCGTATTCTGGAAAATATACGTTGATAGAGGTAGATGGGGACCAGGATGCAGAAGTGAAGGTATTTAGCCTCTTTGTCTTTGAAGTCCTTGAAGTTTTCAAAAGAATAACACATCTGACCAATTCTAATATTTTGTGTTTCATTCAGGTGGACACTGTAGACGGTGGAGATGTGAAGGTGAAAACGGAACAACATGTTCTGCCTTGTACATTGGATGAGGCAACTCAAAGACTCATCCGATTTATCTTCAACAATGACATGTTCAAAGAAGCCATGACCAGCATGAACCTGGGTTAGTTTTGAATTATTGTGTCCCAGTTCTTCTGTTCCTTTCAATAGCCTTGTTATTGTGGTTCTTTTTGATAGCTGCGAAAAACAAGTTATATCTTTTAAACTCTATGAAGACTGCCGATCACTCAGGGATTCATTTCCAATTTTACATGTGTTCCTGAAGGCCACAGGGGAGTTTTGGCAGTGTGATTGTGAACTGAAGATGGGACTTTTTGCTGCCTTTTTGAGTCCTGTCTGTAACATTAAATAAGATCCATTTTTGTGGAGGAGTTTTATGTGTCGCATCTTTCTCTGTCAGATATTAAGAAGATGCCCTTGGGGAAACTCAGCAAGCAGCAGATAGCCAAAGGCTTTGAGGCTTTGGAGCAGATTGAAGCTGCAATAAAGAATGGGGAACGGAACAAGTTAGAAGAACTCACCAACAAATTCTTCACCATAATTCCTCATAACTTTGGCCGCAACAGACCACCTATCATCTCTGATGATTCTATCCTTCAGGGCAAGAAGGAGATGCTTTTGGTGAGAATCACAACAGTTACCGTGTACCGAGTTTTTATGAAATAGTGCCTAGTTGACACACTTTCTACTGTATTAGTAAAATCATACATAGCCCAAAAAAGTCTTGGCTACAAAAACAAATTGTTCTCGTGTGTTAGATGAATGACCAATGTAAAATGCTTTATCATCTGGATAAGAATTACCAAAATCCAAACTTCCCTATTATGCTTGTACCTTGTAGGTTCTTGCAGACATTGAGGTTGCCCAGAGTCTTAAAGCTGAATCCGAGAAAGCCAAAGAAGAGATGAAGGACACAGTGCCACATCCATTTGACCAAAATTACCAGTCTCTTAAATGCAAGCTAAGCCTAATGGATAAGAAGTCAAAGGAATTCAAGGTTTGCATGCACAGGAAATCTGGAGTTCAGAATCTAATTTAAATTTGCAAATAAAGTAAATAAGCTAGTAATATAAATTATGCAGTGTATTTTCATTGCATAATACGGAAATAAAAACAAAAAGTTTATTAAGCAATATTTTTTATATTGTGTTAACTAAAGAATATGACCCATAAATATAGCAAAATCATACTTTTTTTTTTTTCAATTGTCAGCTTGAAATTTATTTCCAAATTTGAACATGGCATGAATTTGAACACACTGTCTGTGATGTTAAACATTTCTGTATTTAACCTTTAAGTTATTGAAATCTTTAGGATTTAAATGATAAACATTTACAAAATTGAGTTGTGGTTTGAAATGCAGTGTAGTAATCTCAGAAATGTTTTCTCTCTCTTAAGATTATCGAGAAGTACTTGAATGCCACGGGAAGAACAGGACTCACATTGGTGGATGTCTGGGAAGTCGACAGAGATGCAGAGGTGAATAGTATTGCGTAAATCAGATTTAAAGCTTACACAATGTTTAGTGCTATTAAAGTAAACCGTGAAATTGTAACTGTACAAAAAATCTTACTGTTTAAATGCATGGTAATCTTATTCTATTTGAACTCCTTTTAAATGCCTATTAGATTCCTAATTTGATTTCAAACCAGCACTAAGCACTGGGCCTCAGTGGGTGTTCTGAATTCTGTTCATTACCAAGTCTTCTTCCCCTAATTAAATCCTTTGTGTGTGCGTGCATGTGCGCATTTGGTTGTGTAGGCTGAGCGCTTCAGGGAAAATGATGCATTGGAGAACAGGAAGCTGCTTTGGCATGGAACAAACGTGGCAGTGGTCGCAGCCATTCTGAAGAGCGGCCTTCGCATTATGCCCCATTCTGGTGGACGTGTGGGCAGGGGAATCTATTTTGCCTCTGAAAACATCAAATCTGCTGGCTATGGTTAGGATCGGTATCTTGTTTGCATCAGTATAGACTTCAAATATAAAAAGCACTATGTAAACACATGTAAAGTTTTATTAGAGACAATATGGCAACACAATGGCTAAGCTTGTTTGGTTATGTGGTATACTAATAGCCACTAAAATTTTCTTTTCTTTTTGTCTTTTCAGTGTGTCCATCCAACAACATTGGCATCATGTTTCTAAATGAAGTTGCTTTGGGAAAAGAGTACACCATCACGGAGGATGATTGCAGCCTAAGGAAGGCTCCTGCTGGCTATGACAGCGTAGTTGCACGTGGGAACCAAGAACCAGGTTTTTTTTATCATTTTTCTTTTACACATGTACAGTATGTTAATTTCTGCATAGCAATAGCTTCTTGGCATTTTTTCTTTTTTTGTTTAGATCCCTCAAAAGATGTCTTCATTGAGTTGGATGGTAAAAAGGTGGCGGTTCCTCAGGGAAAAGCCATAAAGCAACAGCAGTACCAAGACAGTTCCTTCTTCAACAGTGAGTACCTCATCTATAAGGAAAGCCAGTGTCGCATCCGATACCTCCTGGAATTGAAGTTCGGTTATTAGAGCTGATTTGAAAACCTGGGACTGTAAACGGTTACAGTTATGCATATAACCATTTATAAATGTCACTTCTGCTACATGGTTTCACTCTCACTTATGATGCGTTGAATGTTCAGTTATACAGGAATCAGTTATTTTATAATTATTTTGTTATTCTTAACATTATTTTGTTAAGCTGAATGTTAAATTGTGAGTTTGTAATACAGTTCAGCAATGTTAATTTTTACAGTTCCTCTATTTAATGAGTCGGAAAGTCTGATAAAAAAATCATCACTAGATTACACCTTTTTTATGGACCGTAAACATGGTAAATATAGCCTTACAGTATGTTTGCTCATTTTGCGTTCACTCCTTCTCTCCAATTGAGGATTAAATGTCTTATCATTACTCTTCTGAAGTTATTCATATTAGAAACATAACTGCAGTTTTCTATACTGTCCACCTTTAAACAGTAAAAAAAAAAAAAAAAAAAGTTGAAATCAATGTTCAATTTGATAAAAATAACAAAGATGAAAAAAAGGCCAAAATGAAGAGGGATTTATTCCCCCAAAATTAAATACCCTTATTTTATTGAGAATAAGAGTATTTAACAAAATGCTTCTGATGCATAATTAAAGCCAAATTAATGTATTGTTGTTCCTTATTTAAGTTCTATTTAGACTAATTCATACAGTTATATGCATGCAAGCTGCTCAACCATTGCTGACGAGTACGGATTATGTAGGATATATAATGCTAATATAGCACTTTATAGACATTTGTGTTTACTCCAATGTTTCCTTTATCGAACATTTGTTTAAAGCTCTTTATAAAATTATATTGTCCATATATCTATTATATTTTTTTCTCTGACATGTTATGGTTCGCTTTATGGTTGGATTGTAAATGTTAATGTGGGTTAATCTAAATATAATAAATAATTAGTTGCACTGTGTTCTCCTCATGTCCAGAAGTTGTCTCTTTTTTTTTTTTACACTACATTAAACATTTCTATGCCCTGAGAGCCAAATAACTGTATCTATATAATCAGTAAAATTGTGTTTACAGTCACTTTAGTTAGATTTTGTTATATGACATTTTTTAGACTTTATATGAACATATATAATCACTATATTGTTCTGAGATGAAGTGGACAGCAGTACAAAGACAGTCTTAGCGCATACTCTTTAAACACATTCATCACACATGCCTACTTAATACCACCTACCAATAGAATTATACAGTATTATACTGCATTATAGACATGCCTGCATATTTAAAAACCTAAACATTTTGACACAGAGATTTCATTTTAAATAACCATACATGAACAAAACTTTTGTTAACATGTTGTAGAATTTAGGAAACACTTTGTTTACATTGTGTTAACTTCATATTGTATAAATCTATACATTACCAACCTCCTTGATTCATACATTAATGTAAAAACCAATTTATATTTAATAACAAGCAAGTCTTCTCTTTAAAAGAAAATCCCTATAACTGAATTGGACATTTATGTATAAGAAACTAACTGAAAAAGCAATCAAAGACTGGTCATTATTGCAAAATATGTCTTTCTTAATAAATCCAAACATTGATTTTTTTTTTTTTCTTTTTCTTTTTTTTTTTGGAATGGTATATTGAATGATTTTTTTCCCAATGGTCCAGGATATCTTCTGTAAGATATAACAGACATGTAGTGTCACAGAATTCACTAAATAAATTAATGAATAAAGATGTATTAATAAATTAATAGGTAATAATTTGGTCCCTTGAGTTAATATTACAGTTTTTCTAAATCCCCTTTGCTCAGTTCTCAAATGAGAGTTTTTATTTTCTCAAAACAATAAGTTCAGATGTCTGAACAACTTTTTTCTTCTTTAAATTCAAATGTCTTATTGATTTAAGCAAATTACGTGAGTTTTGGGATGTGCAATTGTCGAAAAATGTGCATAATAACAATGCACATGGTCCATTGATCAAAAACTCTTCTTGGTTTTTTATCATGTGAGCCATCACATGCAAAATGAACTGTTAAATTTTCTAAATCTGTCAGACAAATGTTTAAATTCCATAAATATAATCATGGAATGATTGTAGTTTTGAAACCCAACATCCCATTGTAATAAAATGGGGATCACTATCTTGCTGATCAGTCAAGTTCGGAAGCATACTGTATAGAGTTTGTCCAACACAATCATTTTTAACAAGGGCGAAAATCACAACCCTAAACAGCTGCACAGTTGCTTGTTGTGGAAGAGCAGTTGGAAGATATGTAAGAATGTGTGGTGGTGTTGGTGTAAGGAAGACAACAGAGTGTGTAAAAAAGAAAAAGCAATGGTGAATTTTCAGTTTACATGTAACACATTTCTACAAAAACAAATGTACTTGTATAAATACAACATTTATTTTTGTGTACTGAAGTCTTGACTTTTCCCAATACATTTAATCATCACAAGTGCTAAGTGAATGAATGAATGAATGAATGATTTGGTAAAGATACAATGGAGTATCTTGTTTAATGGTGTGCAGTAGGACCCAGGGGATGACTGCCACTCTGGAGGACAGAGGAGTATGTGTCTGTTTGAAAGAGGAAGAAAAAAAAATCACAGAGACACAATGTGTGACAGTCACAGCCCTTCACAGCACCAGACACCGTGTGGAAGAGCATCCTGACGGACACCAGCCTAAGTGGTGTGAATTCTGATCAACACCACTGGAAACAGGAAGAGCAGGTGGGACCATAACCTTTCTACTTCACCTGGATTTTGTTAGATGGAAACAGCAGTATAGGGACACCTGTATGAACTTCGCTCCTTGGGGCCGGGGCTTTCCTGGATGGTAATTCTTTTGAAGGATCGTCATGCACTTTGGTTGTTCTCCACTGAAATCACCTGAGTTGTTGAGTGCTGGAACACTGGCCTCCTGTGGGATTGTGCTGAACTTGTTTTAATGTCTGCAAGAGGAAAGTTTCCATACACGTGTGAAGAATGTCCAGATGTTCATGTCACAAATCTGATTGGAGAATTATCAAAAAAAGTAAAGACGTCCCTGAAGTTGACCGGTAAGAAAAATCGCATTGTCTTCTTCCACAGCCATTTATGATTCTTGTGTGTTGAGGCGTCATGTGACGATAATTCAGAACGGCAGAGTACAATCTGACATGACAGCAGGTCATTCATTTTAATTCAGTGGAAAATGTTTTAGAATTTCCAGTGAAGTGAGAAAAAGTTAATGTGAGGTTTGGGGGAGGGGATGGGTCAGTGGTTAGGGTGGGTGTTTTGAGGGGAGGCTGTGGCACACAATCAGGTATGACTCATGACTCCCACTGACAAAAAAAAACAACAACAACAATAACAGCAGTCATGTTGTCCTCTGACTTTATTGATCCCTGAAGGTCAACAACCCATTTGTGCAAAAAAAACATATCATGCTCCTGTTGGGTGAAAGCAATCTGTCAGTTGCCAACAATGAAGGGCAGGATGTTGTTCTGCCCTCGTTAGCATATAGAGAGACCCAGTGGGTTGAAACAAAAAAAAGGGGGTGATTTTCCGTTAAGGCTTAAATAAAAGGAAGTTGACACTGTGGTTCTGGGAATGATCTCGAACCTTACAGAGATGACCGAAATTTTTATAAACTATGCACTTTCTTGATATTAAATGATTTCCCATATGCATTCAGGACTTATTCATTAACTTTGTATGATGGAATTTCCTTTTCATTTGCTCTCAAGTGTTTAGTGTGTGTAGGTAATAACAGCCTCTGAGTTCTGATAATAAATGCATGTTTAGTGTGACATCAGGAGATTTCTCTCTCTCTCTCTCTCATCTCGCTGAATGATGAGTGATGGAGGTGTTCACAATTTGCATAACTAATCATTATGGCTATGAAACAGTCACCAATCCTCTTAATGACCTTTTGCACAACGAATTATGAAGAAATATTCTCTTATCCTCTTAAGGACTGTGGTTTGCAATGTGCAGTATTGCTTTTTTTTTTAAAGCATATATATTAATTATATTTGTAAACCACATTTTTGTTAAATGTGTATGTCAAATGAATAAATGTAATTCTATCAATCTAGAGAATCCTAACTTGGTGGTTTGACATCTGACATCGAATGAAAATCAGTTTTAATAGATCTTTTCATTTCTTCTTAGAGATGGTTTCAACACAAATGCTTGACACACAGAAGGAAAAGCAACATTTAAGCATGGAGAAGCTCGGTTCCGTCTCTAACCCATGAAGCATGGAGAAAGCCGTGCCAGGTCTGATGCTGGGTCTCCTGACCAATCAAACAACTCCAAATGACACGTCCGGCCAGCGGAGCACAACCAAGCCTACCCCTCCCAGCATGGAGGAGGTCATCCGCTCAGAATCCCAGATTAAGGATCTTGTTGGGCTGTTTTGCATGGTGACCCTTAACCTGGCAGCCCTATTGGGCAACAGCGGAGTCATGGTGGCCATTGCCCGAGCTCCTCACATGAAAAAATATGTGTTTGTGTGTCATCTTTGTGCAGTTGACCTGCTTTGCTCTATATTGCTAATGCCTCTCGGGATAGTATCTAGTTCTCCGTTCTTTAGCACTGTAGCATTTACTGTTCTAGAGTGCCAGGTCTACATCTTTCTAAATGTGTTTCTCATCTGTGCCTCTATTCTTACTGTGACCGCCATCAGTATTGAACGCTACTACTACATTGTCCATCCTATGCGATATGAGGTCAAGATGACTCTAAACCTGGCGCTCGGTGTCATGATCTTCATTTGGGTTAAATCCTTCCTGCTGGCGTTGGTTACGCTTCTCGGATGGCCAGCATATGGGAATCAGAGCTCCATTGCAGCGGCCCATTGCTCTTTGCACTGGAGCCACAGCCGCCTCAGGAAGGTTTTTGCTATTCTCTTCAGCGTGCTTTGCTTCTTGGTTCCCACTGTTGTGATTTTTGCCGTTTATTGCAATGTATACAAAGTCGCACGAACAGCAGCCCGACAGCATGCACCAATGCCCACCTGGACGGCCAACCAGGCCAAGCGCCGCTCGGATTCCATTAACAGTCAGACCACTATCATCACCACCACCCGCAGCCTCCCCCAGAGATTGTCTCCTGAGAGGGTTTTTGGGGGCAGAAAGGCTGCTATCACCCTGGTCGTCATTGTGGGCCAGTTTCTTATCTGCTGGCTCCCATACTTCAGTTTCCACCTCCACATGTCCATCACCACTCCACTTCAGAGCCCAGGGGACATTGAAGAAGCCGTCATGTGGCTAGCGTACTCCTCGTTTGCTGTGAATCCCTTCTTCTATGGTCTTCTGAACCGACAGATCCGCGAGGAACTGATAAAACTGAGAAAATGTTGCGCAAGTAGACCCGTTGAACTTCGCGCCTCCAGTCACGAAGGTTCCATCCAGGAAAACTTCCTTCAGTTTCTGCAGAGGACCAGCAGCGCGGCTGAGACCACCAGGCCCAGTTGTGCAAATTCCAGTCCGAGGAATAATGTGGATCAGGGTGCCAGATTACCTGGCCAGATCCCTGAGGAATGACTAGGAAAACGTTTCTAGCCCCACAAGCTAAATCAGGCCTTATGAAGTTTTGTTTTTAATAAAAATAGCATTAATTCAATGTTAAAACCATGTCAAATCAGATCTAAATGCTCTTTGGATCAGTGTAATGTAATCTATGTCTCCATAATTTGCTGTTATGGTTCCCGTAGATCCGTGGCAACACTAAGTATTCAAGATAAGGTTGAATATCAAATTTCACAATTTGTGTTGCATATTCATTGTTTAGTTATCTGAGAATCACTCTCAGTCATTTTTCATCCATTTCATAATATCAACACTCATGCTCAATAATTATTATTATTTAAGACTCATAATGGTGCCTATATTGATATTATCATGACAAAGATATCAGTTATTAATAATATTATGTACATTATTTCAGTTAAAATAATAAAACATTTCTAGCATTTGAAATGTGCTTTAATGCCTCACTTTGTATGAAGTTTCTCACTCCTTAAGCTACATTGCCAGGGCTAATTCATTTGCTTTGAGAAAAAAAAAAAAAACCTTCTTTGTGTATCTGAGGGAGCTCTGATGTTTGTTGCTAATTCCCTGTAACCATGGAAATGTGATAAGACAGATACTTGCATAGCAACAGGGTGGCTTTGAGTATTGTCCTAACAGATTGGTTGAAGAAGAATAAAAAAAAAGACTTTCAGGCTAGCTCTTTTTATAAGCTGCACTATATGGTAATACCTGGTTTATATGACTATTATGTAGAAAGAAATGACTATAGTTTTAGATGTAGCATTTTAATGTGATCTTTGAGCGTATACTAGAAATCATTACCATGCAATGCAAGTGCACAAAATGAGATAACATGCTGCAGTTTTATGGTCTTTTGCCTTTTAGTGTACAACTTTAACAAACAGAGGGGGAAAAATTAGGAGCCAGTTTGTTTGTTATTAGCAAACTTTAAAAATAAGAACAAAATTAATTTTTTTCTCCTTGTAATTCCATTTTTCTCAGTGGTGATTCTCATTGCTGTAATGCAGTGCACTACAATTAATTTTGAATTTATTTAGCATAAATTAAATCCAGTACAACAAATACAACAAATATTTTAAATGTATTGCAATATTTCTTTTTTTATTGTTATTATTATTTCCTCACATTATTGTAAGATTTGAATTAGAGAAAGTGTGTAATCTACATAATTAAATTATTATTATTATTGTTATTTTTTTTTAAGGGTAACATCACATGAGCATATTTTGGCAGACTCAATCATGAAATAAGTCATTATGACGTTCAGGTCACTGCAGGTACTACTGTACATTATGTGAAGAAAAAAAAAGATAAGATGAAGCCATATTCTTTTTGCGGATTAGTCTATGGTTCAAAACAGGTCTTTCTCATCAATGATTCACTAGACTAGAGAGTGACCTGATCTGTCACTTCAAACAATGAGAGAGTCAGAAACAGAGGGGGAAGGGCAGCGAGAAAGAGAGAGAGAGAGAGAGAAGCAGGTACATGTGGCATGATTAGGGATTCATAAACTTGAGTGTCCCTGTCATGATCAAAACAAGGCCAGGCAAAAATAGAACCTGAAAGGATTTAGACATGTTGAGGTGAAGATTAAAGGAAAATGATTAAAGAGGGGGGAAATAATGGACAGATGATCAGCACCAAACTCCACCCCCTCCACAATGGACACAATAACAAAGCAATCAAGATGCTGTAAACATTGTGTGGATTACAAATGCTTTAATAAAACTGTAATCTGAATCACACCAAAAAAAACTTACTTTTTTTTACCCCTCTTTCCCACTTATATTGTTAGTAAAGTTTTTTGGCACAATTAATAAAAAATTATTAATTTATAAAAAAAGAAAATTAAATAAAAAATACCTTTAATAATAATAATAATAATAATAATAATAATAATACCATTCCACCTTCTTTCTGACCTTTAAAATTAAATGTACTATTTTATGCCATTAAAATGAGCATGAGCAATAGTGTTTTTGGACCTGAGGGATTATTATATTATATTATTATTATTATTATTATTATTATTATTATAAAACATAAAAGTGACAATATGTTTTATTCTATTATAAATATTGTATACTATATTAGTATAATTAGACTATTGCTGTATATAAACCTCAGGGAATTTGTTTTTAATAAACTTCAATTGCTTGTTTTTAAAAATAGAATCTGAATATGCAGGAGCTGCACCAAACCAGGAAGAGCAGATGTTTGAGCTGATTTAATTTTTGTTGTTAGCTCTCTTTTAGTAATAATCAAAATTTAATCTTATTATCTTAGCATGACTTTAGGCCAAGTGTCTAAATTCTCAATAGAAGTCAAAATTGATATTTCATTCCAGTTGTTTATTTAAATGATTTGTTTATGCATTGAGGACAGAGGACTAAGATGATGTCTGCATGTGCTATGTAACAGCCGTGTAGTTTGGATGCAAATTTGTCTGAAGCTGTTGGTTCAAACCATGTTTTGGGTGGGGCAAATCTGGAATGGAATGAGAACTGCCAAACACCTGGAGGGGCAGGTGTGAGTGTCAGAACACTGCGCTCCGAAATCCACTTAGCTAGTGGGATGGAAGTTTATTACATCAATGTAGTGGGATTTGATGTCAAGATCTGAGGGTGATTGTATTTTTCACACCAATTCTCCAAGGGAATCCACAAAATCTGTCTGTTGATTTTCGTTTTATTAATGAAAAAATCGAAAAGCAGATTAATTTTTTTAAATAATTGCTGATAGAGTAGTTTTACATATTGATATCACAACCAATCTAAACATCACGCATTCTAGGAAATTAAATATTCTTTTAAGATAAAATAATAATTTAAGTTAAAAACCAAAGTACATTTCTGTGTTTGCTACCTCATTTTGAATTCATTCAGAAACATGTAGTATTTAAAAGGTATTCTAAATTCCATTCTGAATCATATACAGCCTTCATCAATGGCAGAATAGACTTGATGTTTTCAGTCTGAGCCGTGTGGGGAATTAGTCCTGTTACACAAGCATTTTGAAAATAATCAGTGTGATTTTCTAAAGAGTGTCTCATTAAGGTAAAAAAAAAAATGAATTTCTGGGACAAGCTACATGATATTGATAAGCATCATAGAATTCAGAATTTTTGAAAGTTAATTAATCATCTATCTTTACAAATATGAGTCTCTGGAAGGACAGTCATGAGATTAACAACTGTCCTCTTGCAGACAGTCAAGGCTGACAGTGTTATTAATAGGTGGCAGTGGAAGAATGCAGATGTTCCTAAAATCCACCATGGCTGCTTTCACCATAAGGATGAGGATTTTTCTCGAGTTCACAGGAAA
Source organism: Carassius auratus (assembly GCF_003368295.1). Taxonomy (NCBI): domain Eukaryota; kingdom Metazoa; phylum Chordata; class Actinopteri; order Cypriniformes; family Cyprinidae; genus Carassius; species Carassius auratus. The sequence goes on along the minus strand of NC_039248.1, from coordinate 9,977,587 downwards.
AACAGATATTTACTTTTTTATTATTATTATAAATCATTTGTTCACAATATGTAATAAACAAAATATAGGAAACTTTTATTCTCGCTCTCAAATATTCTATCAATCTACATTTCCTTGAATCATAGTCTTACTGGAATGTATTATTGTATTATATTATCACTAGAATTGAGTTATTCTTTGAATAACGTAAATGAAAATCTTTTGCTATTTATGTAACTATAAATTAAGTCAAATATCTTCTTGCGATCACAAAGGACAATGGTGTGCCAGTGACCTTCAGAAATGGCACATATTGCACATGCTTTCATTTAGTGAAGAGCAATCAGTCGCCAAATGCCCATTAACCCTTTTGAAGAACTAATTTTTTTCTTCACAATGGCCAGTTTTTGCTGTTTAGAAAAAAAAACCAGAGGTGAGTATAACAGTAAAACATACAGAATAATACAGTTCAGCTGTGTTTCAGAGATGAACACTACTGTACCACTTCAAACCTTATGCAGATACAGATTTTCCTCAAGGTTCATGAGCATCACTGACCTTCATTCCTCAACAAAGATGCTTCCTTCACTCCCAGGCCCAGCAAGGACACCACACTCCTTACTTTGTAGGCAGTGACCTTTCATTTCCTCCCTTTATTTTTTTTTTATTTGTTGTGTCCTAATGCATCTGTCTCCAGTCAATGCCTCACTAATCACCATACAGTGGCTGCAAAAAATATGTAAGGAATAATTCACCCAAAATGAAAATGTAGAGTTAGAGAGATGTAGAGAGAAGTCTGTTTCTTCATCTAAACAGATTTTAAGATATTTAGTATTAAATAATTTGCTCACCAGTGGATCCTCTGCAGTGAATGGGTGCTGTCAGAATGAGAGTTCAAACAGCTGATAAAAACATCACAATAATCCACAAGTAATCCACAACACTCCAGCTGCATGTTTATAATAAACAAAAATAAGCAATGCTAAACTAAGATCATTAGTTTACATAGTACTGTTTTCTCAAGTAAAAAAAAAGAAGAAGAAAAGATCATTCAGGCTTATCTGAGTCAGTAGAGAAACACACACCGATCAAAAACTTTTAAAAAGTAAAAACTGTTCAAAACATATATTTTGTCTTAAGTCACACTGGTATGTTTGTAGTAATAGCCTTTAGTAATAATTATCTTTTTTTATGCCAAAAATCATTAGGATATTAAGTACAGACCATGTTCCAGGAAGACATTTTTGTAAATTTCCTACAGTAAATATATACTAATGTATTTTTTGATTTGTAATATACATTTCTGAGGACTTCATTTAGACAGCTTTAAAGTTATTTTCTCAAAATTTTGATTTTTTCAGAATATTCAGACTCAGATAGTTGTATTATCCTGTCTTAACAAACCTTACATCAGTGGAAATCTTATTTATACAGTGCTTTATTCAATCTCAATCTCAAACTCAATCTCAAATCTCTGTTTTGGTCCAGGGTTATATGTCGGTGGATTTTAATGTGAGGGTGGATCTTCACTGGAGGAAGCATTATTATGCATTGCGGATACATATTTGGCCAGAAATGATGGTTTAAAGGTATTTCACTTCAGAAGACATTAATTCATTACTTTTTGGATTATTGTGATGTTTTTATCAGCTGTTTGGACTCTCATTCTGAAGGCACCCATTCGCTGCAGAGAATCCATTGGTGAGCAACTGATGTAATGCTAAATTTCTCCAAATCTGTTCTGAATGCAAAATAAACTCATCTACATCTTTAACAGCCTGAATAATATTTCTGGTGAATTTCTATTTTATTTTTTATTTTTATTTTTTTATTTAGCCTATATATAAAACATTTTGGGGAGTGAACTATATTCTTTCAAACCACACTTAAATGCATACATTTAATAAATAAATAAAAATGTACATACAAATGTTTTTATTACATTGATATATAGCAAATATTTTATCTATGCATTGAAACTCATATATTTTATTACATGTGACTATATATTTTGTTACAGTCTCCAAATACTTTTCCAGAGCCACTGTACAATGTCATGAAGTCAACATACAAAATGGGATATATTTATCCATCCAACTCTCCTTTCTCAGACATTCCAGCATTTCTTATAGAGTTAATTAACCTCTGCCAAAAAACAATACAAAACAAAAAAAACATGGTTAATACACATTTACTGTAACCAAGGTTAATCAATAAAACCAAGGGTATAAATAGGACATATTGTCTCAATCTGGTGTTTATGAGGGTATAACAGTATTTATTTATTTATTTATTTTTTATTTATTTTTTTTTGTTAAAGTCTATCGTAATTACATATTACAAACTTAAAACTTACCTGAGTGTATTTCAGTATTGCTGTTTCTTAAAACAGCCTGTGGTGGGTTGCTGTTATACAAATTTACAGCTGAATTAAAAAGTGGGCGCTACTACGTTAGTAATGCTACACTGCCATCTTATGTTAAATAGTGGTATTGCAAGACTTGCAAACCGGTTGTCGAAAAGCTGGTTGGACAAGTAATAGGTCCAAAGCCATGGCGGCCTAAAAATAGCTTTCCTGATGATGTGTCTACTCAGGTGACCTTTGAGGATGTGATAGTGGAGCCAGCTTCAGTGAGGAGCTTTGATAAGGTGTGGCTATGGAGTCATGCTCTGTTTGAAGTGTCTAGACTCTGGTTTGATCGCATCGTTTCGCTGCTTCAAATGTGAATGAACTCTAAATACTTATAAAGCAACAATTTGACACTATCAACTTGTATAATAACTAGTTATACATTACATTATACCATGTGTTACTTTAGTTAATTTTAACATAAGAATAGATAACATGAACTTTTTACAGTATTTATTAACCTTATTTAATCCAAATTTATCATGTAGTCTACTAATTTTTTTATTAAAATTAATTATTATTATTATTATTATTATTATTATTGAAAGTGTTAACATTAAATACATGTTTCTTTATGTAAATAAATAAACCTTAATACTGTGAAAAATATTTTTTGATAGTTCATGAGCTCATATAAAAACTCATTAAGTATTGGCAGTGCACACACACACACACACACACATATATATATGTATGTATATATATATATATATATATATATATATATATATATATATATATATATATATATATATATATATATATATATATATATATATATATATATATATATATATATATATATATTAGAATATTAAATTAAAGTTGAGTAAATTGTGCACATAGTAAAATATTTTTGTAGTTGTAAACACTTTAAGCAGAATAAAGGAACTGTGCATAGCAAGACTTAAACACAGCAATTGTACACCTTGTAAACGAACACACTCATAGATGACCATTTTTGACCAGGGGTGAAAATGAGTTAAATGATATTGTGAGTGTGCATGCTTTGATTGACAGTTACATGACTACAGAATACTATCATTTTCTATGCTGGCCTTTTCAACAGATACACGATCAGTCTCGAAAAGGCACATTTGCATACCAATGATGCTTGCATTCATTCCGTCTACTTTCTTTGTCACCTTTTTAATAGAAGTCATCATTTGTACCATACACTTTATGAGATATTATGTAGAAAGATGAGCCAGTGCAATTCACTGGTTCACACTTGAGAACTTTTTTTGAGAAAAAGCTGGAGAGTTTGTGAAAAGGTTTCACCTGATCACCTGCTTTAGAAACAGTGTTGATTTCTCGGCTTTGGCTGCTGAAAACAAATCATTTTAACTAGATCTTTTCAAGCATGAGGTTTTCATATCAGTACTGCAGCCAGCTTCTAATTTTAGCTTGCACGTTTAAATATTCTTCCGCTTCACATTTCACTCTGGATTTAAATGAGTAAATGTAGTCAAGAAGAGCAGATTTGCCTTTGGATCTATGCTAAGTAAAGACAAGGATGGTCCACTCCCTACTGTTCCCGCTGATATAAACAGTAGACAGGCGTGTCTGGGTGGGGTATTTTTGTGCCTCTTTCCCTCAGGACCTGAACCCATCCCAGCTCACAGAATACTGAGAGTATTTCTCTAATTAGCAGAAAGACATACCACACACACCTCTGGCACATTTACAGCCCCCTGTTCCTATTTTTGGGACATCTGAGTAAAGAATGTTCAAAACCCCTTTTTATTAATTTCTATTAATGTCATTCATTAAAAAGAGAGTAGTCATAGTAAAAAGTGAAAAGTTACACAAAAGCTGAAATTACATAATTAGTGGTTATTAAATAATAATAATAATAATAATAATAATAATAATAATAATAAAAACTGTTTTTAGCAGCAAAACTTAATCCTCAATGAAACTCCAAAAAGTTCTCAAAAAATAAATTAGGTTTGTTTTTTTATCTCAATCTCAGAAAATAATACATATCTTTCTGTCTTATGTTTAGCACAACAATATACATTTTATTTTATTTTATTTTATTTTATTTTATTAATTAGTGACTAATGAATAAGAAAGGACCTAGAGATTTTGGAAATAATATATATTTTCTAATGATTTTAAGACAACATTTGAAGTACGTTAGATATTATTTTAATAGAACAGGATATTTATTGTTAACTAAAGTTAAAACCATAACAACAGGTTTATGTGACATACAATAAATGTTAGCTAAATTTAGATATTAAATTAAGATATAAAAAATATTTTATTTCAGCGACTTCTTTTTTAAGCGTAAGCTAAAACAGAATCTCAATGCTAAAATAACACTAAAACAGAATAGGTAAATGCAGCTAATATTAATGCTTCGGAAATGGCTCGCTGTATTGTAAAAAGTATTACACTTCTGACTTGACTTGAGCCTTTGGGCATCAGTTTTCAGAGCGACACTTCACAGTGGAAATTCATGCCACTGTGCAACTCCTGCCTGTCTGACCCCGCAGCCGTGTGTGAAATGTGACACGGCCCTTGGTTTCCCTTCACTTTATCAAGTGTGTGAGTTATGGACTGGGGAGTATGTACTGTGTGGGGCAGAATAGCTAATGGGTGGGGGTAGAGGAGGGGAACATACAGAGAGAGAGACAGGAGCCCCGGCCAGTGCAGCTGTCCCTAGCATTCCAGGCGTGTCGTCAGTCCACAGATTGGAGAATTAAAAGGGACTAGGGACTAGGGCCACTCTGACACTTTTCCTTTGGTCGCTGACTTAGATTGCTTTACTCTTCTTCCTTCGGACACTTCTGCATTACATCTATCCCACTCCAGCCAGTCTTGGGCCAGAGGCCCCCAATATGGCGGACCAGTATAGCACCAATGAGGAGAAAATCCTGAAAGATAGTCACACCAAGGAGATTGATTTGATCAACAGGGACCCTAAGCAGATCAATGAAGATGTTGTAAAGGTATGTATAATTTTTTGGGCTTTACAGTAGTTCTGGTGTTACAAAATTTGCCACTGATACCTCAATGATAATTTCATATGAAATGCCATTTAAACAAAAGAGAACTTTGAAACTATTTGTATAAGTTTATAGAATGTGCAAAATAAAACTGCATTACTTTTTTTTTTTAAGCCAAAATAGCCCAATAAGCATATATCTGAAAGAAATATGTACGTATAACTTCATAAGAAATTGATGCAGCCTGCAAACTATTCACTAACTTCCTAAATGGTGGAATTGATATGAGTGGTTTGGTGATCTGGTCCTTAGAGACTGACAGACATGCTTGCGTGTGAGCTGCACAACACTTTATACTGTAGCTACAAGGCATGACCCAAAAATAGCACTAAACCTACTTCATCTGGCAGGACAGGCCATACTCTCAGTATTTATACGAGGTAAAAGGGTGTGTCGGACAGCAAAATGTATTGCCCCTTCCCATGTGTTTGAATAATTCACTAGGTTAGTAGGAGAAATTGTGATTTTTTTTTTTATTTCTTAATTTTGACTAAATGATCTATGTCCAAATATTAAATTACAGTCTGGTATTCTCTCACTGTTGAATGTAAGTGTAAGATCACTGTAGTGGTTAGCAACACTGTTACTACAATAGGTATTGGTGATATTACGTTTACAAGAAATATTCATAGATGAGAAATAACTTTTGGTTAATGCTTTGTTTTATATATATATATATAGGTCTATATATATATATATATATATTGCTCACTACATTTTTATTTGATCAAAAATACAATAAAAACAGTCATATTGTTAAATAAATGTATTCGTTCAATTTTTCATTTTTATGTTGTCAGTGCTGCATTATACTTGTCTTAACTATATTGTGTAAATTGACCAAAGATCAGATTTTCATTTAAGCACCAATATAGATGTTACATAAGGATTTGAATAACTTTCTAAAATAATTCCTTCTAAATGCTCTCTAGTTGTTATGAGATTGAAGCAAAAATAAACAAGGTGCCAGACTGCCTGTTACTGATGGGGGATTTTGATATCAAATTTCACTGTTTGGAGAATTAATCATCATCCTTTCTTAGGAGTACAAGCAGAAGATAACCCATACCACATGCTTGCCAAATCACTGACACTGACTATTGATTGCATAATATACTGTATTAAGCAGGTTAGGCATTAAAAACACTGCACTGTTGAAAAACCAACACAAGCATGGAAGCTGGTTGAGCTGGTTTAAGTTGGTCTTGGAACTAGTTGCTCAACCAGGACCAGCACATGACCAGTTTAAACCAGCTCAAACCAGCTGCCATACTTCGAAATAGCTGACTAGCATATGCCTTCTTTTTTTTAACAGAGTGGTTTGTGGAAATTTGTACTATAACCAGCAAATGTCACCATGTCTTTTTTCCTTCAATAATTCAAGGTGGATTTTGAGGATGTGATAGCCGAGCCTGATGGCACCCACAGTATGGATGGAGTGTGGAAGGCAAGCTACACCACCTTCACCGTCTCCAAGTACTGGTGCTACCGTGTGCTGTCGGCCATCTTTGGCATCCCAGTGGCGCTGCTGTGGGGTTTCTGTTTTGCCTGCATCTCCTTTTGTCACATTTGGGCAGTCATGCCCTGCATTAAAAGCTATCTGATCGAGACCCAGTGCCTGAGTCGAATCTACTCCCTCTGCATCCATACCTTCTGTGACCCCTTGTTCGAAGCTCTAGGGAAAATCTTCAGCAGTGTACGAGTGGCGTTACGCAAAGAGGTGTAGATTTCTCAGACAAGTCAAGGTTTACATGTTCAGTACTTGGAGGGAAAAGTTTTATTTTACAAATATCTAATTTTTGGAGTGTTGATTTTGAGGTCCCTAAAAATGAAAAGACATGAATAATTGAATGCCCCTGTGCAGAGTTTTGTATGTTCTCATTTTATGTTAGAGGCTTTGGGAGCAATTCAGGATTAGGTCGCCTATACTTTTTCAAAGAGACGTATGATGAAAGGCCTCTCCAAACGACAAAAGAGAATAAGTCTTACCTGATATCATATGTTTTTTTCTCTTTAAGTTTGACGGATTTAAAATGGGATGTTGCTGAGTGTGGTATTTTTATCATGACAATGTCAAATATATTCTGTACAACTACTAATTAAAAATGTAAGTGTAAATAACAATGGTTTGAATTGTGTTTTATTGTTTTATAGGCCTATATTTTTTTTCTTGATTTTCTGCACTACAGCAACTAATTAAACATGAAATTTCATGTCCCAGATTCTGTCACTCAATAGGACATTGAATACATTTTATGTCTTTAAACTGATGGCGTGAATTTATGATGAAATATGTTTTCATGAACTTATTTAATCAAAACACGTTTCCCTTAATAAATACCAAATGGTTCAGAAAAAAAACTAAATATGACTTTGCAATTTGATCTATTTGCTTTCAACTCTTCAATTTAGTTGGCTTGTTATACTCCACTTTTCCACACATTTCCTCAGTTAGACATATCAACACACAATTTATTTCAATAAATAAAAGCTACACAGCTACACAGAGTTAATGTAAATAGGCAGTATATTTTCAAGGAAGAAAAATCAGTAGGTTTTAAAATGGGAAAGTAACAAGCATTTCAGTGAAAAGTGTATTTAAACCTTATAAAACTAATATTTTCTGCTGTTAATACTGCCTTTATCATTTTCTTTATCCTTCTCATCTTGCAGCACTCATAAACAATTATATGAAATTCACTTGCCCTCTTGTAAACGTCTTTTCTGTAGAATATTTTATAAAGATAAAGCAACAAACAAAGGCTGAAATCAAAGTTTTAAAAGCGATATTAAGCAAAATATGTAACTGGAATAAACATCGATTACAAACACTCTCTCTTACAAGACAAACAACCATAAAAGCGAAGGAGAAATCAGTCCTTCACTTTTTGAAAACAAATCGGCTGTTTGCCATGATTGATTACCATGATGCACTGCAGAAACATTTTGCAAAGAGATGTGGTCCTTTGGGCATGACAGTAAAGTTCACATGTAAAACGATAAAGAACAGTGATAAAAACATAACCATGTATGTGCCAAAAATTAAAAGTGCTTGGGTTTCTCAAAACATGCAAAAGTACTCTCTTTTGACAAGTCAAGTTCATAAAAAAAAATAAAAAAAGCAACTGGCCATGTTTCTCATTAGGTTTCAGAAGAAACACTTCATGTGTCATCAACATCTTGTTTTCATCTGTGTGTTGTTAACCTCCTCATTTCAAACCCATATGCAAAATGAGCGACAACTGCTTCCTCATAACCCATAAAATGATATAACCTGCTGTCACCTTCAATGCAATGTATGTCAAACTTGATTTGAATGAAAACTGTATTACTTTTCACTGCTTTTTTCATGAAGGGCAGACTAGAACTATCCCTTTAAGGTTGACTTGTTTTTGCATGTTTACATTATATCAGGGCTATTTACACTTGGACACTCTGAGACACACTTAAGAGCGACAGAAATCCGATCTGGCGGTTTGAGACTCGGCCAAGTGTAAATCCATCTGGCTCTCCGGGGCCACATATGCAAACTTTGCTCCTCCTAAACATATCTACATCAGCGTATGGAGGTTTTGTGAGCCCCAAACAGAATGCAGCACATTATGGTTGCTATTATTGTACCACAATCGTCAAAGCTTATTCAGCCACGTCCTGTTTTTATGAGCCACATCAAATGCAACCAATTTAGGTGCCCAGCACCAAGACACTTTTATGTGGCCAAAGTGAATGCGCATGCACAATCAGATAGCAATTCAAACCATGTGTGACTAAATATAAACAGACCCATAAACACAGTCTGGGATCGAATGATGTTCATTCTGTAATGTCTTGAAACACAATACATAGATTACTGCTGCTCAAGGTCCTTAGAGATAAGAAAATGAAGTAGTGTAATAAAAATGACATTCAGAATAATTCCCAACCGAAAACAGAGCTGAAGCAAACTGATGGTGACAGTCTTGTGTGGGGTTGTATTTTAGCTTTCCCGTCTGGCTTTCAAAAATGTGAAAAACTGGCTTTGAGGTGCGTCTGGTTTATGTGACAGAGGTCTGGGTGATACTCCGCTGGCTGCTGGTACTTTTGATGACGTAGGTGGAGGAGTTGCTCTTACGGGAATCTTGCTCCGGATCACAGCGGCACTGAGAGGATTTCAGATAGAGCGTGGAGCAGCACAGGAGGTTCTGCTTCAGGTCGTGAAAGAGATGCCCAGCAAAAAACATGTAGATCCAGGGGTTACAGCAGCTGTTCAGACTGGCCAGCAACATGGAAATGATGAAGGGCATCGCTGTGGAGGATAAGAAGACAGCTTTAAATATACAATAAAAAGATCTGAATGTTGTACTTCAACTGTGTGGTCTTGTTCTAACCTGTTTGATTCAATATTCTGCATCATCAGTGCTTATAAAATCTTGTGTCTAATGATAAATAATGACACATTTCACCTTTAAAAGCCAAAAGTCAACAATTTTCACACCACTTAAATTCCTAGTAAATTTCACAAACAATTACAAACAGCAAGCAACACGCTAAATTAAATGTGAAATTCTATAGTAGGAAAATTGGTTAATACTTTACTTAAAGCCTTAATGTATAATGCATTAAAAAGTGTTATTAAAGGGTAAAATGCATTTTAATGCATTTTGCAATACATTATTTTGTTATATAGGTGTATTACAAGGCATAATTAATGCATTAGAACTACTTTTATAATGCATTATACATAAAGGCTTTAAGTAAAGTGTTACCAAAAATTAAAATGGTATTTTATTTTAAAACATACTCCAATAGTATTTTATTTTATTTACTAAATCATTTTTACAATGCATGAATTTGGTTAAGCTATATTAAAATTATTTTCTTCATTTGTATTTTACACAATTGATATTACAGTGCACCTCAAATATGAATAAACAACTGGGAAGATTAAAACATATTACTAGGCATACATTGCACACTACTTCAACAGTCATATGTTAATCAACCAATTTATTTTTGCTATATTATGTTGATAATGGTCTGTGCCACTGTGCTGTTTATCATTAGAGGCCTAGAAATGGGAGGGGGGGGGGGGGGGATGGGGGGGCTTCTTTTAGCACAGTGTCCCAAGATTTGACATGCTTTATCACTCTACAATCTATGCATACACAATGTGGCATTCAAAATAAATTGGTATGAGAAGCATGACGTGAGAAAACTTGTTTATTATAAAAACAGTGCTGGTGGGCCGTGGTGTAAACAGTAGAATCTGTCACTGAGCTTCTTCAAGATCTTTTACAAACAAGACAAATTAAGACAAAATAAACAACATGTTGTTTGCTAGCTCATAACAATGCTGAAAGATCTGTTAAGCCAGAAAGCAGGAGACGATTGACTGAGATAAACTCATTTTGCTTCTATTGTGATTGGGAATAATGGGAAAGAGGGGTTTTCAGGCATGAATAGAAAAGAAAAATCCCCTTTAACCCTTTTTGTTTTATATAAAATGGCAGCAACAGGACACACCACTGTTCAAAAGAGTAGGATTGTAAGATTTAATATATATATATATATATATATATATATATATATATATATATATATATATATATATAAAATTGATTAAAAATTAAATTGATAAAAAAAAATTAATTGATAAAAAATGTCTTAAGTATGCCTTGTAATGAAGCTAACTAAGACGAAAATCTATGTTCAGAGATTTAAACTTGAGAAAAAATATACAAAACCTTCAACTCAAAACACATTGCAACATGTTTTGAATCAACATTAGAAAACTCACATGACTTTGCAATGGATGTCATCGTGGGTAGTCCTTAAATACTATTGTAAGTGTGCAAATAGGAAATGAGAACCAGGTGATAGTAATCACAAGTCTCATTAGTATTCTGGTGGTGAGGAGACTGTGTACTGCGATTAAACGTGACATGCCTATTGCAGTCTAACATATATGGGCTATTCAATTCATGTTTATTAATTATATTTCTGGAAGCTCTCACTGTGACAAAAGGATGATGCGTGAGGGTAAGAAAAGAGGAATCTGTTATAAGAACCAGGAACCCATCTGAGCACCCAAAGTACCCCATCCTCTAAAACAATCTGAATGTACACTGCAGTGCATTTTAAGACCTTAATGTGTCAGGAATAGACAAACAACCAAATGGTTGGGCTATGTTGGAAAAAAAAAAACTAGTGGAAAAAGCATTCAAAGGAAGGAATATCTTGGAAATCAATGCTGTGTTTTTTGTTTCCAACCATACAGTACCACAGAGACTCTAAAGCAGAGCTAAAGGGAATTGGAGCAAACCGAAGAAGGTGAGAACACTTTAGAATATAGCTTATAAACTATTAAACCACACATTCATGTGCATTCATATGCCAACCAACACCGGTATGAATATGGAGATTGTTGGGAATTAATTCCTAACATTCAACAAACAAACAACCATATCCATGACAGTAGAAAATCTAACTTCGTAATTATAAATAATAGGCTTATACAATGATAAAAAAAAAAAAAAGTTCAAGACCCAAACAAGTTGACGAGAACTTGTCCAGTGTGTCTCTGTGCACTTGTGTGGTCATCCGCATGTAACTCTTCAGACATAAAGTTTCTGGGTTTGATCCTTTAGTTTCTCAGAGAAAAGGAAATTGAATTTAGAAATGAAGGAGTAAGCAACAAACCCAGATGGGCCTTTGGTCAAGTGTATTGCTTTTCTGTTTGCTACCTCCTGTTTGTGCTGAGCTCACAGGCATCAGAGAAAACTGGGCAAGCACATTTCTGTACCATCGGCAGTCGGATCAATGAACAGGGAGAGAAGGAAAGAGAATGTTCTTTAATATGAAGCTCTGAAAAAGATAGGCTGCAAAAGATTTTAAAAAAAATGCTTTAGAAATTCAGCACACTTCAAGTAAGATTTACAGAACATTTTAGATTCATGCAAAGCTTTTCGGAATTCTGATACTTGGTCTTAAAAGGTTTGGGGTCAGTATAAGAAGTTTCTAAATAGTAATATTGTGAAATATTACCAACTGTTTTTTTATATAATTTATAAAATATTTATTTCTGTGACGTAAAGCTGAATTTCCTGCAGCCATTACACCAGTCTTCAGAGTCACATGATCTTGAGAAATCATTTTAATATATTGATTTGGTGCTCATAAAAGATTTATCCACATTATTGTTGCATATGTAATGGTGTGCTTGTTAATTTTTAATTTTTTTATTTTATTGGGTAATCTTCTTTGGATAATCTTCTTTCAGGATTCTTTCCAATGTTTCATGGAAAGGATTAAATCATTTATATGAAATCTATATTTTTCTGACTCCGTGAAAGTCTGTTTATTTTTGATCTATTTATTGCATACTTGCTGAATAAAAGTATTAATTGATATTTAAAAATCGTACTGACTCCAGACTTTAGAAAGGTGTTGTTTGATTAAAGATAAATGTTCTTTCAACTCAAATCTTTATTTCGGCACCCTGCATGTCAGCGAGTTTCATTTGTCCAAATGTTTGTCTGATTTTTAGATTTCTGCAGAGATTTTTACTGTTCAGAAAAGTTGAAATGCTTAGTGGAAAGTGTTTTTACTCTTGTAATTCAAGTAAGTGTCATGGAGATGAGAACATAACTAGTAGCCAAACCTGCGATGACATTGCCAAACCCAACATTAGTCTCAAAATAAAGCAACCATACATAAGTTCATCTGGAAGATGCTGTTTTCAGCTGTCATTTATTCTTATTAGTGCTGCAGCGAAGCTTTGAGCACATCAGATCATCAGTGTTTTAAAACCCATCCCTTGGTCTCAGCCAGAAGAAACGGCTCTTATTTCACACATTCAGGGAAAATGTCATTAGTAACTGCATTCCACTATGAATGTGTCAGCCACTGTTGATGCATAAATCTGTGCTATATTGTCCGAATATTTGGAGTGTGTGAATGTCTGCTGAACTTGCAATGATGTGTGGATATTTTGTATGGTGGAGGTCATGATACGTGATACGTGATATCTCACACTCTTTTTCCTCTGAGCCTGATAATATTTAATCTTTGTCTCTGAGGTGTGTGACATGACCTCACCATAATCTCTTTATTGCTGCAAGACAAACATGGTAAAACTCATGGCAAGAACATTGTTCACTGACATTTTCTTTCAAAAACAAGAAAAGCCATGCAGTAACAGTAATTGGTTTGGTAAGCTGATAAGATTTCGGGTTTCTAAATGTCTCTTGTCTACTGAAAACGTGGACTTTTGTGTGCATGTAAAAGCAAAATGACTATTTGTATAACAATTTGTTGAGCACACCATTTCATCATATGTAATATTTTATTGTCGTAGTTAAATAATGATTTTATATATTCAAAACAACAGTTATTTATCATCAGTTCTCCCTGGGTTTGTTTGGGTTGGTGATTTGTCATACTGCAGACGGTCAGGATTTAATTGGCGCAGCTCTGCTGAACGTTAATGTTTCCCCGAGGCTGGTCTTTATGGCTCTGCCGTTTTTGGCGGACTACATCTGTAGTGATTTAAAAGTAAGATGCCCATCGCAGCAATTCTAGTTCTGTCCTGCTAGAGCCTTCTTATCTGAAGAATTACAGTGAATCAAAGCTAGCTTCTTTTCTCGAGTCTTTCAAAGAACACAATGTCACGGTCAGAAACCATCTCGCATGATTCTGAAATCTCTTTAGGCTACCTTGTTCATATTTTATCTGTGTATGACCAAGCTGATAATTGTATTTTGAACTGCATAGCCTATATTGCAAATAGATTTCCATTTTCAGATATGTTGAATAGTGGAAAATGCATCATTCTAGAAAAAAGTGAAACGAGGAGCATTGTGACATCCATTTAGCTAGTACAGGGCTGAAAACACTATCAGCCCTAGAACCTTATGTTTTTAAAATACACAGGCTTCGGGTTTCATCTTTGAGGTATGACTGATGTAATTTGTCTTCTAACAAAATAAACTATTTTTAATGAAGTTACATATCTTATTTCGCTCATTAATTGAAAGCCTCCACCCCTGAGGGAACTTCCAAGTGAACTCATTACAAACAGCCTTTTGCGTTGGCCTACAAACTGACATCATAACTGACCCTATTGTATAGGATATCTAGATTTTATTTAGAGAGGTACTTTAATATACAGTAATTTTCCAAATAAGGCTATTATTTAAATTTGCTTCCATAACTGTTTTTCATTTATTGACTGATATTTAGCAATATCCTGGACCCTTCCCCCACATTTACACAAACATTGCCAGCATGAATTTATTCAAATTAAGAAGTTTTAAATGTTGATATTAATGTTTTCTTTTACCATTGAAACGTTGCATTATAAAACAATATCACTGGTTGACTATGTGTTTTGAAATGGCTATTTCATTAAATGTTTGTGTCCGCTACAACTTTATAAGGTATGCCTATTTTTGTTATTCATTTATTAATTGAAAACATTGGCTGGTTGACTTTTCCATTTGTTGACATAACATGGTTAGAATCAGATGATAAATATAATACATTAAGTTAGGTGTCCACTTCAGAGATAATCACTATATTTGTAATGAAACCATCATATATCATATAAATATATTAATCATATTATATAATGTAATGTTTATTGTTACTACTGTATTTTAAACTATTAAGGGTGGTGATCTCTTTTAATGCTTTCCTAATCTTTACATTTGTTTCTTTAATTTCTAGTATGAACATTTTAAAGAATCAAATTTTATTGAACAAATAACTTATTTAATTAAATGTATTAGAAGTAATCTCAAACTTTGCTAAAGTGTTTGTATTAACGTAGATATTAAAAACATTATTTTAACTCAAGTATTTGTATAAATACTTTGTTCCTTTAGCACAGTGTGTGGTGTAAAAGGCCCACCTGGTCACCTAAAACGTATAAGATTTTAAACAAAACAAACTACATTTATCATTTATTTGGCACAAAATTTGTTTCTCCATCAATGTTTTGTGCGTGTGTGTGTGTGTGTGTGTGTGTGTGAAAAATACATATACAAATACATTCTTAAAATAATATAGGAAATAAATCCAGGAGCAAAATAATCTAAAATCCATAGACTAACCAATTATTAATCTATTGGATGCAACAAGCAACACTGGTTTAAAGCTAACAGTCAGCCCCGTGTTCAAAATCTATTTTGCATTGCACGTGCGTAAACGTTAATCAAACCGTTAAAGAAACTCACCTTCCCTTGGTGCTTCAGGATCCCATGCTGACCACATCTGTACGGAGAAAAACGGAGTCCAGCACACTATATAAGCCAGAACGATAACAAAGGTCATTTTAACGGTGGTGATTTTAGCCTTGGAGATGAGTTTGACGCTGCTGACCCGCGCGAGCGCGCTGCTTTTCGATGCCTTGGGCGTGAGAGTGATACACTGGTGCCTCTTCGTCTTCCTTTTAAAGTTTTGCCATATTTTAAAACTTATCAATCCGTAACAGACACTCAGAATGGCCACTGGTATGATGTATATTGTCAGACTAATCCACGTGATGTAGGCTTTCGCTCCCCACGGCTGCACGAAATCTCCCCAGCAATCATAAACTCCTGAACCCACCTCCCGTAAGGAGAATATATAAACCTGTGGGATGCTGAAAAGTAAGCTTAGTGCCCAAGAACAAATCACGTAACAGCGGTCCTTTCTCTTGTGTAAAGAGCGAAGAGGCTGGCAGATTGCCATACATCTGTCTATGGACATCAGCACCAGCATGTACGTGGAGGCGAACATCCCAACTGTCTGAAGATATTTCACCAACCTGCACAAGATGTCTGGTCCATAAAAGCGAAACGTGATGTCCCAGATGAGTTGAGGAAGTACCTGGAAGACAGCCACGACCAGATCTGCAATGCTGAGGTGCTTCATGAAGTAATACATGCGAGACTGACTGTGCTTGGCCGTGCGAACTGCAACAAGGACGCAAAGGTTACCAGCGAGCGCCAAGAAGAGCACCAAGGCCAACACAGTGACTTCAACTTTTGCCACCTCCTCATTCCGCTTGAGCGGGTTCACCGTCTGGTTCACGCCGTAAGTTTCATTGTTGACGCTGGAGTTTCTAGACGACTCATTGAAGGACCACACATCTTGATCCTTGAAGATGTCCTCCATGGTGCCAAAAGCGCGCTCCTACTTCTCCACAAATGTAAAAGAACTGATTAGTTTCCCTCGCACATAATCACCCTACTTAATAATTTAGCAGGTGGCACGAAAAGGATCTCCAGGAACAGGGGAAAGAAAGTCCTTTGTTGGTTGGTGGTGATCCCTCAGCTCTGTTCAACCTTCACTGTGAACTATAAACACAATAAGCATATATAGATTTTTGTATAATTTATCTATTTATTTTAACAAATGGAGATTAGTCAAGCTTTTTATGAATTATTAATTAAATTGATGCATTAAAGAAGCAGTAATAAAAATATAACATTCATATTTTTCAGTATTGCAATCTATATTTTATATTGTAAATATAATTTTTTATGCCCAAGTACTTACAGTTGTTATCCATTGTATCAGGTTGTCCAGCTGCTGATAGAGTAGGTGTAAAGGAGAGTCCTAGAGGGGGAGAACCTCCTTTGCGCTCACTCGGCTCACACTGAATGGAGCGCATCACGATATCCCCACTTATACATCTTCTCAATGGTTCTCCCTACCTGACCTTACCCACGACTTCCACTAGGGGTCCTTGTGCTCTGTTGCAAATCAGTAAGTTCCTCTGATATAGTCTGAATGACTTCAAATGTTTTCTGTGTGCTTTCCTGCATGTTGACTGCTTGTAATCTTTCCTTTTTTATTAAGGGGTGATTTATGACAAAAAAGGCTATTTTTCAAGCAGTCAAATTTAATTTATAATGAGAATATAGAACAGAAATCAGGTGGAAAAAATATTTTTTTTATATAAGAAAATAGACAATATTCCTGAAATACTAATAATATTCCCAAGTAGAATTCTTTCTCAAATACATATACACAAAAATATATGACTAATTCATGCAAAATATCAGCAGACACTGTTATCAGTGAATCACATTTATCTTTGGTAGCATTTGAGAGGTGGCAGCTCACATTTTGAATATCCACCTCAAGATGACTTATTAGTATGCCCCAATAGGCCTTATCACACTCCATCAATTGAATGCCCAAGTCCTGATCTGCGTCAGCGTCTCTCGGTGGACGCACGTGCTGCATACCAGGGTCAGGAGAAAATCTCAAAGTCAACACGCTTCTAAAATAATGTCAGCCGAGGAAAGATGTGAAAAATTAGCTATGGAAATTCTATAAATAATGTTTGACGATAACATGTTCTCATAATTTAAAATGGAATGTAATCCATTGGAGAATTTCGTTTTTACATTTTAATGTATTTTATATTGATTTGTGTGTGTGTGTGTGTGTGTGTGTGTTTTACATGCAGATCACATTGTCCTTGAAATATGTTAATCTGCCTGTGATGGTCACACTGGAGAGGATTAGAATACATGAACTTGAATGAACTATGATCATTCAAAGTTAAGTAGAAAATGGATTTCATAGATCACAAAGAACATAACAAAATCCATAGAATAATATTACCAAATCATCATTAAACACTTAAAAAATAAAGGTTACAAAAAGGGCCTTTTTTATAGTGATTCTACAGAATCTGAATGAACTTTTCCACTGTAAAAAACCTTTTGTGCAATAAGATGGTTCTGCTGATATTATATTAATTCTGTCCTCATTTACTCACTCTCAAGGTCCATGTTTCAAACATGTAAGAGTTTCTTTCTTCTTCTAAACATTAAACCAGATATTTTGAAGAATGTGTGTAACAGTTGCTGTTCCCCAATATTGGTATGATGGGGTGAAAAATGTTAGGGAAGTCAATGGGAATCAGCAATCTTTTTGGTTACCCACATTCTTCAATAGGTTTTCTTTTACGTTTAACTGAAGAAAGAAATTTATAAAGGTTTGGAACAACTTGAAGGTAAATGATGACAGAATTTCAGTTTTTGTTGTTGAACTATCCCTGTAAAGGTTCATGGAAATCAATAAATAGCCTTTATTTTACAATGTGCAATCTATCGACTGTGCAAAATCAAAAACAGTGGATTGTCCTTAATGTGCCAAACTGGTCAGATTCAAGAGGAATACATCTCTCCATGTTACTACAACCTCAATGTTTTCCAGCCCCACTGGTGAACTGCTATCTCACCATCACTCATTTGGTTGGATAGCACAGAACCTCAGATATCCCAGGGGCCCTTTGCATGAAAATGGTTTGTTCATCTAACTTACCTTTTAAACCATGTGCTATCATGGAAAATATACCTTTTTAAAGACATTGAAATGAAGTAAATGGAGTTCTATTTCATGGCATGTCTAAGTTCATTTGCATTAAATCACTTTGCCTTATTATGTTCCAAACAACTTCTGCCTACAGTACCCTTGGAGAAAATATGCATAAAATTAGTTCAGTTG
Organism: Carassius auratus; assembly: GCF_003368295.1. Lineage (NCBI taxonomy): Eukaryota > Metazoa > Chordata > Actinopteri > Cypriniformes > Cyprinidae > Carassius > Carassius auratus. The sequence goes on along the minus strand of NC_039248.1, from coordinate 9,958,696 downwards.
CCTCATATAGCAAGCAGGTTTAAAGAATCCTTGTCACAGTGCTGCAAGAAATCTTGCTGAGACCACAAAGAGCTGTAAATTACAGCTGTCAGTGGCATCTCTAGTTAAACCTCAAGATGCTTCCTGCTGCACATTGGCAAAGCCAGGTAGCCTCTGAATGGGGTTCACACATCAACTTCAATTTTAAGACAAATTTACCCAAACAGCTCCACCGGAATGACGTGCACAGATTACCAAACCTGACAAATTCTTCTAACGAGTCCATATCTAGCTCATTGCGAATCAAAGCTAAGCCTACAGTACTGTAAGGCTTATAATTGGCATAATAACACCATCACTACCACAGCAAGCATCATAAAGTCTCATTTGGCCAACAAAGAGGGACTCAGAATATGACCGCAGTCACCTTAGATGATCACTGTTCTGAGCTTCAAAAACAGGCTGGTTACTTCTACAGAAAATAGCAGGACCTGGCTGACCCTATAGGAGATGTATTCTTCTGACTGCGCTGTTTATTTACAGCAAAGCTCCCTCATTATTCTCAGCGGTAACAGTGACGTAAGGGAACAGGTCTGGATTTCTTCTAGAAACTTTAAACATCTTGTTTAGTGTTAACTCAAATAACATCGAGTTACACAAGAGAAGGGAAAAAGTCTCATTCTTGCTCGTCAGAGATGTTCTAAATGGCCATTAAGTTGTGAAAAACTGTACTAGGCTACTAAAAAACCAACATGCCGCCTCCTATCAGCTTTATGATTTGTATCAGCCCGTTATCATTGAACAGTAAGCCTGGTTTTCATTATCATCCCTGGCACAACTCCACCATAATTTGATTTGCAAATGTCATTCTCTTTAGCAAGTGTAAATGGTTAAAACAAAAGCGATTCTAAGAAAGTATCTGGAAATGGCCAACTATCCCATAATAGATAAATAAATGGGGAAATTAATAACATTTAAATAAATTAAGTTGCATACTGTATGCCGGGGGTTGGTTTGTTTGAAAAATCTGTGGTTTGTGCTGTACAAAATACAAACCAGATGAAATAACCAAGTGAGAAAGAGATATTCTTTAACTGAATATACATAATACAGCTTTGATAAGGATGTATGGGATGAACTCACATGGTGGCACTAGAAGATATTGCTACAATAATTTAATGCACTGATTTGTCACAATCATTTAATTCCAGAGAGTGATTATGAACTAATATTAAAAACTTTGTGCTTATTGTCTCTGATACTCCCCAAGACTGCATTTATTTAATCAGAAATACAGCAGAAACTGTAATATTGTAATTGTCATTTTCAGCAGCCGTCCTATATGAAAGAAAGAGTGAGCTTAGAAAGTCTAATGGGGTTTTGGTAAACAACCACTAAATGACACAGACGTCAAAGAAAGGTAAATATTGTTTTACAAAAGATTGGTACAAAGTCAACCTTGCGAAGCCACTAGAAACCAAGTTACAGGTGATGAGTGGTTGGCCTTTCAATGATCATTGCTACATAGTCAATAGCCATGTGTGAGTGTGTCTGCTTTATATCAACATAATCATAATAATATACAGAGCATGAATCAAGGGCTACTAAGTCTATCATTCACAGACAATTTTTTTTTAAAACATCTATTGCATATTAGAGCAGATGGACCTTCTATGGGTACATTTTTTTATCTGATAATAAAGTGAATACACAGTATGAAATTAAATAAAGTCAGTGAAGGGTAGTCTGACTTTGAATTTACCTTCAAAGATAGATGTGGACACGGTGAGAGAGAGAGAAAGATAGAGGACAGAGACACAAAACAGGATAGAGAAAACAAATGCTATCAAAATGCTGCAGTGTACAATAAAAATGCAGAACTGTCCTTGATATCAAAGTTAAAGATGAATGCTACAGATGGGATAATGGAAAAAGAAGTGCTTCAAATTGCCTTTGTGTTGATTCTATATTTAGACTAGTAAATCAGAATCACAATTACACAGTTTGTATAATTGTATTATAATAATGCTTTAAAGAGGGCAGTGTGTACGTGTGAGTAAGCATCACTATAATATGCTTGGAAAAAGCAGATGAGCAATGTGGTTGTGGAATCATAGCCATAGAAGAAACTTTTCCATTTCCACTTGGCCAGAAAGATTTCTATTTGGCAGACGCTTTTGACCAATGCAGATCCAGATTTGAATGGTAAATGATTCACACATATTGTAGGATATTTTGTAGTGTTGACAGAAATGAAGAAAGAAAAGAGCAAGTCATGCATAAAACTTTCTTGGGTGATCACTGATTATAGATATGGCTGATCTATGCACAAAATATATGCCATTTTCTCCACACTAAAGATGATTCAGATGGTATTTGACAAACTCGCTCATAGAATGAAAACTTTTTTTTTTTTATGTGATGTGTTTACTTGAGGAATAGCTGACTAAAATGATCTCTAAGACTTCCAAGACAAAAAGAAGATTAGTTTAGAACAGATAAAATACTACTTAATATAACAATTAAGCAGTAAAGCAACAATGTCGTTTATTAAATTATTATTAAATAAAGAGCAACAAAGTAAAATCGAATAATAATAATGTATTGTTTTTGTTTATTATAACACATTTTTAAATGAAATTCAATTGAGTATATTTATTATAATAATATTTGTAATAATTAACTTGAATCCTGTGTTTAATTAATATAACCTTACTCTGTTATAATGTATTTAATGCCTCATGCTTGTCTACCATTAAAGTACTTTTAAGGATTCAAATAATTTAAGAAGAACACTTGACATTGTGTAGGGCTAAAACAGAATCATTTTATTTGTGCTGCTATTAATTTTATTCTATCCTATAGGGCATCTTTGATAAATGACACATGCACCTGTAAATGCTAATGAAAACAGTCATAAGTTGATCTAAATCTTGGCATGCGTGAAGTGATGCATTCTGGGGGTTCTGGCAGAACTGTTGTAGACTTCAAGGGTGACAGAGAAAACAAGTTCATTCTTTATTAACATAGACAAGCATGACAAGATATCCCTGGATCAAATATTTAGATATAAATTCAAGACAGGCCCCAAACATCAAAATGAAACGCATTTGGAGGCCAATGTTGAGATTCCTTTCAAATCAGTAATAAACGAAATGAACACAGGGTATAGTTCAAGCTCTGCTAAGTATTTCTAAACCGTGCTGCTTCAGAGCTGTATATGGAGTGAGATAGCATCACTTTCCAGTACCCCACCTCTCTCAAGGGTTATTTTTCTTTTTGTTCTGACACCGCTGAGATAAGATGAAAACATGAAGGTGGTTCATAAATATAAGATGTGAGGCCTTATTCTCAAATGAAATTGGATATGGTCATATTTTGGGATTTCTACAAGAAAAAGCATGAAGTAAATGAAGACAGTTCACCCAGAGAGGTCTTCAGATCAATCCAGACTCTCTGAAAATAGGATTTCGAAATTGAGTTCCATTGAAAAGTAAAATACCTCTGCATCACATTTCATTATAGAAACAAAATAAAAACCCAAAGCAAAGAGAGCATAGATTATCTTCATACACATTCTTTATAGGTCTTTAATTTGTTATATAAAAAGGGATGTTTCAACAACAATGAATTAAATTATGGGAAAAAGAAACAAGATTAGGGACGGTGTACACCCACAGAAAAGTTAATATACTTAAAGAGTGTGTATTAAAGTGTACGTTGGACACATGGGAATTAACGTACAAACCTCATTCAAAGTAGAGCAAATCCCAGCCTACGACACCTCATTTACACCTCAGAAACAAATTTAATCTTCTTATTGGACAAAATTTGCTTATTAGCCTGTCAGAGAAAAGCGAGAGAGACTGAGAAAGAGACCTCAGATCTATATTGATACAGAGGAACCACTTTAATTTATAACAACGCAATTCTGTGTTTCTTAGGAAGTACATTACCTTTGAGGGCTGTACATATATATATATTTAATATATATATATATATATATATATATATATATATATATATATATATATATATATATATATATACATTTTTTTATATATATATATATATATATATATATATATATATATATGAATCAATTTAATGTTTGATTTTAGTGCAAAAGCAACTGGTGAGGGACATTTTACAGAAGATTTAGAATAATCTTGATCTGAAATACTTTCAGTAGATTATTCCAGTCAAACCCGCGCAAAAGTATTAAAGGATTAGTCTTTTAATTTATCTTGTGAAAAAGTGAAAAGCTGCTTGTTTGTAACATACAATATCAGTCCATAAACTCCAGTGAAATCCCTTTTTGTATCAAAATGCACCAACACATTTTTGGACTGTTTTTGTTCATAAATTGTGCTTGACTTATATTGCATATTTTTCTCCTCATTCAGGCGAGATTACATTTACTGGAGATAGCAATGTGGATAGAGAATTTTTGGGTGAAATATTCCTTTAAACTGAACTGCAAATTGTGATCTTATAGTATATACATTACGTATAGAGTTCTGTATGCATTTTGCTCATTTTCAAGCACATTATATGCATGAACACAAATATAACAACATATATGACCAATAAGAAATATGCCACAATGTACAACATGATATCAAACCCTGTGGGGGCATTTGTGAGTGAATAAACATGATATATTTCTATTTTTTCCCCATTCATTCGATGCTCTCAGCCTCACTGAATATCTCTCCATTTTCAGGTCCTGAGAGCTGCAGTATTATGGCCAGTCAGTGTGCTCAGGGCCAGATAGCAGCAAATCTGTTAGAAGTGTCCTGAGGATCACACAGAAATAGAAAGAGCCATTTGTGCATCAGACTAGCATGCAACGTAATCTGGGTTGGCGAATCAGTCTGAATTGAATCAGCTCGGATCACTTACTCACTCACTGAACCGAAGGTTATCATAACCTGAAATGAGCTGAGGACCATTATGTGTTCATTTTGAAATACAAATTTGCATGATTAGGGCAACAGTTTTGTTACTATAAATGGTATATTAATTTTAACACCATGTATAAAAAAGCATTAAAGGAATCGATGAAACATGAACATTTGCTGATAATGTATCTATTGTGAATTTTTTTTTTTTTCAGCTGTTAGGACTATCATTATGATGGCACCAATTCACTGCAAAGGAACTCATATACTATACATCTTGGATGGCCTGAGGGTGGTTAAATTTTAAACAAATGTTAATTATTGGATGAACTATTTCTTGAAATCCTGTAGGAAACACTAGGATATTGTATGTACACCCAATTAAACATGAGAAACGTGTTCTATGCTCGTCTGACCTCCTCATCAGCCCTATTTTATGTATGCTCAGCAGCATGATGAAATGTGTGTGGCATTCAGACAAGAGGATTGACACGTTCACATTTGGTATGCACCCGCTGACACATGCTACTGCATAGCTGAGAGAGTCAACAAACACGCATGATAGAAAGAGAAAGAGAGAGAGCGAGAGAGCAGCCACAAGTGAAAGTGTCAAACAAATAGACCTAAGAGGGTGGTGACCATGTTTGGCTATCGTAGCATTGAAAGCAGCATTGCTATAATGAGAGTGTGGAAAAGTGAAGGGCAGTTCTTAAAATTCACCTCCATTCACCACTGGATCTCTTCTGCTCTCCCATCCTTGCTTGAAAATTCTATATAGACCAGACAAAAAATATTCACTGGAGTGTGCAAGCAATGATGGTAATAGACACAGAGAGAAAAGGAAACAGGACTTCAAAAAAATTCTCAATTCAGGTCGAACAGTAATTAATCCCAGAGAGTATAGGGGGAAAAGCCTATTGGGAATATAAACCATTCAAACCTACTGCCCTGTGTCCCACAGCATGAGCACTTGACTGATTAAACGATGCAGAGGCATGAAGGGAAAACGAGTTCAAACTAAAGTGTGTTTGGATTGGCTTTTTCAATTGTTCTATTTTCAAGTTTGTTGTAAATTCAAAAACCTTCTGGCACTCAGTGCTTGGAGACAAATCAGTGGCAGCACTGCTCCCCCTTGTTTATAACACTATAGTATGCCGATTTCTGACTAATAAACATTTCTTATTATTATCAATGTTGAAACCTGAGATATTTTTCAGAAGTCTTTGATGACCAAAGTTAAAAAATAGCATTAATGTTTTGTCATTTTAACCTTTTGTAACATTGATCAATATAATGTTGTTCTTGCTGAATAAAACTTCATTTAAAATATAATTAATTAAACATATAATCATATATCATTATTTGTAATTAATACTTTTGTTTCGGTTCATGTCGTTTGTTTCCTTCTAAGAAGTATATGTTGTAACCGCATGGAGAAAGGAAATAAACAAACATTTTTATTAAAAACAATACAAAAAAGTAACTGCATGAATTGCATTAAAAACACTAAAAAGAATTTTAAAAATTCTCCCCCTTGGTGGTGACTACTCTAACACTCTTAAAATTACCTTTAAAAACCTAAATACATCAAACACTGTTTTTTTCAGGAGCGCTTAGATTTGAAGCGGCTCTGAGACAGAAATCTGAATGCTTCTCTGGCTAACCTCACCTCAAGTATTAAGTCAGACACTGTTCAGATAGTTTTACTCTGAAAAGTGAATAACTACTGCATTAGACTCTCTGAAACTTCATCCACCACCGAATCGCTTCAATTCTCTCCTCCTTACCAGAAAATACTACAGACCAGAGACAATGCTGAGATTATGCATGTCTGGTGAGCATGTCTGAGGGGCACAGAGAGAAAAGATGCAGTAAGCAACAACAGCATTAGATTCTCTGAAACTGTCAAGAGCGCTAGCGTGCTTCTCACCTCACTTTATATGTTTTCAGTCCCTCACTGAACAAAACAACTGCAAAAAAAGAGTCTGACTGTAGGATACATGAAAAGATGAAGCAACAACATACACACGCTCCCGCTAGTCTTGCATAGATTTTTTTTTACATGTGATTTCAGGACAATAGATTAAGCCTCAATAATAAACAAATGTGAAAATAATAATTTAAATGTTGCGGCCACAGAAATCTTTTGGTGACAAAGCTTCAATGTTCAATGACCTATAACATGAAATCGTGAGATGATTGCGACTTCAAATTCTTGGAAGAAGTGACTAAGCTGTCTGGTGCAAACTGATAATGACACCCTGATCATACGGTGGCCTTTGAATCACTTCCTATTCTAAAACAACCTTTTAAAGGTGACAAAGTGCTGAGAGAATGTATTATACGGCAAACAAATGAGCCTTAGCAAAAAAAGGATTTTCCACACTCCTGGAAAAAGTACAGACAGTAGGTCTAATGTGTGCTAAGCATATTGGCTCTATGGACTCATTTAAAGTGGGATTAAGACAGGTGTAATTTTCCCTAGATCTGGCCAAAGAAAGGCTGATGGGCTCTTTTTCCTCCTTCCCATTGTCGACTTATTACAATCTCTATGACAGCTAAATTTATTTTAATCAGTGGAGTCCACTGCAAAACATATTTTGCAACTGACATGAAAAATTCTCTTGTCTGGGCCCATAGTGTTGCATGGCAATTCATTATGTGAAAGGAAGAGAACCTCATGCAAATAAGCCTGTCTGAGCTATCGGCAGAAAACAGACGATCTCGATTTTAAAATGTGATCTATGATTTGCAGGCAAATATGGCATAGGTTACTGTCAAGACAGTAGGTCCCATATTCTCGTAGCTATACATAAATTCATTCTTTCGAGCAGAGGGTAAAATTATAGCATCATAACACTGAAACATCCCTGGAGGAAGCTAAACAAGCACCCCCACAAGCAAACCTGCGCAGCTCTTCAATTTAAACTGCACCGTCAGTCAGGAAAAGCGGAGGTCGTACAAAACCACAAATCATCAGGTCTGTGAAATGAGAAACAGAGTATAAAGTACACTGGTTCTAGAATGCTAAATGTGGTCAAGAAACAGCCAAATGTGAACTTCTTAGGAGTTTTTTCCTTACTGAGATACTGATGTTATAAAAGTTGTATTTGTGTGATTATCCATTATATTTATTGGTTTAATCTTTCATATCTGAATCTACATCTTTTGACTATGCATTACGTCTATAACCAGGGTCATGGAAGTGTTAGGCCTATTTGTGCTCTAATGTGGTTATTTCTGCTGTAATTGTGTCATTCTATTCTGTCCTCAAAGAATCATTTTGGTCCAGTTCCTGAAGCTTTCTGTCTGTGGGAAGGAAGCTAATAAAACCTGCCATTAAAGAACTATTAGTCTAAAAATACCTCCCTCGGGTTATAAATTTCACCTCTCTCTGAGATAACCCTTCAACTTCTGCTACCACCACTATTCACCTCTTCCCAAAAATGAATCCAAGAGTCTTTCAGTTCTTGACTGAAGCAGTATATTTATAGTATATAACAGTATAACTTTATAATCTCGGGAGACCAACATAAAATCCAAGCTGCAAAAATTATTTCATTCATTTTATACAATGTAAAAGATATTTTATCTTAATTAAATCTAATTCAAATCTCAAGTAATTTTTACAAAAAAATTGCATGCATGCAATTTTTTTTTGGTTTGACAAGATAAAAGTTATTATTAGAAAATAACAACAAAAATGCTCTTTATCTTATTTTAATAATATTTTAAATATTATATTGTATTAATATAAAAATTAAATATCAGTTAAATCTTATTATCATGAATAATAATAATCTCTTTAATATTCCTTACTGTTTTGACTGCCTGTAATTTACTTTCCGCAAATGCTTGAACCAAATCCTCCAAATTTGAACAATTATGGCTATAGCCTATAAAATCAAACACAAAAGCAGCTGTAAATATTGTTCAGGTATCAACAATAGACTCTCTGCTAGAATTGATTTAAAATAATTGGCCAGTTTCTTTGTAACATCATACTGTCATACTGTCTACCATCACGCTTTTGATGTCTCTTGTTTTCTGTTTCAAGTCAAGTTGTTGGGAACAGTGAATATTCAGGGCTCAGACCTCGATGAATGCATTCGGGGCCATCCTTTGATGAGATGTTGGAATTTGATATACCTTTAAATAAATATTGACATTTCGCATTTCAGGGTTAGTCATTTTCATGAAGTAAATATCTTGAACTTCCTGAAACAGCAACTAAAAAGTCCTGCTAACCTCTGACTTTCCAAGTGTTTTCTTCAAGATCCAGCAAATTCGCGTGTGCAGAATCATTAAACCCATGTCTAGATGAGTGGAAGTGAAAACTAATATATCAAATGCTAAATTACAGGAAAATCATAAATATTTGGTCCTGAGCCTTGGCTAATTCCTCATCCTGAAATCCTGTGACGTTTGAAGCTAAAGTGTGGCTTTTATCAACAAGAAGCAAGACTCTCAATCAGAGTTTCTAAGAAAGTATCACATGGTGGAATTATGACTGGGGCAGGCAGTGAATGCAAATGATGCTTATTAAAGCTGTCCAAATGTCGACCTGATAATGGGGTCACAGTGACGCAGGACAGCAGCATTCAGAGGACAAATTCAAAGCTATCAAACTGGCTTCCCTAATTCGCCCGACAGTAATTAGTAATTTTCATATTGGGATTCAACACTCTCAACCTTCTATTACACCACACACACACACACACACACTCAGACGTAATGATTCTCTATACTCTATAAATACTCAAAGAGGCGTAATATTATTGTAAATCATGGTGACATTTGGCAGACGTGTTCTCGGCCAGATGCAGCACATCCAGCTGTTATGCTGTTTGCTGCTGTTTTGTCTCCCAGACAGGTCGAAGGACTCGGGCTGAGGAAGAAGAATCGCTGCATGCTTTATGCATTAACATTGATTTTAATCCAGCTTGTTCTGAGACATTCAGTCCAAGCCTTTGGAACTAATTTAAATGTATAAATACAAGAAGAATCCATAGATCCTGCACCACAGTATTTGCTCTTTGCAGACAAGTGAGCTACAGTGCGTGATTCAAGTTATTTTCTATCTATGCTTATGTAATTGTGAGGATATTTGTAAGCTGTGAAGCTTTGAGGATACTGGGATTCATTTCTAAAATGTTGCGCAGAAACAATCCTAAAATTGATCTTACGATAATTTCTTGAATATACATATTACGTACCTGTGATTCATAAAATGAATGTACGTATGCTACAGAAAAAACATGTATGCGTTTCTTTCAGATGTGAAACCTATAAATCACAAATTATCTTTGAACTTGTGTGCAAATAAATGGTTTCAGTTCTCTGCCTTGTAAACGACTCCTAATTAATGTCATTAACATGTAAAAGATCACCAGTCATCATCCAAATGCTTTAGAACAGCGAGCTTCAAGAACATTTAGCATTTTCAAAAACCTCCAGTAGGCCTAGAAAAAGTGCGTACTGGATACTAAAACGGTAATTAAACTTCTAAGTTGGCAAATAAAATTAATTTTATGTCAAAGTTAATTTATTCACGTATAAAAAAAATCACCACTGTATAAAGTACCTCTAATGTGGATCAAGCTATCACAAGGCTTTAATAAGTATTAATTAATTAATATATTTTCACTCTCTGAAATATAATGTGGTGTTTTCAGTTTTTCTTAGCCTACTGAAGAACGTAGGTAAGAAGTGGCACAACTCACCTCGGCTCCAAAGCTTTGTCCTCAGGAATGAATGAAAGGAAGTTTCTAAAGTTGGTAAAAGTTCTGGTGATTGGCAAGCCTTTTTGAAATCAATTGCAATTGTGTTCTTTGTTTTCCATCAAAATATTTTCAAATGCAAATAAATAGACATTAAGCCATAAGATAATGTATTCAATTTAGAAAAAGACTTGTCAATTAGACACAATTGCCTGTAATTAGACTTTCAGGAAGTCATAGAGTTTCTCCAGATAAACGTGATTAATCAGAAAGCATTATTCAGGCTTCACCCTCAGCTTGACAAATCAACGTCCACCATTTGTCTGTGAAAATCCTATGAAAGCACTAAAAATGATTTTATATATAAATTAACCTTATGCTGGGATTCTGATTAACTTTTCATTGAGTGTGTGCTTGGCCTCAACACTGCCAAGTCGGAACCAGCATGAGTTGAAAGGCTCCAAAGAGATCCTGAAATCTAGCTGCAGACTGAGGGAGAGCGGCTCACATTTGCTCATCTGAACGAATAGACCTATTACAAGCAGAAAATCTGTCACTCACAGTGATATAATCCATTATGTTCAACATAGTTTTTAGCTAAAGAATCCGTTTCAATAGACATAGCAAGCAATGATGCATTAAAAAGGCATTAAATATAAAATGTACTTGGCACTAAACTCTCCACAGGCAGTGTTAAAAATGTCATCAATGAACTCTACTGCGACTGCTCACTTCTGCTGATATTTACATTGTTTTTACAAACCCGATTCCAAAAAAGTTGGGACGCTGTACAAATTGTGAGTAGGAATGGAATAATTTACAAATCTCATAAACTTATATTTTATTCACAATAAAATATAGATAACATATCAAATGTTGAAAGTGAGACATTTTGAAATGTTATGCCAAATATTGGCTCATTTTGGATTTCATGAGAGCCAAACATTCTTAAAAAGTTGGGACAGGTAGCAATAAGAGGCCAGAAAAGTTAAATGTACATATTAGGAACAGCTGGAGGACCAATTTGCAACTTATTAGGTCAATTGGCAACATGATTGGGTATAAAAAGAGCCTCTCAGAGTGGCAGTGTCTCATAGAAGTCAAGATGGGCAGAGGATCACCAATTCCCCCAGTGCTGCTGCGAAAAATGGTGGAGCAATATCAGAAAGGAGTAAGGGTCAAGGCCAGGAAACAATACTGGATGTCTGTGATCTTGGGGCCCTTAGACATAACATCACATACATAGACATGCATCACATACAGGAATGCTACTGTAATGTAACATGGGCTCAGGAATACTTCCAGAAAACATTGTCGGTGAGCACAATCCACCGTGCCATTCGCCGTTGCCGGCTAAAACTCTATAGGTAAAAATATAAGCTATATCTAAACATGATCCAGAAGCGCAGGTGTTTTCTCTGGGCCAAGGGTTATTTAAATTCAACTGTGGCAAAGTGGAAAACTGTTCTGTGGTCAGACGAATCAAAATTTGAAGTTCTTTTAGGAAAACTGGGATGCCATGTCATCCGTTCTAAAGAGGACAAACCAAGTTGTTAGCAGCGCTCCGTTAAGAAGCCTGCATCTCTGATGGTATGGGGTTGCATGAGTGCGTGTGTATTTTGTATTCTGAATAAAATATTGAAATTTAAAAACTTCCACATCATTGCATTTTGTTTTTTCTTTTTCGGAATCGGGTTTGTAAATTAAATAGTTGAGTACTAATCTGAAATGAATGTAAAAATTGAGAAGCTGACTGAAATCTCATGGATCAAAGGGCTCTCACAAATTTATCATCTCCCTGAAATTCCCCCATGGGACAGTAAAGCACGTAGAGTACAAGAAAGAATCACGATCAGTGAAAGCCAGCTGTGCACCTCTCCTCCCGAATGGATTTGGAATTACACAGACTAAAGGTAAACAACTTGGAACACAGTATGTTCAGAGACTGTCGTACAGTGGGGAGGAAGAAGAAGAGGTTTATCTATTAAGCTTTGAAGGATTTCTCTGTATGTAAGACGTGCTTTCTCTCTCACTCTCAGTTTTTCCTGCACTTTCCCTCCTCTCTGTTGAAATTAAATCAGTTTTTTTTTCTCCATGTGTTAAATAGAAGTCGCACCCCACTGCCCCTGTGGTATTAAAATGTGTGTGCAGTTCCACACTAGCACTCAGTATGTTGTACTGCAGAAAATCACATCTAATTTGCCCAGGAACTCTATTGGTTTGACGAAGCGGTTAGAATAGCCGAGGTAGACTGAAGTTCACATGTAAAAAGCAATTGAAAAGCATGAGGTTCATGTTCATAAATCATGAACTGAAACCTGAAAAAATTTATAAAACTAAATTAATATAGATGTTTATGATAAATAAATACACTACCATTCAAAAGGGTCAGTGATATTTATTTTTAAAGAATTCAATAAAAAAATAACTTGTATTCCTGAATTTAACTAGGATGCATTCATTTGACCAAATAACACATAATGTTAAATACTGTTAAGTACTGTTCGAAACTGACAATAATAAGAAAGGTTTCTGAGCAACAGATGCTAAGAATGATTTCTGAAGGAGCGTGTGACACTGAAGACTGGAGTAATGGCTGCTGAAAATATAGCATTTGTCATCCAAGAAATAAATGACATTTTAAAATACATTCAAATAGAAAAGAGTTTAATTTGTAATAATACTTACATAATGTATTTGTATACGTTTTGAAAAAACAAATGCTCTAAAAACCATCTAGATAGCAATACCTAAAAGTCACCCAGAATGCCTAGCATGTGTATATTATTACTATGGCAATCAGCAAGGTAGAAAAACTACATGGTTCTCTTCAGAAATGTATAAATACATTTTTACATGAATCTTGTTTTTTGCTAATTTTAATAAAAACCAGAATGGTGCTATAGCTACATTTATGCAAAACCACAACAGATCATTCTTGAAGCATAGCCACTCTCACACATGCACAAATGGACCTGAAGGAAGAAGAAACGAGCAAGATAACCTGAAATGGTCTTGCTTCAGCAGCTCATCACATATTGTTGTGAATCCTCAGCAGGATGGTTTGTTTTCAATTTCTCAAGGCCATCTGGAGGCAGCACAAGAGATTGGGATCAAGTTGGATGTTACAGTTTCTGCTGTATTCCAAATCTTCTCTACCTTAATGTGACTTGTGGGATGGGGGATATCTCCCATGGCATCACAAAAGAGATGACAGAACCCATACTGAACACAAATTACATGTGATTGTTGGTGCATCAGGGTTATCAGAGCTGGCTTTTCTTCCAATAGACAAAGGAGGGAAATTCAACTGTGGAGCCAAATGGTGGACGTATTGTTGTGTATTTGTGCACTCCGTGTTTGATTTTACTGGTCTTTTGGGGAATCAGTAAGTATTTTTCAATCTAACTTCATAAAAATGCTCAGAACCTGAAAAAAAGTAAATTTTAACAATTGGACTTCTACATTTTTGCACTCTCGCAGCACAATAACATTTACATTTCATTTAACAGATGCTTTTATCCAAAATTACTTACAACACTGGAGGCTAAAGTTATTCTTTCTAATAATAAGGTAAAAGCAAACTATATTTTTCAATTTTTGAATGGAACAGAGTGTGGCTCTAGGGTTCTGTGGGTGGTTGCTAATTCAAAAGAGCCCACTTTCAATTCTCTGATATTAATTGTGCCTAAAAATTGGATTTTAAGCATCTGTCATGTAACCTTAATATCAATAAAGAACCTTTATTAATAATAGTGTAACAATAACTAATAATACTGGACTGTGACTGATAAGAATACTGATTTCTCATTAAAAAACTTTAATACCTTATTTGATGTCCTCTGATTTCAGTATTTTCAGCAGCTGTGTCTTGTGAGCGAGCGAATCGCCTCAGTTGCATGGTTCATCCTGGGCCTTTTGTTCATCAGCAGCTGCTGTTTGCTTCAATTTATGCCTTTATTAGCTAATCAAGAGCTTCAGACATAGAGCCATCTGCCGTCACAAGGCTTCGCGGTTACACTTATCAGCACCTTTCAGGTGCAAAAATGAAAAGCAAATTTGATGATAGACAGCTCTTCAATAAGAAATCAGTTGTAAAAGCAAGGTGGGAGGTTTTAAGCCATGAGTTATTGACACTAGACTGTAGGAAGACGTCAAGTGCTTTCTTTTTATAAGGAAGTAAAACAAGGATGTTGGCTGCAGCTCTTAATAATATTATATGTTTACTTTCAGGACAGCAACACTGAGATACTATTACTTTTGCATTTAACATGTATTAGTCATCATAATTGTCATAAAATCATAATTGTATGCCTCATTGAAGCAATATTACTCTTTCTAAAAAATATATGCTTGACCACGGGGATTGTGCAGTCCAGTGTTTACTTTTTATTTGGAAAATGTCACTCCTGTGAGATACATGAGAGGGAGCAGAGCTCTGTGGGAGTTGCATGTGCATGAGAGGCAATGCATCATGGGAGCAGACTCACCTTTCCGCCCATGAGATTGCAGTGGGAGAAAATCAGAGTAATCAATCTGGTTCTCTTCTGGTTCAGGCCCTTCACTAAACATGGTCCATTGCATGGCTGGACAATAACTTTAAGCAACAGTGGAACAGGTCATTTCTGAGTTGCTTTTACTCAAGCGGAACTTGCCAAAGCACAAGCCAGACAATTTATGTTCAATCATCATAGGGCTAAAAGGGAAACCCAATTTCCGCTGAGTGCAGGAGAATCTATATACATTCCACTTTTAAAACCTTGAAAATGAAGGATAAAACAGCACAGGGAAGGTATCATTTCAGGAATTTCAATATCAAAATACAGCGCTTGATCAAAAATGGCTGACAGCTATTGAGTGATTCAAAACTCTTAAGCGAAGCGAATGTACAGTACATTTAAGAAACAATAGAACCTAATATCTTCTTTATTTTATTACATTATAAGTGGTTTCTACCAGTGACCCGTCAGGTTATTGTTTAATCTCTTGAAAAAATTAAAACAGAACAAGAATACAATATTTAGTATCTCCACTAGTTAAATTAGATTTTTTTAGTTTTATTACCCCTCACAAATTTACATTTAAATTAACGTTGCTGGTGTATCTTATTATATTTATATATTGTTAATATAACGTTTTCCTGTCAATTTAGAATTATTTAATTAAATTTGAAAACATTTGAAAAATATAATAATGTTTAGACTCAAACTAGAGCTTATCTTGTGTTCAAAAATTACACTATTGAAAAGCTAAACAGTGAAGATGAAAATAGAAACAATGCCCAACTTCAGTGTTGTTTCACACTTGGTGATCATTGCTGATTATGTGAACATTAAATAACCTTATTTCCTATTTAAGCTCTATTCACAAAAGCCCGTGATAAAGCAGAACAAGACGTGGGAATGTCTTTCAGATAATGAGCTTATTATTTTACGGGCTAATTAACTCATGGTTCTGTTCCTCCCCTGTGCCCATAATTGCTGTTAATATCCCTATTTACATTCTGCTCTCTCTCCTCCTCAGGGTGAGAAAAAAACAAACAAAAAAAACAACTCACTGACCTCAATGTTAACCCGTCCCACGTACAGCTGTTCTAAACCCAATTCTTTTTTATCATTACTCTCGTTGCTACTATTTGTTGTTATTGTTCCTTGAGGGTTAAAACTGGCTTGAGGAGAAATTTAATTTAGTCAGAAAATAACACCTCCATCTTTAAATTTTGCTACCTTTATCTACCAAACATTGAGCCTATATTTTATCTGGAACTGGAACAATTCATGTGATAAATTAATCATGAATAATTGTTTACATCTTCCACTTTATCTTCTCTGATAAAAAAAACATAAAACGAATATTACTGCAATAAACAGAAAAGCAGGAACACACGCTAGCATTTTAGAGGAAGCACTTGCTTTATAATCAAACTGCCAACACAAAAGACTATATTTATACCTGACATTCTCCTTCACCCGCAAGTCGTCATTCGCTAAAGTAGGAAGCATTCACAGGAACCCACTGCTACTCATCATTCCAGTCCATTCAGTATGCTCACACTGACCATTTCAGATCCTTTCATTTATACTCATTATTCAACTCTCCATGTGATTATGATCCTGACAAGCCAATTAAAGAGCCTATTAGGTTTCGTCCACACTTGAGCCCACTTTAGAAAATCCCTTGTTTCAGTTGTGATAGCTTCCATGCGCAGAAAGTGTTTAGGTCAGTACTGTGATTTATAAGTTGCTGATTTGATTTAGACTTATACTTTTTATACTTGTTTATACTTTCTTCTCTATTTTTTTTCAGTCAACATATAGTTTTGCTTAATAATAATAATAATTTGCAATTAAATACATTACTTTGAATTAACTGTGTGTGCCAATAATTGATTAAAAAAATATTTTGGCAAACAAGGAATAGATGCATTTAATGTTAACTGTATAGGCTAGACATATGCAAATATTATATATACATATATAAAGCGTGTATGAATTGTGTATGAATAATAATTGACAATAACTGATAGACACATCAGCATATTAGAATGGTTTTTGATGGATCATTTTATAATAAAGCCTGGAATAGTTCAGCATTGCCATCACAAATTTTTTTTTTACTGTATTTTTACTGTAGTTTTTAATTAAATGAATGCAGCCTTATTAATCATAAGATACATCTTTCTTAAGATTCATGTTTTTGAAAGATTGTTTTCATGTTATACCTGTACTGTATATTGACGTATTACACATCATAAGCCTCTACCAATGACCTACAGTTCACAGCAAATGCATTTCACAATTGAGTTGGTCAATCTGCCTCACTTCACCAGTGCTACATTTTTAGGACAAAATACATTTCAAAGTAGATAACTAAAAATTGCATTCTGTGCATGCCCTGTGCCTAATGCTAAACCGTACTTTAGATCCTGTTGCCACACATCCCCACTGATACTCTTCCACTCTGTAACCACCCTCCATCTCTCTCCTCAAGCACACACAGGGGACAGACTTGAGTAAGCTGGAGAGGCTCTGCAGTCCTTCTCTACACACAGGGCAGGAGTCGGCCTCATCTAATGACTGTGACCTTTCCCCAACAAGGTCTGGCAGACAAAACGGGACTAAGAGTCACAACAAATTTGGCAGTATTATCCCAGGCACCATAGTGACACTTATTATTAACTAAGCACCTTCAGCACAGAACTAATTCAGATGCGGCTTTGAAAGGATTACACCATTTTCAGATCAAACATTTTCAATAGTTTGATATGGTCACTTGCAGGAGGGAAGGATTTGAAAATGCATTGGTTATTTGATCAAAAAGTCACTCGGATCCTAATTTGCATGGACACACACCCGAAGCACAGTGGTTACTGCTGTTACTGCTGAACCTGTAGTTCTAAGTGTTACTAATAAATAACAATTAATTCCATAGGTGATGTCAAAAAAACTAAACAAAAAGACATACAATAGATAAAAAAGAAGTGGGAATTATCATTGGGATACATTGAGATGCATTCAATGATGATCTGCACTAAGGCTCCAAATATTAGTTAAAAAAATACAGTAGGTCAGTCCTTCATTACAAAGTACTCATAAAGGCAGGACATCCTGACAAATATTTTCTGTTTAAGATTTTGTCTGTTAACCACCAGATTAACAGACTATATAGTGTTAAAGGTCTTCCTTATGAAGTGCTTTACCCATTTGGTCATTTGTAATGATTATATATAAAAAACTACCTGTAGGCCATCCTGAATGTGTAACTCAGACCTGCTGAGTACTCAGTCTACATCAGATCTGGCTTCATTCACAATCCAGTCAGTCAATAGAAATACATCACATTATTGAAGTAAAACAAGTTTGAAAAATGCCATTTCATGTCGACTTTAAACAATGCAGTCATGCTATGTGACAGCCAAACACTGGAAATATCAACACTGAAAATTAGTTTCCATTTGGAATGATTAGTTACCATTGTGAACAGGTTCCTGGCGGCAAGAAAGAAAACACATGCATGTGCACTGAAACCAGCAGCGTGCAACAGATGCAATGATGTGAGTCATGGAATAAATGTTAGTCACCACAGCTGCTAAGCGCTATTGTGATGTAGAGTGCAACTTAATTATCCTATCTCTGCCTATGATTTCTAAGATAAGTTTCCATTTCACATCTCATTTTCTATGCTATTCTCTGAAAATAAGGAAGTTTCTAAATCAGTCTTTTTGGCAGTGTTACTTGGAATTACGTAGAAGTCATGACTGGTTTGTGTCCCTTGGTGGGAATGGATTGGAAGCAGAGGTGAACAGAGAATGGACATACACATCGTTAATGGAGCAGAGTTGTGTACGCGGTTGTGTTTCCGAGCTCACAGCAGGATGTACCGCAGCATCTTTTGCACAAAAAAACTGGCCAGTCTTAGCGCCGTGCTCAGGCTTAAGGGTTTTAATTCTGATGGGGCCAAGATCAATGAGCTTTCACATTTGGGGGAGTGTGCGTGGGTGAGAAAAGCCGCAAGAAGACGAGGTAAATAGGGAAGGGGATGGGCATATGCGCAAAAATCTGTGGAAGACTACCTCTGGTCCTGGTCCAGAGGAACACTAAGCAATGTACTGCAGTGGAAGGAGCGGAGCACCTCGGGGATCACAGCAATTTGGTCAGCTTTGTTTTGTTATCGATTGGTCATGTTGCTCATGTTCCCTAAATATCAACCTGCACTGGACAAACTCACATGGCACAGAAAATATCATAAATATGCGATGAACACTGCAGTATTGCCTACTTCACTCCATATCGCAAGATTTGTGCATTCATCTGCATTCATGGGTTGAGCTTGTTTCATTCTGAACATCAGTCTCTAATACTTTTCTTGTAAGACTTTTACTTCTGTTCATATCTGGGGGCTCCAATGATGAATATATAAAAATAAATATATTAATTTTGAAGTTAACCTCTTATTGATCTTTTCTTTTACCAAAACAATTATGCATTTTTCTGAAATGTGAACAGAATAAATTTTAATTATGTTGTTGCTTACAGGCAGTCTGATCCCAGCAAAAACACATTGCAGATAACATATATAAAAGGATCCAGAATTCCTGCGACCCTATAGGAGATAAGGACCTTGAGTATCATCATATATTGTTTTTTTGTTTTGTTTTTTTATAAGAAGCTAAATGGACCTGGGAATAGGGTCTCCAATGATGAATATGTAAAAATTACATGTATATATAAATTAACTTTTTTTTGTACACATGAATGAGTCATGCACCTTTCTAAAATGTGATGAGAATTAATTTTAATTATGTTTTTCTTTAAAGTCAGTCTGAACCCAGCAGAAAAAAAAGAAAAAAAAGGTAATTGACTTTTTTGCTATTTTGAGTTTGTATCCCATTAATTCTGAAGTTATATCAAGCAATTTTGACGTATTTCTCAGCACACATTTTTAAACTGCATAAACGTGATTGACAAAAAAAAAAAAAAGGAATATCAAAATAATCCATAAGATTTCTTTATTGTTTTTGCAAATACATAAATAAATTGCTGTTAAACTAATGTGCTATGCTGTATGTTTGCACTTTTGCTATGGAAAGCTGTGTATAAGAGAGAGCAGTGTTTTCAGATGGATTTGTGGGAGGGTCTGTGTGTGCACATCCCTCTTGGTTCTTGGCTCTGATGATAAGACCCCTGCTTGCTTGAGTGCCTTTCCAAACCCAGAGACCGAGGTGTTATGACTATGGATGACAAGCACAGGAGCTTTCCAGCCTGAGACAGAGGAGCAGGGAGACATACTGAAGATAATAGAGGGTAAAGAGATACACGACACGTGGGAAAGTGTAAGATGGTTACAGTCAAAGAAGACAAAGATATAGAGCGACAAAGGAGGGGAAAGCTGTGAGGATAGCATTTTGTAGGAGGAAAGAAAACAGCACAGGAATAATATTAGATAGGAAAGGAAAAGAATAAGCAAGAAGCAGAGAAAAGAGACATTTTGGAGAATGTCCACTGTCCTGTGTTTCTTTTATTTTCTAGGAAACACATAGGCATAAGTATGTCCTGTAGCTTCTGAAGGGCAGTACAAAAGGAAAAATATATATATATCATGAAAACCTGTCTTTCTCGGTTTCAGTGCTATAATCGGGTCTCCGGTGCATGTACCGACCCAGAAAACAAAGAAGAACAAATCATCAAATTTTTTTTGGTAAGCCTTTTTCTACAAGCTTTTGGTAAAAAAAAAAAATTGGCCACTCAGATTTTTCTGTGCCAGTGCTTCAGATGTGTGCGCTCAGAAAATCATGTATCAGAAGTCTAAGCGAATATGGATTAAAACGCATGATTTCAGCACAACAGTCATGATAATCAAAACCAAGCAGATGTTTATTAACAGAGTATCTGAGGTACCATCTGTAAACGCATAGCCCTATTCTGGAAACGGGACCAGGAGCAGCAGCTCATTTGCATGTAAAGAGACATGCACAAAAAAAAAAACCCGTTTTTGCTCCTACTGTACAATTAGCATTTACAAAATTATATAATATATGATCAGACACATTGTGGGGACACCTGAGACTTGGGGCATAATAGATCTCATTTAAACAAAACCAAATTAGCAAAACCTGGAAGGTTTTTCTGAAAAAACAAGAAAAAACTATGTGCTCGTGAACAGCCATCAGAGGAAGAAGAGAAACTAAGGTGATACAATATTAAGAATCACGCATATGTAAACTTTTTTATATAAATTCAGCAATCAATTATTTTGTCTTGTGGACTACATGTAAACTTCTTTTATACATTTGTGAACAATAAGCAATTGTGAAGCAGCAGTCAGCCTTTCATATGTCACTTACTATCACTTTTTTCAACTGCATTTGCATTCTGTTTTCAATTACCGTTTCGATCAAACACACACACACAAGCTCTTTATTACCTATGTTCCCTTCTCTTTCATGTTGTTTTTCCTTAGACCTTGAGTAGATTGAATTATCTTGCCCCTACAGTGCACACTCAAACTAACACAAAATCAATTTAAAAGCAGCTTATGGTGAACATTTGACCAATGATTACAAATGACAGGCATATTCAACATCTCACAGTTGCCCTCCTCTAGAAAAGGAGAGGGGGGTTACAATACTGTATATTATGTAGGTAGAGAATCACCCTCAGAAATGCAGTAAGAAAAATATCAAGGTTCAAAAGGAATGCACAAGAAATCAACTAGCAGAATGAACGAATAGGGCCTTGAACCTTTACTGCCGCATCTGCAGTGAGTCACTGTTACTGTATTTTCCTTTCACATAAATGTGTCCAATACAAAGAATTTCAGCTAATTCCACCAAAGGGTTACAAATGGTGCCGAATTCTTCTGTTCTGGTCTCTTAAGCCTCTCACATTTACACCGCTTGAAATGCCATTTACAGAAATGTATTTAAATGCTATATAGCCAGTGGTGGGCTTTTTTGTGTTCTTAAATATTTTGCAAGAGAATATAGAGGCGAAATAATGTAGTGATTAAGTATTTTGTGGTCATCAATAACAAAGCTGTACATAAATGCCCCATGGGATTGAGCGTTGCCATAGGAATGAAAAAAAATTTGAGACTAGGGATGTGGACAACTTTGAGAAGTACTTTAGCATTTCTTCATGAATGTGAAAGCAAAATTATTTGCTGTTTGCATATAAGCAACATTAACATGTACAATGTATTTGTTATTCTAAAACTTACAGCATTACAAACTTTATTAGCAATGTCTCAGTCATCTGGCTTTCCTGATGCCTTCTATTTTCTCTCAAAATTATATATATATATATAGAGAGAGAGAGAGAGAGAGAGAGAGAGAGAGAACAAAATTATAAATGCAACACTGTTGTTTCTGCCCCCGTTTTTCATGAGCTGAACTCAAAGATCTAAGACTTTTTCTATGTAGCTATACAAAAGGCTATTTCTCTCAAATATTGTTCACAAATCTGTCTAAATCTGTGTTAGCAAGCACTTCTCCTTTGCCAAGATAATCCATTCTCCTCACAGGTGTGGCAAAACCCGTTACTGATTAGACAGCATGATTATTTCAGGGGTGACATGTGACATGTCCGTTGAGTAAGCTGGCCATGCAAGAACTGGGATGTTTTCAGCTTCCATGAATTGTGTACAGATCCTTGCAACATGGGTAATCTTACACATTATTATACATTTTACTGTACTGAAGTCTTGCCTGAAGCTTATAACTGACTGGTCTGTGATTTTTTTTAACACTAATGTGAAGTGCACCTTTGGCTTTTCCACTGTAGACAAGAGAAATCCTACCAAAAGAATGCTTTAAGTCATGTAATCATTAGGAGAATTGTGTACAGTGAAGCTCTGATGGAAGAAAGAAGCAACAGGACTTACACGCAAAGACTGTTTACAGTGCATGTGCATACTTGAGTTTGGTTATCTGCTTGGATGAGCATCAGAAATTTTGAGCACAGGAAACCCTCACAATTTATTACTCGTGACAGCACAATTGGGAACGGATCAAAAGCAGGAGGTAAGATGTATTTCATAACACTCTGAACACATAATAGCAGAGAGTCAAGGTTTTACATACCCTGTAAGAGCTTGCTGGAAGATGCGGTCACTAAAAACTTATCACAAATATGTTCTTCCACTGATATCCACTTATAATTATCCACTGTGTATCCTGAAAAATACTGTTGATTTTTTTAAAAAGTTGTTTCTTTTAAAAAACAAAAACTAATCTGCTTCCTTTCATGCCACAGGATAGTTGTCAGTGAAGGATCAGACTGTAATCTTCTAATCTCCTTTTCTTCCAACTCCAATGTAATTAGTCACTCACGTGCAAAAAAATTAATATAAGTTTTCAAAACACATACTTCTGTGGAGTCTTGCATCAGCTGATCAACTACAGTTGAGTTCATAATAAGTTCCATATGAAATTATTAATGAATGACAGACATTCCATGAAACATTGTTTTCTGTTTTATTGGAGAAAACACTGTTTTATTGGAGAAAACACTGTTTTATTGGAGAAAACCTTGTATTGAAATGATAAAAAAACTATTGTACATAATATGTTGGAAATCACTTAATTCAGATATTTAGACCACACATTCAGCTCAGAAAAACTGATACTCTTGTTACATAATGAACTGGGGGTGTCTCTTCACAAGGTCTTCAAACATCTTCCCTATGGGAATGGAGACTTCTCTCTGTAACAGGCTGCTCTGAACTTCTGGAGAGGAGAACTCACTCGTCGTGTCTAGGGAGAGAATTTCACATGGTTGAAATGGGACCATTTGGCACTACAGCAAAGCACAGGTTAAATCAAGCATAAAGAGATAATCAAACTAAAAAGAGTGTTATGAAACAGCCGAGTTACTGATCTCTCTCCTAAATGGACTTTTACTACATAATCAGAATGAAGAATAATGCAGACTGTAAAAAGTATTTTACACTTTAAGTTAAATGTCACAACACATTACACAAACTGCATCCGTTTTTCCCCTATGGAAGCCTTGTTATTATCATTTTAAAAACAGACACATGAATGGGAATAACAACAACACAAAGACTAATGATGATTAAATAACTAAATTCATTATTTGAGCAACAGCAGAGATGGTGAAGCCTACAAAAAAAAAAAAAAAAATGCAATAGACCAAAGCCATTTCCTCCCCGGATCTCACACTCCCCGGATCTCACACTAAGACAATCATTCACTGAGCCCCTCGTTAATTTAGCCAGTCTAGCTTCAATTTGTGTTTAGGTTCATCTTGTTTTTCTGTGAAGCATGTCCTTGTAATATATACATTGAAATAAAACACCCACGCTATAACTTTTTGTATTTCTATCTAAAATCAGTCAGACATGTCTCTCTTTCTCTGTCTGCCTGACTGCTTAAAACAGAAAATTACATTATTCTGCTTAAGAAAATCAACACCATGAGTAAACTGTTTGCAGTTCAATATAATGTCTAAATAAATTAATAGAATACATTTTGTACACAGCCCTGTTAATACAAAAATCGTACAGATAAAAGCAATACATCAATCGAATCTGTAAAGGGTCTACTTTTTTTAATATACAGACATAACAACAACAAAACTTTGTGCATTTATAAAATAAAGATAACAAACAAGGTGTGCTGCCTGCAGCTTTGGTCTCCGCTGATCTTCATTTACAAAAGTGTCAATAAAATGAACTGTAACTCAGTGAATACTCAACGAAGAGACATGACAGATAGATCTATAGAAAGCCTGACATGTTTACATTTAAATTACAATATTTTCCGCACTGTAAGTCGCACTTTTTTCAATAGTTTGGCTGGTCCTGCGACTTAGTCAGGTGCGACTTATTTATCAAAATTAATTTGACATGAACCAAGAGAAATGAACTAAAAGTGAATCAAGAGAAATCATTACCGTCTACAGCCGTGAGAGGGCGCTCTATGCAGCCAGAGATGCTGCTCAGTGCTCCTGTAGCCTACACTGAACACACAGAGCGCCCTCTCGCGGCTGTAGATGGTAATGATTTCTCTTGGTTCTAAATAAATGCTACTTATAGTCCAGTGTGACTTATGTTTTTTTCCTCATCATGACGTATTTGTGGACTGATGCGACTTATACTCAGGTGCGACTTATAGTCCGAAAAATACAGTAAACAAGTGCTGCCGAAAATATTCTGTGATAAAGTAATCCATATGAAAACAACGCGATGTCCGTTTTTCACATCTCCCTTCATTATCTTCTAATGAGACCACGCCCCCGCACTGAACGCTCTATTCAGATTCTAATGTTTCACTGAAGCACGCGGCTTGAATACTACCACATGACAGAAGACAACACAGCAAGACTGTTCAAGTTGTTTTTATTTTACTGTTTGCTTCGCGATGAGAGGAATAAGACATAATTCACCCCAAAAAGATGTGATGTGGTTGAGGATTTGATTTCCTCAGGAAAAAAAAGGATGAAGTGTTTTATTCAGCAGAGATCATAAACATGAGTCTCTTTATATATACAGTACAGACTGAAAGTATGGACACACCTTCTCATTCAAAGAGTTTTCTTTATTTTCATGACTATGAAAATTGTAGAGTCACACTGAAGGCATCAAAACTATGAATTAACACATGTGGAGTTATATATGGAATGAGAAGTCTGATTTCTCATGATAGTTGACGCCTACTCGCATATGACTTTTACCAACAAAAAGTGTCTTACAAAATTTAAATCAATATATTGTTTTCTGTGAGTGAGTAAACATGATGATTTTGACATAATTTAGAAAGAAAAATTCTAGGCTACAAGCTCCAATTCTCAAAAGTCCCGGGAACCAATGTTCTGTGTGTTTTGTTGCCTTATTCAAGTGATTTAACATTTTTAGTTTTTCACTAAACATACATAACATTTTGTTTTCTCAAAAACACAATCATGTACATACATGCTACTCACATATTATTATAGACCAGTTTGTGCTGATTACAGTGAGATTAGACTTTAGCCATTTAGTTTGTTTGTAAGAAACTGAAAAAAGCACAAATGTCAGGGCATGACAAAACTTCTCCAGGACCCAAAAATACCCTTAGACTCCAGAGGGTTAACCTCAGCCATGTTACCCAAGTAAAGGAAAAAAAAAAAAACATTAAGACCTTAAATCCAAAAATATCATTTGGTTTTACATGCATTACGTGCTTGGCAAGTGTGTTAACTGCCATCACTGACTGCTATAGTCAGAAGCTCTTTCTGAGTCTGCAGACAAATGCCCTTTCACAAACAAAATCATGGATAAAGTCCAATTTCACAGTGTGACCAGTATTTCTAAGGACTGTAATTCCTCTGCTTTTGTAGGACATGGTTTTATCATTTAGAGGGACTTGTCTGCATTCATTTTCAAGTTGGTATGTGCAGTGTCTCAGTCACTGGAAATGCAGTTTCTTTGCCCATTTCTCTGTCCTTTCTGGTTAGTATCATGTCTTGTCTGCACAATATCCTATTCTTTTCCATAAGATCAGATCATCTTAGATAATACATACTTTGAAAACTCAGAAACGCTGTTCTTTTTTTCCTCTAACAGAACAAAGGAATTTTGAGGGTCACTTTAGAACGGAAATACAAATGTGGAGTAAAAGTGAAAACCAAAACATACTTGAAACCACACTTTGTCATCCAAACAGATTTTCCTTCTTTAGCCAGAAACTATTTAATGCTGAAACCAGTTCAAAGTGAAATACAAACAATGTGTAACAAATGCTATGAGAAAATCAAAATTCAACAATCTTCAACAGAGGTCTGCAGCGATATTGTAAGGGGCCCATTAATTATTGCTTAATTTGAACTCATTTTTTGGAGAAAAAATATCAGGTTATATACATCATCTTGTCCCTTCCACATTTAAATTATAAATATATTACACCGTTACATATACACAAATATATAATATAAATTATCATACTGCGCATGCGTGATTTACCGTGAAGCAGACTGACACAGAACGCGTCTGAACCGAACTGATTCTTTTGGAAAATGATTCTGAACTGATTCTGTGCTAATGTTATGATATCTGTCCACTGAAACGCTATCGCTTTTAATTTAAAACTGGTTATTTAAAATAATTACTTATCAAACATATGCAATTAGAAATAAAGGCCCGTCTCTAACAAAAGCCTGCTTCAAATAAAAGCATGTTACATTCTGCTGTTTAGGTAAATAAAGGCCCCGACTTTTATTTGAGGAATTACAGTAATTATTTAATCAATGTAATATTGGCATTAAGGCCTTACAAAGTATTATCCATGCTGCATTATAAAAATATAAAAAGGTAATCAAATGTAAGAGCTGATGGCTATCTGATCAGATTTTGCATCCCAGCTCTTGTTCCCCTTACTACTCAACATAATCAAATATATAATCTAAATGATAAATTGGAATGGGTGCAAAGGTGAGGCAATCATCCAGAGATGTTGGCTACTGACTGAATTCAAACTGTGAAAGAGATGTCTTTTCTGGCAGATCATCTAGTGCTTGATGACAGATGAAGCAAACATCTCACGACCACGGGCTTCTGTTAGTGTCTAAGAGGGCTGAAACAGATGTTTTCATTATACTAGCTAAAGATGCCATAAGGGAACCCTCAGGATAAGCTTAACAAATCAGCAGAGAACGCTGAAAATGCACTGGCTCCTTTGCAGGTTCTGGCTTATGACTGTGGATTACTAGCAAGACATTTGCAACGGCTTATCCAAACATCCAATGATCCTAATATCTTCCAGATCAGCTCTTAACAAATGGAACAAATTGATTCACCTCATCTGAAATGGAGGAGCTTTTAGATGGCTTCATAGCTTGAATACAATCCAATGCGTGACAAGGAACTTCACTGTAAAAGGGACTGCAAATATGGACAGATTTCATATGAATGTACATATATAAATATTGCAGCCACTTCAGGGAAGTGTTACTCTGTAAGAGACAGAAATAGTCCATAAAAAATAATTGGGGTGAAGTAATTGTACAAGATCATTTACTGTAGGTGTGCTTCACATGTTGAGATCTAAAGCACAGGCAGGATAATAAATGTGCATTAAAATGTTAATTTATTCCTATGATCTTTGCAGAATAAAAGTTAAACAAAATAAAATAAAATAAGAAAAACTTGAGTGAAGGTTATGGAAGCCTGTTTCCACCACTGAACAAAAAATGAGTTTATATCTCGCAATTCTGACTTCATAACTCGGAATTGTGAGTATATACCACTCAATTCTGAGAAACCTGCAATTGCAAGAAAAATAACTCATTTTTTTTTTTTTTAGTTTTTATTTAATAGTGGAAATGGGCTTGCACATATGGTGCCAATACATGGTAATGATACTAAATGCATATCATGGCTTAATAAATGCCAGGCTTAAAATGCAACACTATATGGTTCCTGCTCCAATTTCTTTACCCTCCAAGGGAGGTCCCCCTTGGCCTGAAAAAAAAAAAAAGTCGAAGAACCCTGAGCTATGGAAATTGGCTCAGCTGCACGTTGAGAGGAGAATATGCGTGGGATTTGGTGCTACTCAAATAAACCAGTACTGTTTTCCTTCCACATGCTTCCTCCCTTCTTTATGCCTTTGAAAATAGATTTATTGTATAACAATTAAGCAGGAGCTGAAGACCTGCAGATAAGCCTTCTAAGAGCCATAGAAGAATATTTTATTCATAGGAAATATTTGATCCATATGCTTAATGAGAAAAACACAAACAAATCAGCCCTTTCAGCCCCAGGTTCATAAATCACACAAGGCGCTGGAGAAACTGTGAGTGACATTGAGCACTTGCTCCCAAAGCACCCAGTTCAAAAGGAGAACGAATGACATCGCCTGGGACACAAAGGCAGCTGTATGTCTTGATGAAGGTTTATCCAAACAGGGATTGAGAGGAAGGATTTTTGTGTTTCATAAACAACGAAGAGGGCGTTAAATGGCTGATCTATTCTGGAAATGCATTAAAGTTTGAACATTCTTGTGTTTGGGAACAGGCTGTAAGACAGCTATGAGATAAAATTTCACTTCTGAGAGAAAATTGAAACAGCTGAGACCTTGATGTGCAAGTCTTTCATACTAGCTTCAAAGTTTGAGCTAGATTCTTACAATTTGGAGGAAGGAAAGATAG
The DNA here is from genome assembly GCF_003368295.1 of Carassius auratus. Taxonomy (NCBI): domain Eukaryota; kingdom Metazoa; phylum Chordata; class Actinopteri; order Cypriniformes; family Cyprinidae; genus Carassius; species Carassius auratus. The sequence continues at coordinate 9,929,449 of NC_039248.1, read as the reverse complement.
TTCTTTAAGAATATGCTATAGATTTTAAATGATAAATTCTGACTAAGGATCATTAAGTTACATAGATATATATATTTGCTAATTAAACCATTTTGATATTTCCCATTTGTATCAGTGACAAAATCTACCTTAAAACCCTGAGAAATTTTCTGTCCTCAAATATTTTCGGAATAGCTACATTCAACATTCATAAACATGCATAGGTCAACTGCTTATTTGGCCCAAATTTGAAAAGAGTATGTCAAAAGGTGCCCAAATGACATATTATTTACAGAAGATTTTCTAAGCGTGCATTCTGAGATAATATTGGACAAAATCCCTCAATTAAATCTAATATGACTGCGTTGAACGGTTCTCAGATGCAATTTCATGAAGTATTTTATTATCACCGATGCAATACATATTTTGGGTACTTGGTAAAAGTATGTGAAATGGGATTCAGCCCTGGTCTACTTCAGCGAGATGACAGAGTGGTGAGAATTCACATTACCAGTAAGATGACAGTTTTGTTCTGGCTAAGACAGGAAAGTTTCTCAAAGAAACTCCAGAACATTAATCAAGCACCATTTCTGCTATTGCTTATGTCAGGCACTGATCAGATAGACATCAGTTCAAAAGTCTATGACATGCATGTTTTAAAATGCCAAAGTTTTAGTGTTTTCATTTAACTATGACTAGATATGTAAAATGGGCCTACTGCAAGCAATTAACTTTTCTAACCAAAATAGGGCAAACCTCATGCTTACAAATGAGGATATCAGATAAAAGCCTTTCAAATGTTCTTGTTCCCTGTAAGCAAGCATTTTCTGACATGCATGTTGATAAGCTTCACAACCAGTATCATGTCCAGAACAAATTTAATATTTATGAAACTGAACTATTATGTATAATTGGATTTTTAAAAGAAAGGTTGCTTGTTAAATAAATAAAAATCAAAACCTGACTATTACGGTACAAAGTTCTGACAGCATCTCTCACCATAACCAAAAGTCTGCTAAGCCTTTGTAAATGATAGTCATAAGAAAACTGAATTTAAAGACAAACTACGATTTACTGACATTCCATTAGTGACGTCTATATGAATTAATGCTAATAGAGATTCTTTAAATCCATGAGCGCTGGTTTCAATAATTAGACTGAAAAATGTCTTTCAACAGATTTTTTTGTATCTCATCACTGTCTTAATATCACATCTGACATAATACTATCCCACAAGTAAAATTTTCCATACCACATTTATAAAGCTTGAGGAGGATCCTCAAGACGGGCTCTTGGGTAACTTGTGGCAATATCTTGTCTCTAGACAAAAACTGAACTGGAAAGAGAGCAGCTACTGCCTGAGAGTCTTGTCCCCCAGTGAGTGGCTCATAGTAGGGGGCACTCCTCTATCAAAGAAGAGCAATCCCTCACTGAAAGAAGGCCTTACCCACTCCAGATGTGCTGGAAATATAGGGATACAACCCATGCCAAAAACAACTCGCTAGACTCTAAGCCTTCATTAGATGACTGTGAATGCAGGGATTTTTGTTGGGCTACATCCTGTCAGAATAGACCGCATGTTTATTGCTGAAAGTAGCAAAAAATTAACATGGGAAAATCAGTACTGGATAACAGGAATGCTTGCAACTGCAGAATATTCATCAAGAACATGAGACATGATATTGTCCATTGTTAATATTAACCAACAGACCAACTTGCATTACAGCTATACTGTGAATACTATGAATGATTACATATAAAATAACTTTCCTTTTTCAATATAGTTTCTTAATTCCTGTGATGGCAAACTGAATTCACGCCAGCCATTACTTCAGTCTTCAATTTAATATAATCCATCAGAATTCATTATTATATGCTGATTTGGTGATCAAAAAACATTTCTTTTAAACAAATCTTTTGTAACATCATAAATGACTTAACCGTCAGTTTTGAACAATGTAATTCATCTTTGCTGAATAAAAATATTAATAAAATATGCCACTATCCAAAAAGAAAAATAGATATTTGAAGGGAAATGAATGGAAATTACATGCAAAGATGAATCATTCAAACAAAATGAATCAAAGGAAATACAAAATTATATAAAAGCAACATTACAAATATGACTTGAACTGTTAATGATGAGTTTTAGATATCATGATTTTAGATTTAATGTTTTGAAATTGTGTATGTGATGTGTGAAATGTGAGTCATTTTGTTACATGTGAAGAGCTACTTACAGGAGTAGCTGCTGCCATGTCTTCAACAGAAAATGTCTGAGATGGAGCTGAAGTAGACACACAAAGAGAAAACAAAATTGTAAAAATTCAGCACGGGCCATCTCTGCCATTATATATATGGAAATCTGGAAAATCTGGAAATCAGGAAATCTGAGAAACCAGTTAGGAATAATTTATAGAATCTATGGTTCCCTCTCAAAAGGGGGATACGTACATTCAGATTCATTCATCATATGACTGGATTTTTTGTTTTGACTCAAATTAAACAATGGCCTTATTTTATTATTATACACGGCCAACTCAAATACATCAAGTTATCATGTAATAGTATGGCATTTTACTGCACTTCATTCATATACATAGAGAAGGCATACTGTGATTCTGCAGACATAGGCAGAATTGTGAGACACAAGGGATGATAATTTAAATCAAGACACAAGGCCCTGTCACTGCCACACTGGTGCTTTGGGCCCAACTCTGCTTGGAAATGATTGAATAACTGGTCTCTACTGATGAAAAGCACAGGGGACACAATAAGCCAGTCATCGTCCATGTAGGAAGTGCGGAAATTGTGAACCTGGAGGCAGTGATGGAAAGGGGAGAGTGATGAAATGGGGGAACTGGTTGCACAGGAGGAAGTTGGAAATGAAGAGAGAGAGATCAAAAAAACAAGCCCCCAGTCATCTCTGACTTTAATTTTGAGGATATAAAAACAACATAAAAAACATAGTAGGTACTGAAATTATGAAGAATCAGTAGCAATAATGTATGAACCTGTGTGGTCGCATTAAATTTGTATTCACTTCAATTCTTAGACTTATAGGGAAGAGCAGGTAGGCAGCATATAAACTTGCTGCGTACGAAAGTTAGATTTTGTGAACTTTGACCATAAAAGTTTGGATGCATGTGACAGACTTTGTATCATCAAAAGATGCATGCATAAAGCAATTAAAATTATTTGTAGAAACATTTGAATAATTAAAAAGACGTACGTAGGTGTATCCAAACTTGGTTAATTGGTTGTGTATATGCTGGAGAAGACCGTATTCATTCATTATCTTGGTTTAACAGGTTAATTATACCAGACAGCTGAACATAAAAATAGTGCAAAACTGAATTTGAAAATTGAGGCTGCAATTCAGTACTGATACAAAACTGAACAGTTATTTAAAGTACAATACTGGTATACATACTGAATAAAATTATAATACTAATGACAATAATCAATAATTGATGTCCCTGACATATGGGCCTCTTAATCATATACTACTGCTGTTCAATTACTGACAGCATATTAAACCTGGCTCCACCATCTGAACACACAAGTAGTAAATCATCAGAACTATGTTATGTTGAAGAGGTAGCTAACTCAAAAGAACATTTCTTCAAATTTGTACAAAGGCAGTAGTAATAGCTTTTAGGAACATCTAAAAAGCATTCAGCTATAAACCATCATTACACATAATGGTTATTAATTGCAATATTTATAAAGATGAGTTTAATTGCCTCCACTAACCGCTTTAACATTAAAGCTGTGAACATACAAGGACTGAATTGAGCTGTTGAGTAAAAGAAGGGCCAAGATGATTTAGAGGAATAAAAGAAAAAAAGAAAAAGAGAAGAAGCCACATGTATTAAAGACACATAAAACAAAACCACAACAAGGCAGCCACACGCATCTGTTTCTGCCCTGAATAAGAAAAATGGGATGTAAAACATTACATTCTGTCACGGTTTAAACTAAAGTTTGTTTTAAATTCAGGGATCAAGCAGAGACAGAAGAGCTAAGATTAATCTGCAGAAAATTTACAAGAGGGAAAAAAGACAGGACAGAAACTGATCAAATACAATCTCATGTATGAAAAAAGTTACAATTTCTTGCTTCCACAGATTCACTGTTCCTATCAAAGCAAAAGAAGATACCAAATAAAATACCAAAAATTCTGAAATTCTTATTTTTTTGGTAACATTTCACTTTTATGATAATAATCAACAAGATTATTAAACTGCAAAACAGAAATATGTTTGGTTCATTTCATGCACCTGGACCAACACAGCTCCTCTTATAACATATTTAGACACACAAAGGTCATGTTATCACTGAAAAATTTGGCATTAATTGCTTGAATGCAACAACAACGTCAAACTCACTTTAGCTTATAGGTCTATATTAAATATAGAACTTTAACAAAATCTTCATCTGTAAGTCGCTTTGGATAAAAGCGTCTGCTCAATGAATAAATGTAAATGTCAATGTAAAATAAAATAAAAATACACCATGCTATAAGGCAGGCTAAGTCTACTATAAAATGAAAGATGAGTTGAGAGATGAGTACATGTATAAAATAACAAATAGCTTAGGCACGGCACACACATTGATGTCGAATAAAATAAATAAACTACACAAAGTTTAAAGTAAAAATCAGCAAACAATGTAGAACCAATTAAATAAAAAATGATTTATTTAAAAAAACTTCCAAAATCACCTTAGATAAAAGGCAAAAGTCAACAGGCTTTTCAAAATTCTAAATATTGCCAAACAGGCACTTTAGCAATTCTTTTTGAAACTAAATCATCCACCATAGTCTTGTTTGTCTCAATTCACTCTTCTTGTCAGTCAGCTGGACTCACTCTCACCGCTGGAGAAAAAGAATCTGATCTGTGTGTGTCGTTCGGCATGCTGCATTGAGCAGCCGCGTTCAGTTTTTAATTATAGTGTCTGTTCTTTTACTGAACTAAATGATTTTAATTACTATAAAAACATTTTTTTTTTTTTAAAGATGGTGGGGGTCGGTGCCACAGTGGGCAAGTGACATAACCGGCAAGCCTATCTCTTAATCTATCCTAAATTATTTTATGAACAAGACTTCATCTGTAAGATTTAGCAAACTGGGAGAGAAGTTAAAAAAGAAGTACTAAACAGAGGACATATCCTAGAATAGAGCTCTAGGCGTAAACAAATCATTGAAACTAAATAAAAAAAATTTACAGCAAAATGTCAGTATGCAAAGTTCAAGTACAGTATCTTAAAATATGGAATCATCCATGTGAATAAGCTTCTAGTATCAATTAATTACCTGGAGTACCAAAGGAGAATATAGCAGTCAAATGATTAAATCGCATCCAAAATAAAAGTTTTTTTTTTTTTTAACATAATATGGGCCCTATTTTAACGATCTAAACCCAAAGTGTAAAGCACACGGTGCAGGTGCACTCAGGGCATGCCAAAATCCACTTTTGCTATTTTAACAACGGAAAAACGGTCCGTGGCACATTTTTGGAATGGGTTGTCCCTATTCGCTTAATGTGTAATGGGTGTAATGTTCAATAAACCAATCAGAGTGTCATCTCCCATTCCCTTTAAGAGCAAGATGTGCTCGCGCCATAGCGGATCGCCATTTACGTGGAGGAATTTTTTGGCGGAAAAGCTGAACGCTTCTCAAGCGAAGAAACCGTAAACGATCTGCTCACGCACTTTAACTTTACACAGAAGCAGATCATCTATGGGATAAGCAGGAATCCACCAAAGCTCCTCACGATGAGTCAGTTAATATGTGCATGTATTGACACTATTGTTCAATTAATTAGCCAATTTCATTCATCATTATAATTATTAATAGGCTGAATTGCAAATAGGTAGCCTAATTCTAATACATGCAATGACTATCCATTATAAAATTTTTATATTTATGTAGCCTACACAATAATATTCTTTTACACTGTAATCCTACTGTTTTTAATATTTGGCAAGTTTGTGTAATGCGCATCCCTGTGTGTAATAAGCAAAGTCAACGCGCACTGTGGACCCGCCCAGAGGCACATTTTCTACCAATGCACTCTTTAAATAACAAAAAAATATTGCGCCATTGACTTTAGACTAGGTTTGAGTTGGTCTATGGCGCAGTCTATTTTCAGCTCCTTAAAATAGCAATGCACCACCAATGCGTCTGAACACATCTATTTTTTAGACCAGCACGCCCATGGGTGCACAAATGAGCGCAAATATATTTGCTAATTAAACAACATGGCGCTGGATGGGAAAATGCGAATGGTGCCAGACTGAAACTAGCAAACACACTTGCGCTGCGCCTTACGTCGCATTGTGCCAGGTGTATGATAGGGCCCTATATGTGTGTACTATGTATATTATATATTTGAATATATAAAAGCATACTCATACAGGATATATTTTGAAAATATTTACATGTAGATATTTATGTTTACAGGTTACATGTAGATATTTATGATATTATATATATATTACTATACACAGTACACACACATATTATTCGAACAAAAAACTTTTATTTTGGATGCAATTAATCATTTGACAGCACTTAAGCAGAAAACCATCCATCCCAACACTCCAGTATGAGCTGCAGTTGTGAGCCTGTAATAGATCTTATCAGCTCTGATTTGTGTCCTTACACTATTGGAGCTACTTAATGCATTGCTAAAATTTACATTAACTTTTAAACTCTGTTGACAGTGAACCACACCACCAAGATGTACAGTAGAGCGCAAAAACACAAACATCTGAACAACCATTACAAAACAAAAACAAAAGAAGTCATAGATCATCCAGGTAGCCACACATGGTATTAAGAACCAAGGGTTTCCAAACTTTTGAAGGGGGTTATTTTAATAATTTCAGTTTTTTTTTTGTTTTTGTGTATTATATGTAAACATTTTATGTAAAATATCTTACTCAGGACAGTACTAAACGAAAAATAACATGCATTTTGTATGATATCTCTTATTTTGTCACAATTATTCAAGGGGTTCCCAAACTTTCACAGTCCACTGTATATACATAAATGTTTAGATCTGTCTGGCAAGCCAATGAATACAGCACAAATGAAAATGCATATCTCATTATCATTCATCTAGTTGAAACATTAATTGTTTGTAACAATACCATGCCTTTTACAAATTAATAAAACAAATACATCAAATGATAGTGCCCCTGAGCCAAGCAGGCCTGTGCATATAACATCTTATCATAGTAATCTACATATATAAATTATGTGTCCTACAAAAGACACCATGCAGAGTAAAGCGATAAGGGAAACACTTGAGAAAGTAAACAAGTGAGTATGTGAAGTAAATTTGTAAACTCTTTCCAAAGGTTAAATTTTTATAATTCCCTCAATGACTTTCTTCATTCTTAAGATAAGTGTGTCCGGGCATGAATATTCATATGAAATCTGGTTAAAAGTTATAAGCTTATCGTCTACATTTTCCGTCAACAAAAACAAACTGATAATGAAAAGACCCTGTTTGATGAACTTCATCACACATTCTACACATAATTTCCCTAATCGCCTGAAACTAAATTCCACAGTTTCGCATTATGATTAATAACATGACTCCTGGTGACAGCTCTCAGTAGAATTTAATACTGGCATCAAAACAAAATACTAAACTGGACCAAAATATAATACCATTAAAAATGGTTGTGTAAAACAAATATTACAGCCAGGATATTGTTTTTCCAAAGCACAGCAGCTGCTCACATACAAAGTGTAAAAAGCATTTTGAGGGGAAACAAAGGACGATATTTCAAAATGCATCCTTATTGGCCATTGAAAAAACTGAAAGAACTTGGCTTGTTATTTATGTAAGCACAATAGGTTGTAAGTAAATGCAAAAAGTGGGGCACAATAAACGCTGAAAATAAATAAATAAAAATGAAAAAAAAGAGAAAACTGTCTATAATGACTGATGGTTTATTCTTGTCCATGTTTATGTTTATCAGTAGTATCACTATTTTAACTGTATTCAGAAACATTACATTTTAGGATCAGAAATACTACAGGTGTTACTGGCAGCCTTGATGGCAACAAAAGCCCATTTTCAAGGTAATGCCAAATTGATTTGCCTCAAAAAGCCTTTTTTGAAATTCTGAAATGTGCCACAGCTAGGCTTCGAAATGCATGACCAATTTATAACTGGACAACAGCCACTGGCTACATTAAAGCTTTCATAGGGTTATTTTTAATACTTCATGATTTCATCCCCTGTATATTCAATGTATTTGATACATACAGTATTTGTATTTGATTGATGGCATAGCCCTTTATGCTGTTAATTTTTTTTGTGAGCTCAAATTACCTTGTTTTGTTCCACAGAAGCTGTTTTCAAAAAAGCAAAGCTAATGCAATGAATCCCAACAATAGAAAGAAAATTACTCTGAATAGATCCTGATGAGAAAAACAAGGAGCTCTCAATCACCTGATTATCAAAGTATGCGAAAGCCTTCGAGATAATGAAACATTCTCCAAATCTGTTTCTTCAGTGACTGACAGGCTCCTTTCTGCCAAAGTTAACATCCCACACTTTGACCTAAACGGCTCACAGGATGATTGCAGAGCAAAGGACCTGTCAATATTGCTTTAAAAACAGCAGGAAATTGGCTCATCTGCACTGAGAGAGGAAGTGAGCCAATGAAAAACTGTGCAAGACAGTCAGGAACAGAGCACTGAGGGGGCACTGGAAATGATTTACAATGTTTCCACACCTGAACGTGTTCTCAATCACAGGATTCCAATAACTGAGACATTTAATACTAGGGGTGGATGTATGTTTGTCTGTTTAGTTCACGCCAATCCAGCAACCCCTCAATGGACGTATGTAGTATCTGAAGTGGACTAGAGAAAAAAAGTTGGGTTGGAACATTCAGGTTAGGGTTTGAAAGCATTTGTGGTCGAATGGTATTCATTTCATTACATAATCCAGGACAAATCAAAGCAAGTCCAAGGATCTATTCAATGTTTCGTGGCTAAGTGAAATTCATACTTGTTATCAAGAACATCTTTAGATGTATACCTAATGGATTCTAAGTATAATAAATATAAATATGAAAAGAAAGCATCTTAAAAAAATATCAAATTAAACATCTCTGACTTAACTTGCTATGCCATACTGTATTCAGCTAAAAGACATTGTAGACAAAAAGCTCAGCAATTTAGTATGGTCTCACATGCCTTCTTACCCTCATGTCATTTTAAAACATACAAATAATTCATATAACAAATACATATTGAGAAATGTCTCTGTTATTAATTTTTTTGCTCATGCAAATGTCGATGTTTACTATGGTTTAGTTACTAATTTTCTTCAAAATATCCTATTTGTGTTCTGCAGAAGAAAGAATGACATACAGGTTTGTAATTGATATAATTTTCAATTTGGGTGAACTATCTCTGTAAGTATCGACCACCTAAAATTATTCCAAACAGAAGGGTGGAAATGATTAGCTTTCAAACAGTACCTGCTGACTGACACTTCACTGATCGTAGGGCTTGATGATCTTGATGAAAGCTCAATTACCCCGTCCATCTCTTCACTCTTTACTTTCAGCATTGCAGAAACGAGAGGCTGGGGAGTGTTTGGTGAACCTGTTACATGGAAAGACATGGAAGAAGGAAAAATACAGTTAGGAATACACCACTACAAAACAATCTTGTGGAAAAAACTTGTAAAATGAGACCCCTTGACAATAGCTAATTTGTATTTTAGATGCAGACAGGGTATAAAATAAAAATGGGTCTTGGTGAGTTAAAAAACATTACCATTTGGCTGGTATTTTTTATACACACACACGTTTGTTTTTGTGAAAAGTGGGGACATCTCATAGGCGTAATGGTTTTTATACTGTAGAAACTGTATATTTTATGGCCCTACACCAACCCTACACCTAAACCTAACCCTCACACGAAACTTTGTACATTTTTACTTTCTCAAAAAACGAATTCCGTATGGTTTATAAGCATTTTGAAAAAATGGGGACATGGGTTATGTCCTCATAAGTCACCCTCTCCTTGTAATACCTGTGTCATACCCATGCCATTATACAAAGTTGTGGCCTGATGGGTCACAAAAACAAGAGCACGCACACACACACACACGCATGTATATATATATGACCCTGAAGGACAAAACCAATCTTAAGTAGTGCGGGTATATTTGTAGCAATAGCCAAAAAATACAATGTATGGGTGAAAATTATCGAAAATCATGAGGATATTAAGTACAGACCATGTTCCATGAAGATATTTTGTAAATTTCCTACCACAAATATATGATATATCCAAACAAAAATTTTGTTTAGCAATATGCATTGCTAAGAACTTCATTTGAATTTACACATCAACTACTATAGAACTGACAATTCCAAAATAAATTGCAACTAAACCAATTGTGACGGCACTGACTGACTGAGATGTCAAACAGCCATGTCAAATATTTTTACACTGCAAACAGCTTATTATCTTTGAAGTCCAAACATGCTTTGCTGATAACAGCGTGAGACTGTATGGACGCACTGAGTGGTGCCTGTACTTCCCGGTCAGAGAGCACTTGTCCATCAAAAGCTCACTATCCAATCAGAGTAGATCACTGTTAAGCCTGCCCTTGCATTTGCATTCAGAATCCATGATTAGCGAAAACGAATCTTTGAAAAACATTAACAAAGAATGAAGCATATTTGAAGAGCCTGTTAAATTTGTGCGACTGAGTTCCTTTTTTTGTGTGTTTTTCTTCTTTTGTAATGGCATATTTTTTATATTTTCTGAAAAAGTTACATTCAGTTTTATAAAGTTTCATTCATTATTATTGAACCAAATGTAATTCCTTAAGACTGGTGCCTTTTATCATCAGAGCAGGTGATGGGGTCTACAGGCCCTTATTTACTGCAATTGTTGAGGTTGTGAACAAAATGACTTATGCTCAAGTTCAAACAGTGTTTGTGTGTGTGAATGAAATATGCTGTATATAGTAACTCTGTCACTATAGTGCTGGTAGATTTGTAATGTTTATAAAGTTTTCTTTATTCCTGCATCCATTTCCTCGACATTTAAGTCCTAAAACTTGATAAAGAGAGTCTAATCAAAACAAATAAGACAAAACACTAAAGCATATTTTTACTTCTTTATCAAGTAAAATGGTTTAATGAAAGTATGTGAACCTTTGCTTTCAGAAAAGCAATAAAGCAACCAAACGTTTCCAAAAACTTTAATCAGTCCTGAATGTTAGATTGGAGAAACGTCTTCAGCTTGACATTGATCTTCCTTAACACAAGGTGTCAGTCTACAGACTGACGTCTTGACATTCCCCTGTAAAACTTTTTGGTACAATGCAGAATACATAGTTCCATCAAAGGTGTGATTCAGAAGCTGCAAAGCAGTCATTACACTGTCATCACCGTGATTCACAGCTTAGATAAAATTTCTTACTGAATGCAAGTTCTTTATTGCCAAATGTAACACTTCTCTTTGAAACCAAAAAGATCTGTTTACAGTCCACAAATCATTTAGCCAACAGTCTTCTGGCTCATCCATGGGGTCTTTGGAAACCTTTAGACGGACAGTATTGTCTTCTTGGAAAGCAGCAGCTTTCTCCTTGTTATCCTGCCATGCACGCCATTCTGTGTGTTATTTTCTTGTTAGACCTGCTTCCACAATAACTCACAAATTAACACCCGCTACTTTAAATGAACTGATAATTCTAGAGGTTCACATACTCCCACGAAACCTATAGAGAATGACTTCTGGATGATTTTGTGGAAAAGAAAAATTATATATATATATGTGTGTGTGTGTATGTATATCTATATCTATATATATATTTTAGGGATGTAACGATACGTGTATTCGTACTGGACCGTTTCGGTACAGGGCTTTCGGTACGGTGCACGTGTGACCGAATGCAATACTTTGTGTGCGTAACATAGGTACATTTTCGCGTTTCCACATGAACATATTAAGTGGCCGCGTTCAGCGCAAATCCCGCCCTGCAGCTGATTCTAAAGGTTTCAAAAGCTATCACGCGAGTGTGAACATCACTACAACTTGGAAAAAAAACGACCGTAATATCTTAATAATTAAGTAATATTTAACTTATGTAACATCTTTAAGTGCAATCTGAGAAGAAACTCAATGAGACCTTTGGAGTCTGATTCCTCTGCAGACTTCTCTTCCTGTTTGATCGGGACTCTCTTGGATGTCTCCAGATGACCTCTGACCTGGGCAATCAAACGGGAAAATTCGCTACTGTGCTGCTTCCCTAAGAAAAATAATCAAAAGACAGAGATGTAAATGTTCAACTGTACTTCATAAGTATAAAGAAATTAAGAAATAAAAGAACTTGTAATAAAATACTGAATCTTAAAAAATGGCATATTCCATAGCAGATCTGAATGCCTCAAGGAAGGTTTTTAGGAGGCAGAGCATATTATTAGATTTTGATGAAAAATGTATTAGAATTTGTCCCCACTTTTGCAAAAATGTGCACTGATGAATCAGGAACACTCACCGTAAGTAAATAAAGTCAATTATGATTTCATTTCACTTTTTTATGCTTTATTTAACCTTTTTAATCTGTAATATTTCTGTAAATAATACCGAAACCTGTATTATATAACAGTCATATCTGGATAATAAATTGTTACATAAAGTCAAAATAAATGAATAAAGAAAACAAAAGAAAAAAAAAAACAAAGCCATAAAAGGAAAATCTGAATGTATCGTACCGAAAAATGATAGAGGATTATATTTCAATTTTAGCAGAGAATGACAACAGAGAATGAATCCTGCAATGGAAAATAACAGTGAATCTGTCTGAAAGCACTGGCATAACAAGGCAGACCATGACAAATGTAGTGGCGAAAACCAACAAAAGCAGACGAAAGGTCATATGGCCTGCTTTTAAAATCACATCAGCCCAAGAAGAGATCAGCTGAAATGACGATGACTGAAGAACTGCAGGAAAACAAATACAGAGATATCCATCGCAGCTCACTGTAATGTCTGCAGACCCTGCATTTTATTCATGGATCATGTATGGTTTCCATTTGTACAATCAAGTGAACAGGTTATAGAATGCTGTTTTCCATTCACACACACACAAAAAAAATCAAGTCATCTTTGTTTTTAGCCTAGTAAGCAGGCACACCAGCACACTTTTTTAGGAACGTAATGCTTACAAGAAAACAATTTTCACACAACATACATCATACATATTTTCACATACAGCTAATTTGTCCAGCAAGGGCCAGTTAGCCTTAAGGCTTCATTTTTAGCCATTAAAACAGCACATTGAGCATCATTACTCATATAGTGTTATCTTAACTCAAACGCACTGTTGTTACTCACTGAAAACACTAGAATGCGTGGCTTCTAATCTCTATTGTACATGATGTGCATTAGTCAAGGTTTTGTGGCAAGGTAGCCTGATATCGGTTCTCATACTTCATACTACAACAGCTCAAAGTCCATTTTGGTGATTCCATTAGAAAGCCTATTTAGTGCCATTTTTCACAAACCACAGCTGGCTAATCACAGAAGTGCTAAATAGGGAACTTTAGAATGACTTGTTGACTGTAGTCAACTGTTGGAGCAATTACTGCCTTTTTATGTGGGCTTCAGAAACAAAACACAGCAAATGGAAAACAGCTTTAGAAACAAACACATTCCAAATTCCCCAGAGAACAAATGGTGAATTAGTCTTTGGAATCAACCTACAAATTTACCATGTCTAATCAGCTCCTTTATTTATTCCTTTAAAATTACTGAAAAAAATTCTAAGTGAATAGTTTAGGAACCATAATCATGAAGTTGAATGCTAAACTGAACAAGAAACAATTCAAACCTTTCATTTTTGCAGTCTTATAATTTAATACATTTTTAAAAGAATGTTTCAAATAGTTTGAGTATCCCGTATTTTTAATATATTAGGTGCACATGCACAGTTTTGAATTTCCCTGTGCCATGCTGTGTTGATTAACCTCTGTTGCACTGCAATTTTGTTCATGGAATTGATACAAGTATCTATCCATCTAAACTGCAGAAGAATAAAAACAGTTTTAAGTTAACCTAAGCCATGCCACCCGCCAGCTGTATCTGATCTGCGTCTCTTCTTCATTCTCATGCTGAATACACTCAGTAAGGAATGAAATCAGACCCTTCTTCCAGAGCCAATATTATTATAAATTCTGAAAACACAGTGATATCAAACATAAGACAAGTTCTTGAATTTATTCATTCTTGCTATAAGCAGAAGAATCTGCTAGGATAACAACTAAAAAACCCTGGACAAGCATTTTAGAAATACTTTCTCCAGTTATTTCAAATATCCAAATCTCAATGGATGCAACAAACAAAAATAAAGCTTTTTTCCCCACAGCAGATCTTACGATTTTCCTATTTGGTTATAGTCAACATTAAAATATGAACACGTTGTGACAGAACAAAAAGAACATTACAGAAATCTTGAAACTATTCCTAAGAAGTGGGTGGTGAAGTGTTACAAGACTTCAATGTCTAAATATTATTTTTCTTTCTCAAGTCATATTGCGTCACACTCAGAACACTTGGGAAGGAAATCTGAGGCTTCTTCATGGAAGACCAAGTTATTTACTGAGGACAAAAGCAGGATCAAATCTGATAATGGGCAGTTTCCCAACAAGCTCTTGAGTTTAGCATCTTTGCGTATCTGTATAACAAACATTTAACGACAAAGAAAAAAATAAAAAGATTACAAATACAATGAATCGCAGAACACGCACCTATAAACAATATTATATTGTACAGACTAAACTAAGACTCTGACTCAAAATCATCCAACAAAATAAACCTTTCAAAGCAACACATATGTGCCAAAATTACAAACGCATGTACAAGAAAACAGATCACTGCTCTGTTCATTTCATTTCCTCATTTCTGACAGACTTAGAGACGGTTGGGTTGAAATGATTATATGAAAGGTAAAATGCTATATTTCAACAATCAAGAGAGTGAGCTTCAAGAGAAACAATTTCCTTCAGGTCGTTGTGAAATCCTGGTGCTAGAAAGAAAATTAAGAATGAACATAAATGCAAGGGAAAACTGCAATTGTCCAATATGCTAATATTAAGGATGTCATTGTGGTCAATCAGGATTTTGTTGAAAAAAAAAAAAAAACTAATTTTTTGACAATGGAAAATTAACTATTATTCAGTAGTGGTTAAAAATAATAACAGAGAAGAGTTATACCAATTCTCCCAAAAATATATATACATTAATTTACAATGAGCCAGATGCTGTTGTTTTTTTTCTTCTACAAATTATTGGCAACCTTTTACCACAGCCACAAAAAGAAAAAATTATGAAAGCACAGATAAATAAATAAATGAACAGGTCATTAAAAAAATATTTTAAATGATATTCTGTTTATAGAATTGGTCTACGGCCTAACAGTGACACTTTAGTTCATTATTTAGAATGAACCTGTACAGAAAAGCTAGATTTTGGGGTGTGTATTATTCACCTCAAGTCATTCCCCATTCATCGGACACTTCATGAAGCTGGTGAATCATCAAGCTCTTTTGATGATTAATCAAGACTTTATCTTGGCATGCTGCTATTTATAGATCCCTTCCGTGCTGCGCATCAATATTTCAACATCCTGTCTCCGACATCACAGTCTTGCTGTTCTAATCACACAGTGCCTTTCATCTTTTGCTGCCAGGTCATTTTTACGTAATAAATATGGACCAGGCTTTCTCACTTGGTGAATATGACAACAATCCACCTTAAAGGGTCATGAAATCCCCCGTTTCAGCACTGGTTAGCTCTCACCCCAGTTTCAAAAAAAGGCAAAAAAAAAGTGGGCGTGGTGAGCAGCGGAGCTGAGGAGGGGGAAGAGGGAAGACAGACAACACGTGCAGCTTCATTTCGCTCCCATTCAGTTAAAAACACAAATAACTGCACAGCCATTTGCACTCTCCATCGAAAATGTATATATATGAATGCGCTGTTGCACCTCTGAGAACTTTAAAGGCTTATTCTGTAACGTTTATATGAGCCTTTTGACAGGTTGTGTCACAGAGCGGTAAAAACGGTTATGCTCACCAAGTGAATGAATTGTGTTTGTGCCGAACTCTTATTACAAAGCAAAAACAAACACTCTTCTCCGATCCATGAACATTTCTTTCAGTTAATGCTTGCGATGTCATCTCACGGTCTGAAACATCTGTCATAGCAAATCAAAACATGCTGTTGTGAATAATAAAGCGAAGTGTCTTCTCATGGGATAAGAACACGCAGTCTCATGAATAATTTAATAGACAAGTCATCGATGTTCTAAAGTACACAAATCGTGACGTCAACACAATATAGATTTTAAACCCGGAAGATGAAAATAGTAGAAAAAAAAACCTTAAAATTAACCGTTTAAAATTATGGGATGCTAACATAGTCTTCTATGATGTGCAACACAAATACATCTGCTAAAATCTCAGAAAAAAAGTAGTCTGGGGTTTCAGGAAACCTTTAAATGGCTTTGTTTCAAATTTTAGCTCCTGGGAGGAGGTTTTTAGGGTTTTATTATGGCAGAGACGCCACTAAGACCAGCAGCTGTAACCTGGTAATATCAAACAGAAACATAGTTTTAGCACTAGGGACAAAACCTTAGAGCTTCAAGTTAACAGGGCACAACATTAGGACCTTTGAGGATAAACATCCATAAACTCAAACAATTAAAGAACATTCACTTTACTTGCTGGATGTCTTCAATCTAGGATATTTCCTGGGTTTACATTAGAAGAACAGTTAAAAAAATAAGTTTAGTTTTGTGATTACAAACCTTATGGCTTTCTTTTTGCTGTGGAACACAAAAGTAGATTGTACTGGTCAGGTCACTATTCCGATATCAGTCCCCATTATCCTGAGACTTTTAAGCTTCAAAAAGTGTCACATAGTGGTCCATTAGAGTATATTTCATGTTTTCTGAAATCATATGATAGATTTGTGTGGGGAACAGAGCAAATTTTAAGACATTTTCAATGATAATCCTCTCCTCCTCTAGGCTGTTAAATGCTACAAATGTTAGTCAGTCCAAATGAGAAAGAATCTTTAAGATAAGTGAAACTGAATGAAAAGATATGATACAAATTGATGATTTATCCACTATCACAATAATTTTATGGTCGCAGCTTGAAAGCATCAGTCCTCACTCATCTATGGAAGAATGTCAGTCAGGTTTGGAACAACACAAGAGAAAGTGTATATATTAACAAAATGTAATTTTAATATTTACTCCATTAAATCACCACAAAACTTACAACCTTGATAATTTGTGTCATTGGCTGATTCCCTTATAGATGACATAAAAAATAAGCCCTCTAGGCAGTCCATCAAACATTGGTAGTTATCTTTAAAGCTTGGAGCCTATGGTCTGATTGTTTGGTCTAAGCATTTTGAGCTGGGTCACTGAGGCTGATTGGAACATTTAATGATGTAGGATTGATCTTGAGACCTTGTTGGTATTGTCGTATTGATCACCACCTTCCCCTCCAACCCCTTGTGGGATTTTCCTACCTTCCTCTCCCACACACACACAAACAAACGCACACACACACGCACTTAGCGGCTTAGTGAACTTGGAGTCACAAAAGGCAAAGGTTTATGGAAAACATTTTGGCAGAGAACTACTGAAGATAACCGAAGAGAGATTATGCATATCAAAATCGTCAGGAGAGAAACTTTAAAACGAAAGACTGCAGCTCCACTCAAGACGAAGCCAAATCTGTATTCAGTTTAGAAATCTCTGCACCACAGTTCTGCAGAGTCCAAACCGCACCTGAACAAGAAAATCTGATATATGAGGTGGAAACGGAAATTGCAAATGCCCTTGCAGAGCACACTGATGATACATGGGCATTACATTAAAGCAGCAAATCAGAAAAGGAATGTTTGATGATTACGATCACAGCTGTACCTTCAATCTTACAGCCATCTTCCACCCAGCAACTCACTTAAGCATAGCTACAAAACTACTTACAAGAACACATAACAGCAGCTCACTAGGTACATCTTTTAAAGAGAGCCTGCCAGTAGATAAATATTCCAAATTGTTTCCACTGAAGCCTAATGAGATATTAACAGCAGGATTTTCTTTCAGTCCTGACTTTCTGGTTTGTTTAAAGAATAAAAACGACAATCTAACCATTGCTTATGTAAGTCATATGAGTGATTCAAATGCAAATCCCCCTTTTTATTATTATTATTTTGCATTAGAACGTTACAAATAGTTATTTTTTCAGACAAAATAACTTTATAGTAGTTAAGAGTTCTGAATTCACTAAATAATTGAGTGTTTAGACTCAGAACTGTGACCTGTTGCATGAAAGGCATAGATTAGTTTTACAAAGTGATCATATTATATTTTAATGCTCATAACTTTTAAATTGGTTACATAAAAATGTAGACTGGGCTAACTTGAACCTAAATATAATATTAATAATATTACAAAATAATAATATTACCCCTGAATAACTAAGTTATTGTTAGTTGGCTGAAAAGACTCAACCCAATAGGTTGGAATAGCTAATATCTTCTAGGGTTGGGTACATTTAAGGGTACCGACCGAATTGCATCAGTACTACAGAGTACCGATTAGGACTGTCACTTTTATGAAAAAAATCATTTAAAATTTTTAATACATAAGTGTTCATTGAATCGATTGTAAAATCGATTTTCCATGTCTAAAAAAAAAACCTTTTGCTTTTTCAATGTCAAATAACGGACGGCTAGGGCCATTACAAATTTATTGGACAGGAAAACAAGTCGATCAACATTTTCGGGGTCCGGTGCAGAGCATTTTTTATTCACTATATGTCCAGCTGTTGAGAAGACCGCACTGTGGGGGTATTACTGCCAATTTTCCACCACAAAAGCCGGTCGCTGTCAGCTTGCAATGGCCCTTTTCATAACTCAGAATCTCCTGTAACTAGATGCGCGAATGAGGCGAATTTGCATCTACCGCACCGTAAGACATTCAGACGTGCGTAAACGCGTCTTTACATTGACTTGACATTGAAATCATTCACGCCAGAAGCTCTATTCGCATTTGGTGTGAATGCAGTATAAGAGGTCGCTTTCGACGTCACTGGGTCTTAAAGGCACGTTAAATTGCTGGTATTTTCTGTCTAGCTTTTGCAACGCATACTGCACTTTCGGAATTCTTTATTTTCTTTTTATGCTTGTTTGTGAGTTTTGTTACATCTATATTTTTTAATTGTTTAATTATTTTAAAATTAAAAGTGTACATATTTGGTTAAAATCAATTCCCTATTTTCATTTTCGAAACTTTTTTTGGTTGGTCCGATCGATTGAGCATTCGATTTTCAAACTAAAAGTGACAGCCCTAGTAGCGATTCACGTTAAATCAATGGGTGCTAAATTTCGGAGAGTTTGACGTGATGTCCCCCTTGCAACTGGTTCAAACAACACACAGGTCAAGCCGAAATTTTCTGAAGTGTGGTTTCATTTCTAGGGCCATGTGGTTTCTATGAAAATGCAGACGGTATCGCAGAGTCCAGTCATTAAAAACGTAATTTACTCTATAGTAAAGTACCGAAAAAAGGTACCGTTGGGTACCAGCACTGAAATCCAGGTACCAATACCAATATTGTACCATTTAAAATGTAAATGGTACCCAACCCTAATCTTCACCTAATATTTTACAAAAATATTCACTGTTTGCATATGCTCAGTCAACCTTGAGGTAGGAGATAGTAAAGTTGTTCAGCACATAAATCAAACAAACATTTTTATTTTATAATGCACAGGACAAGCATGAGAACAAACCTGACCCTGTTGTAACATCACTCAAATATTATTTTCCAACAGTGCAAGGACAGCGCGTCCTCTAAACTGACAAGAGTAACAGTCTCATTCTTCATTCAGGGTCAATTTTTATAAGCCAGGACTTACGGTACATTGAGTGCAGCTCCTCAATTTCTTCAGCAGTCTGATTCTTCGTAGTGGCGATTACCTGTCAAATGCAGAACATTATGGAAAAAAAAGAGCAACACATAAATCAAATAGCTTACATTTAAAAAGCAGAAACATTACATCTATTTATTTTGTAAATAATAAAAAAATTACATTATAGACATTGTAGACCCAAATTTATTTAAGAAATGACAATCCACAGTAACACATACAGGTTTTCGTTTACTCTCCATTTGATTCTTTAACCTCTCGTTGTTTTCAACTTCTTTGGCAATTTCTTCAGCTGTCAACAAATGAGAAAGCAAAACGTTAGCTATAAAACACAACCACGTTTCTGAAGAAGGCTTAATGCCCAACTTATAAATATATCCAAATACATAAAAATCTCACCCCAATACATACAGTAACCTAACTATTTCTATTATTTCTATATCTATTTCTATTACATTCTAATACCATTCTGGATAGTAATTTGAATACTGTAATTTATCAATTCAATCTGCCGTTGTATATGACAAAACAGAACCACACAGGTAGCGTAGGAAAACTAAAAAAACAAAAAACAAATCCACACACAAGTCCAAAAGAAACCATGGTAACATAAGGCCAATCAAAGACAAATAGAAGGTTTCCTGCAAAACCTTTGACAGCTCAATGAAAAGAGATAAATTCAACTCTGAAAGGGTCAGTGAGAAGGGAAGCAGTAACTCAGACAAAACATGAGGGATGAAACTACTGTATTTTTCCTCCAGCCCTGTCATCTTTGTGCCAGGGTCCCCCACAGGGTGACTAACTCCTGCACATAAATTACATTCCACCACATACAGTCACAGGTCAGAGTGAAACTGCGTTCAGCAAACTCTCTTTCACCGGCAACTAGGGCTGTGCGATATGGACAAAAAAAAAACATATCACGATTTCTTGGATCAATTTTGCAAATTTGATTTTAATCACGATCTTGACACAAACAGACATGCTTTACAGTCATAAAGGCATTCGGTGTGAATTTGAAACATATGTCCAAAAGAAAACTAATTAGAGCTTTATCAAAAAGTGGTAATGTGTCTCTAGAACAGACATAAGTCAGTAAAGGTGTGATAAAATGTCTAGACATATGACAAAAAAAATGTAAATTAATAAATCCCGTGCCCAGCTCATTGTAGCGATGCCTAAGGCCTGGTTCACACGGGACGATTTTAAAATTGTCGGCAGATTTTCCAAACCTGAGAGACCCCACACACGGCGATAAAAAATCACGGGTCTAACAGTTTTGGTCGCTCCGTGTGTGGTGTGCAGCCACACGGCAATATCAACACATCACACACGAACCGATTTGACTCCCGAGCATTCCCAGGTCAGACGGGAAATCTCGCAAAATCCCTCGAGATCAAACGTGACTTTAGAGTAAACAATCATGGCGGACGAAGAGGATGCAGTGGCCATAGTTTGTGCTTTGTTTTTAACGGGAAAAAAAACATAAGAAAAATAAGAAAAGGCGATGGTCAAAGAGGTGGAGACGACGCGAGCATGGACTATACTTGCTATATCATGATATGGAGATAAGTTGTTGTTTTATCTCATAGAAATGTTGTTACGTACTACACAGATTAATAACCGTTGAAATAAACGTTCATATATTAGTTTCCATGTACTCTGGTGGACTGCAGTTGTGGATGTAGTTATGCCCATCGACTTTATTTGTATTTGTTATATTATATACGCCGGCTGTTTTGATTTTGTTTCCCGGTACTATCACTGCCTCGTCACCTCGCGTTCTGTGGCTACACGCCACAGTCCACAGGCTGCGTGATTGTTTGTCCTCGGGGGACACCACACACGAGAAGAAATCGGGCAAAATAAATCCAACATGTTGGATATCCTCGATTTGAGATCGGAGCGGTCCCGACATTCTTCCGAGCAGAGGAGATTAGTCTTAACACACCACACACGGCAGGAATATTTGATCAGATTATTTTACGATAATCGGAGCATCCTAAGATTGTCGGAAGGGCTGAATCGGGGCTAAAATCGGCCCAATTATCCTGCCATGTGAACCAGCCTTAAGGTGTTGAAAGATTTGTTTTGCCAGGTTCACACGTACTCCGTCTGCAGTACGTATACTGTATGTGTATGTGTATGCGGATCAGACACAGAAGCGGGAGTGTGGACCTGGCTTTACCTAGGCATATGCCCAGTCTGTTCTGTTCTCGTGCTCCATTTAGGCGCGCTGCATTCTGATTGGATCATATAGCATATTGCAGGAGGTCGGGGCCATGGAAAATCGTGCTATATGCATCATTTTATGATGATTTCAATTAATTGCACAGCCCTATCAGCTACATGTAGTTCATGCTATTCATGACACATTTACATGAAATCCCGAACATGTTTTTCAATGCCTATAAAGCTATTGCTTTCAATTCACCATCACTTTGTTCATTCAGTTATTAATCTCTGACTTTATACCTGATTTGGGGTTGAGTGAATCACACTGTGCATTATAGATGTGGGTGAATTCCTGATGGCGTCGCACAAGCTGCTCTCTGCTGCCTCGGGCGGACAGGTGACACTCTTTAAGCATCTTCTTGAGCTTTGGAACAGCAATCAAAGTGTACAAGAGCTTAGGCATTGCCTTTCGCCTTCTACCACTGAAAAACATACAGAAGTCCCAGGGTCATTTATAGAAAAAAAGATCAATACACTGAAATTGTACATTAAAAAATAAATAATAACAATTCAAAATGAATTCATAAAACATTTATATTTGTGAGTGTACATTGCACAAACCACATTCATGAATTCATGCAAAAAAGCCTCAAGCATAAAGTTCTTCTGCAAGACACATGCAGTTTTAATTATTAAATCTAGAGGACCAAAAGTAACATAGTGTACCTTTAATAATATTTCTTCCACAAAGTAATATAGTCCATTAGCCTAAATGTTCAATTCAGCCCATTCTTTAAAACAAATTCTCAGTAAGTTTAGCATATTAGATGGAGAGTGACTGTTCAGGTCATAACACAAATTTTCAATTGGATTCAAGTCTGTGTCTAGAATAATAACTATAAAGCAATAACTTCACAGTTTTGCCATGTAGTCTGTGCAGCTGTTGTGCTGGAAAGTAACACTAATTCATATCTCTGGCTGACTGAAACAAGTTCTCCTCAAGGATTTGCATGCATTCAGCTTAATCCATTTAGGCCTTGATGCCAACAAAATTTCCAGTTCCACCATCTTAAAAAGAAATCCCCCAAACCTAACACTGCCACCGTGGCAGAGTAGGTCTTACCTGGTACTGGGTTGTATTTTCACCAAACATAGTGCTTTGCTTTCAGGCCAAGGAACCTAACTCTTGTCACACCAAAAGATGTACTACCAAACTGTTTCAGGTTTTGTCCTGTGGCTTTTACAAGATTTAATGCCAGCCTTTCTCAGAAAAGGCTTTCTACTAGACACTGTGCCAGAGGTGAATCTCAAGTGGTGAAGATACTCTTGGTATCAGGATTTTTCATATGCGAAACAAACAGCTCCGCAACTTGTTTGTGGTCAGTTCTCTGAGAGATGCCCTTGTCCGGTTACTCAGTTTGTAAGGATGGCATGATCCTGATTGCCATTTAATTGGTAACTTGTGGGATCTTTAGAAGATTATATCATGCATTACTTTATTTAAACACTCCATTAAAAAAAAAAAAAGGCTAATTTTCCAACTACCCTAGAGTTAAACAGTTGAGTTTTACCGCTTTTAGAATCCATTCATCCGATTTCCAGGTCTAGCGGTAGCACTTTAAGCTTAGCTTAGCATAGATCACTTAAATGGGTAATATGATGCAATTTTAAGTTTTCCTTTATCTTTGGAGTGTTACAAGTTGTTCATGAATAGATAAGATCCCTAAAGTTATGAAGACTAAAGTCTCAGACTGAGACTATTCTTTATAAAAGTTAAGACTCATCCACACCCTCCTAAAATACCTAATTTAAACATATGTCTACGTCACTGTGTGGGAAGATCTGCAAAACACCGCCCAAATGTTCACGCAAAGAAAGGTGCGTAACTTTTATTCTTGCTGTAGTATTAATGCTGTTGCCATGTAGTGGAGACGCTGTGTTCCTAATTGTTCCGAATTTCCAAAAGAGGACACAACTAGAAATCAGTGGTTAAGTTGTCTTTTCAACACTGTTCCAAAACAGTTCAACCCAAATATTCAGGACCGTTTCCTGGGAGAGTAGCCTACAATGCCAGTGTTCTGACAAAAAGTAGGTTTTAATATTTAAATGATTTGCCACTGATGATTCAAACACGAGTTTTAATCAGTGTAGAGTAGCACTTGTTGTTTGTTGTTTCTCAGATCACGAATGCAGAAATGTTTTTAGGTTTACGTGGCGTGATTCAATGCAACACGTAAAAAGACAGTATAAGTCATTATAATCAGTAATTATGTCCCCATTGGATGCAACAAATTCCTTGTTTGCAATGGGTTTTATTGGGTTTGTCTCGTTGTACACATTATCACAATATGGTAAAGAGTATAACATTTCCATTACACGCTTGAGGTATTTGGCCAATCATAATGCAGCATACACTTCGCTTATCAGAACGATGAGCTTTGTAAAAATCTACACATTTTAGAAAGGTGGGGCATAGAGGAGAAACAATAATGTACAGTGTGGAAAAATGTTTTTTTGTTTTTTTTTACCGTAAACCGCATTAACACATGCATTAATACACCAAATACACAAAATAATGTTCTTTTTAGCAATGTTATATGACCCCTTTAAACTGGATACAACCAGTCCCTCCAGAAAAACGCTGATTTTTTTTGTGATTGTAGCGGGCAAAAATACTTGATTATGCGGCACGTTTTCTTAAAAAATGCGATGGAAAATGCGGGATATTTTTGCAATTTTATGCGATGAATTTGCGTGAACTTGCAAAAACTGCGGTTTGATGAAAAAGAGAAAATAAGGTCCCCAACACCCTTTTCTCACTAGGCTACTACTTTAATGTAAAGAGTAATTTCTTATTACTTCCTATGATAAGCGAGCATACTAAATCACAGAATATTTAAGTTGCAATCTCTTACTGCAACGTAAATTATTTTACATACTTCTAATATAATTACAACTAAGTTTTTGGGTACTGTTCTGTAACAAAAAAGTGCAATCTTACAACTGTAAACTTCTGAATGAAACCACAACAGTGTTAGTAGCCTAATGAGAAGGGGGTGTTGGGGGAAATCACCTTTCATCAAACATTTCATCAAACCGCAGTTTTCGCAAGTTCTCGCAATATAATTTGGCTCCACTGTCATGTAACAAATCGGGAAACTGCTTCGCGCGTTCTTTTGTGCTTATTTTTGTTGGCAAATAAGAATGATTTGCGCGCTTCAAGTTTCACCCTGGTTTCACCGCGGGGTTTGCAGATGATGTTCACGTCACGTAATTACGTCACTTCATAAGGTTCCCATGGCAATAGGGGGAAAATGGCGCTTTACTTGTGTGAAGTAAATGCAACATTTTTCAACTTTCTGCTAATATATATGTGTGTTTTTTTGCAACGAAAATACAGGGATTATGAAATCATGCTAGCCCCGCATATTTTGCTTCCTGAAATCGGCAATTTATGAGGCGAAAGTGCGGCGTATTTGAAAAAATGCGACACCCGCATAAATATGCGGCCCATGGCTGATTATGCATTAAATCATGCGATCGCATAATCGCGTTTTTCTGGAGGGACTGTACAACAGACTTCAGGCAGTACAGTTAAATAGCTGTAGTGATTAAAGGCACAGTTCACCCAAAAATTTGCTCGCCCTCATTTCATCCCAAACCTCTATGACTTTCTTTTTTCTGTGGATTACAAAATAAGTCTTAGGTGTCTCAATGGGGTCTAATCTAGTTGCCCCTCAAAAATTTTTTTTTTGTTCAACAAAAGAAGGAAAGAGATAAAGGTTTGATATGAGTGGAGAGTTATTACTTTTACCTAATATTAAGGTATAAGCATCAGACCCAAAATTCTTACACAAAAAGCATTTGAAGGTGAAAAAAATCATTAATCTCTGTAGAAGTAGTATGTCAGGATGGGCTTAAGGCCACAGGAATGCTGATGAATGCACTCATTAATCATGTTATCCTCAAGGTGTCCAGTAAATTAAATCACCCTTTCTGTCATTCAGACACAAACCAAAATGTTGGCCCTTCAGAATGTCCCTCAATTGAAAAAAGGGGAGACCCGGTAAAGGGGGAGGGATGAAGACAAGCTATAATCTATAGGGAATGTTATTAAAAAAGAATCCAATCCATTCTTTAACCAAAATAACTCTTCAACAACTTTTCAAGTGCCCATAATTATTCACCACAGAACAATTTTTTAAACAATCTTAAAAAAAAAAAAAAAAAGGTTTCAGCCACAATCAGTTCATTTGTTAAACTTCATTCAACTAACTCAGACACATCCAAGAACAGAAAATAAGTAAAAAATACATGATTGTAAAGGGTCTTGATTAGGTAGAAAAATAAACAGGTCTAAGAAAGTGGAGGCTGTCAGACATGTGCAAACAATCTGGACAACCTACTTTCAAGAAAAGTGAACTGAATTATATATAGCCATTAGTTTTGCTCCACTTATTTGATTGGACAAATGGTGTTTCAAGACATTTGAATTTTTTTGCTGTTAACACCACACTCTTCGCATTTGCTTCACTGAATGTTTAGATTCTTTTGAAACTCCCTTCATTATCAACATATTGTGTCTGAAATATCAGTTGTTCAATATTAATTTCTTATTTATTGAATTACTGCATCTAAACAATATCATCAAGTAATAACTTGATAAAAAGAGGATTCTGATTTTGAATGATAGCAGGTCAACTAACAGCATGCTTCCTTAAGACAAGTAATACTGTATTTTTGGACAAATATTTTCCATACCTTCTCAATCCCTCCTTCTTATCATCTCTGTTCAAGCACATATCCAGATGTTTATTAATGTTCTGTTCGGGTACACCTACTCCACAGACAGGGCATTCCACTGCAACACACATTATTAACAAATTATTATTTATATATAACCAGCACAACATTACAATGGTATTACCACTCTTAAAAAAAAAAAAAAAAATATATATATATATATATACATATACATATACATATATATATATATATATATATATATATATATATATATACACATATATATATATACATATACATACACACACACACACACACTTCACTTATTGTGAAGAAAACTCAATGCATCAGTGGTCAACCCATTATCAATGCATAAATATTGGGGGATAAACATTGTAATGGACTGACAGACAAACCCATTACTTTTAACATTTAACTAATGTGTGTGTTCATTTCAATAATACAATATAAATGTATAAAAAACACAGCATGTAAATGCACATCACCTTTAACCAGTGGATTATTGTGAGATGTGGAAGGAAAAGCAGTTTCATCCATCTTTTCGTCTTTCACCATTCCTACTGTATCCTCTACATTTTCTTCCTTGAGGTTACCTAGCTGCTGTAAACACAGCTCCAAAGGTTCTGATTTGACTGGCACATGAAGCTCAAGACTTGTTTGGGCCTCTGATGAAGGAATCACAGGGGTCTTCTTCTGGAAAAAATGACTGAGGGTGTTTGCTTCCTTTCTGAGGCCCTTCTGTCTTGCTCCTTTGCCTTTGATCGTCATAACCGGGGTTTCCGGTGAAATAGGGGGAGATTCCAAATTTGAGTGACACAATTTTTGCCTGGTGAGATAAGAGAGATTGTATTTAGTATATTTTTAAAATTTGTTTATAATTGTGATGCCAAAGCTGAATTTTCAGCAGCCATTAGTTCAGTCACATGTACTTGCAGAGATCATTTCAATATGATAATTTGGTGATCATTAAAAAATGATCATCATCAATAAGTGGATTTTTGTGCCAGCAGACCTGCAGGGATAAAAGGGGCTTCTACATAATTGTGGGCTATGTGGTGTGTGTTTGAGGGACATGTGTAATATTTATCAAAGACAGAAAAAAAAAATGATTCAAGAACATAAACTTGGTCAAGGACGAAAAATAAAGGTTGTTTGAGAATCTGTTTGAGCCACTAAAGTGACAATGTCAGCAAAGGTGTGCTTCTCTATATAATATGTAAGCCTTCGAAAATCTCTGCTTCCTTTCTGAGGGAGAGTGAGAGACGAAATAGTGAAAAATAATTTGAGGAGAGGACAGAAGGAGCGAGAAAGAGTAGGGAGTACATAAAAGGAAGTGAGAAAGAGTGAATGCAGACAAGCACCTGTCGGTTTCGCAATTGCAGTGGAAATGTGGAAAGCCAACAAACGCAGAGTGTCTGTGAGGCTATTACAGAGCCATAAAGTGGAATCAATGATGTGTGCATATGCTACTTTCCATATTGAAACCTTTTATTTCTCTTTGTCTGACCATTAGTCCACATACATGCACGCAAAACTAAACACTTAAAAAAAAAAAAAAAAATAACAAAACAAGGTGCTCCAATCTGTATTAATGTGCTGTGACCATTTTGGGTCTACAATACAATTTGAAGAGCGATGTCAGTTTTCTTCCTTATGTGTCAATGCTATTAGAAAAGATCTAGTAGCAAACAGACCAAAGCTAAAAAGGGATATAAAATAGCATCTTCACCCTTATACCCTAAAAAAAGAAAATGTTTAAATCCCAATCTTCTTGTTTAGTTCAATGCAAAATTTAATACATACTCACAAAGCTCTATTTACAGAATGGCACCATGACTTATTGAAAAGTTACCTGGTTGATTTATATCCCAACATAACTCTGGAGGCTAAATGAATAAGCAAATGTGTGCTTGCAGTGGAAAGTACTACACTTTATTGGTATAGTAGAAAGAATGACCATCAAATTTATTAAAAACATTTACAGATGCAATCATAATGTGCAACGCACTTGTTCAACATCATACTGAATTTAATATTTCACAAGCACACATATTAAGTAGGGGTGCTCCGATCACGATCGGCCGATCGTTATGCGCTTCTCGTCAGTAAAGCCGGTTTTCTAATCAGCGGTTAATTCCATCAGGTGCGTGATTTCACATAGAGCAGCTGTTACTACACAGAGCCGTTGTTAATAGAGAAGATGCGCAAATCACGTTAATTTTCAGCGTTTTTTGGTGCATCTTCTCAATTAAAAACGGCTCTGTGTAGTAACAGCTGCTCTATGTGAAATCACGCACCTGATGGAATTAACCGCTGATTAGAAAACCGGCTTTACTGACGAGATGCGCATTAACGATCGGCCGATCATGATCGGAGCACCCCTAATATTAAAGACTTTTATGTAGAAGTCTTAAAGACAAAACAGCAAAAAGAAGAAAAAAGACCTTTAAAGGGTCAGACACAGGGTGGAATTTTCATGATTGTACTAACTAAATCATGACTGCTTGGAGGAAAAAACCTTAACTAACATTATAAGCAGACCTCATGCAAAAATAAAATGATAAATCATTATTAGGAAATATTATATGATCCCCTTAACTAATGAATAACAAACTGTCCTTAATTTTTTGGCCTTTCTTCAGTAATGCTTTTAAAAATCAACTGCAGTCTTCAGGCTTAACTACCTACCCAGCCAAGACCATTAAAGACCCCCCATGGACCCACTCCCAGACCACAGAAAATACTGTCTACTTTAAGTTCCCCAAAGCACTGCTATGAATCCAGTAAGGCAAACGGAGCACAGAGAAAATTTATTGCTGTAGAAAACCCAAATATGTTACATAACCACCAGCAGGTTCCAGCTGAGAAAACAGGGCAACGTGGTGAAACCACAGTTTTGGAAATAATACCCATGATTGAAAAGTAGATCATTCTGAGCTTAAAACCAATTATATACAGTACGAGTTTTAAAACAAACTAATTTCTGTAGCTTATCTACAGAATTAAATTCTGTAGCTTATCTATCTCATCTTAAAGCCTATAAAGGCAGAAAAAAAACAGTCTTTCCCAGTTTGTATGGAATTGAAATTTCAGAAAACTTGAACTTGGATCCCAATGGACAGCAAGAGAAGGACAGTGAGCTTGCAACAGCAGTAGCCCAGAGGAATTGATAATCAGACCTTGAAAAACAAGGCTAATTGCACTCATTGAGAACAAGCAGCTCTATAGTATTGGGAGAAAGCTATTCATTAGCATTCCCATTCGACTCAGTGACAGTTTCCCAGCTGGTGCAGGACAACATGAAATTTAAAATCTGCCATCTTTTTTGGATTCTTGTGTCTAGGTCCTTTGCCGATCCTGAACGCCTCTCTCCCCCCAATGCTTTTCTGTCAGCTCTCTACTTTGCGGTCTCAATAAAAGGCAGAAAACGCCCAAAAATGTAACTTTAAAAAAAGCAAAAATTTGCCAATAGGCAAAATTTGCTGAACTGTGATTGTTCCATTTATGCAACAAAAAAAAAATGCACTATATATATATATATAAATGTCATAAATCACATAGAAAAATATTATATCAAAGAGATATGTATATATTTATGTATGTACAGTATGTATGTATGTATGTATGTATGTATATATATATATATATATATATATATATGTGTGTGTATATGTGTATATGTGTAAATGTATATGTATATGTGTGTGTATATGTGTATGTATAAAAGCAATGCTATATCTAGATCAAAGGCCTTAATAACGGTCCCCAACGTCCTGTCCCAAAAGATGAAACATGTCTTTGACATCACTGGAGGAAAACAGGAAATTAAAACACTGTCCCATAAGGCACCTCTCTCTTCATCCAGATGGCCATCTGAAACTCCACCAATCAACTATATTCACTGGCACACAACACTGAGGAGATTGATGGCACCTAGAGAGACTAAATTAAAAAAACAATATCACAAATAAAATCTACTGTTCGCTCTTGCTGTTCACTACCTTGCACTTTTTCGTCGTAAGATAGCAGGTAAAATATATATATATTTTTTTAATTCCTTGATTAATTTAAAGGGGTCATCGGATGCAACATGCACTTTTACAAGTTCAGAATCAGCTTTATTCGCCAAGTGTGAGCAAACACACTAGGAATTCATTGTTTTTTTAAGGAGGTACATGCATGTACATTGGTACATGCATGCGTATCTGACATGAGAACATGAACATTTAAATAAGACTTATATACGAGTCTTCTTATATCTTATTTGCTGGCTGACCCAAACCAGACAGTTACAGAAGAGCACAGAACTAACTCAATAACAGCTGAGAAAAATGGTTTCATCTGCGCCTACATCAGGTTGAACTTTTTCAGCGGGCAAAGAAAGTACAACCACTGCTGAGCCTTTTTCACAATGGAGTTGATGTGAATGTCCCACTTCAGGTCCTGAGAGATGGTAAGTGCCCAGGAACTTAAATGACGCCCCTGCAGTTAAAGTGCTGTTCATGATGGTGAGTGGGGGGAGTCCTGGAGGTTTCCTTTGAAGTCGTCTATCATCTCCTCAGTTTTGAGAGTGTTCAGCTCCAGGTTGTTGTGACTGCACCAGACAGCCAGATGCTCAACCTTTTGTCTGTAAGCAGACTCGACTCCATCCTGAATGAGACCAATGACTGTAGTGTAATCTGCAAACTTCAGGAGTTTGACAGAGGGGTCAGCAGAGGTGCAGCCATTTGTGTGGAGGAAGAAGAGCAGTGGAAAGAGAACACAGCCCTAAGAAGCTCCAGTGCTGATGGTGCGGCTGTTGGATGTGAGTTTTCCCAGCCTCACTAGCTGTGGAGCATTTGAATCAGGAAAGGACTTCACACAGCTGTCCAAATAGGACTGAATTGTTTGAACCGGTTCGCGTCTCCAGTAAGCATTAATCCACAATTTATTTACTTTTTTAACGTGGCCAACACTCCCTCTGAGTCAAAATAAACCAATATCACGGAGTAATTAATTTCCTCAAACAGTATCTGTATATATCTGTAAATAAAATATTTAATAGATTTGATCAAATTATTGTGCTCCCATGATCTTTCTATCTACCAACCTAGTTTATAATAATATTTTTGTAATCATTTATGATAATATTTTTTCTCATTTGTTATTATTCATTAAAATGAAGTTGTTTATATGTAGTAGATTGTGATTAACACAAAAGAATGATGATCAGGTCAAATGTCGAAAATTCAGGTCAAAATTCTTTATTGAATAAAAAAAAAAAAAAAACGCTGGTATCGGATTGGATCGGTATCGGCAGATACTCAGAATTTTCGGTATCGGATCGGTTCTGAAAAAATGGTATCGTTACATCCCTACTGCTCATTAACATTTAAAGCGACATGCAATAAAACAGCTTTCTGTAGACAGAGCTGTTTTTGACAGGGAGTCGTTTTACACTACCACTGACAAATTTTAACCAAACTATGTTACAGGCTTTTCATTAAGACCCTTAAGAATTTTATATTACTGTATGTCTACAGTCTGAGAACTTAAGACTGCTTGAAAAGAAGCCCAGCAGATCAGCTTCCTTGAGTCCCGCAGCAGGTGAAGTATGCCAAAGGTATAGACCCAAATATTGAAAATAAAATCCTACTTGATTGTTGAAGGAAATCCAGAATCTTATGGCAGGCTAGGATGCTACATGTTCCAGTTTGTCATGAGATGCAAAACAATAGGAAACAACTGCATCTCTTAAAATTCTCATAAATTAGCAGATTTTCTGATACCTTCAGGCAAGTTAGAACAATTTTAAACGTCCCCTTCCAGTTAATAGATTTAGAGTATGCAGTGCAATTGGATGGTTGTTTATTATCTACCTGCCTTTTTCATGACTGTTTCACACACTCGGAACAAGAAAAAAAATTTAGCATTGAAAGAGCAAAAGCTGAAACATGCACATAATAGAACTGAAGCATAAGCTGATACATTATTCAGAAGAAAAACAAATTTGGTGCCAACTCCAACAAAACCCTGTGATAAAACATACATTGACAATCAGAATGTCTGGGACTCTGTAGCTTAATCTTAAATGAATGTTACAAAGACATAAAAATGAGAAAATTATAATCAACATTTATATGAGTTATAAATAGCATATAATAACATTAGGATTTTCACATATGCAAAATGACAGATGCACCAGATTCAACTTTTACCTTTTGAGATTCTTATAAGTTCTTGGGCAAATATAGACTGAATATGACTTGACCTCTCACTCTGCCCATAACCAAAAACTATCTACCTTCACCTGCATTTTCCATTATATTAGAACTAATTCATTTTTCCCTGTTCAACTTTATCACTACCCACTAATTAACCCCCACTGACTTTCTACAAGACTGCTATTCAGACCCACACATTTGCAGCCATAGAACTCCTCAGAAAGCTCTTTAGTTCTGCAGAAATTAATCACTACAAAAGTTAAACACATTTTACAGTGTTTAAAACTTCTGCAGTGTTCCATATTTTCCCCCCAAACCAATGCAATATGCAAAACCAGTCTCTATAGTTCCAAAAAAAAAAAAAAAAAAAAACCCCAGCAATACTAGTATCGGAAATATCACCGATACCACAACAAATTCTGGCATCGGCGAGTACATCAACCCATAAACCGATCTGATACCATTTTTTTATACAACAAGACCTAGTTATGACCGCTAGCTTTGCCTAACCGCTGCACGGTTCTTCTTCACTGCTCAAAATGCATTACAAACACAGAAAGTTGTGCTGTCGCCACAAGCAACCCCTGTTTAGAGCAGCGAAGAAGAAATGAAAACGCATTAACCGTCACTTCATGAAAATTTACCATTTCATTTGAGAAAACTGTCATATCATAAACACAAACACTCAAAGATCTTCATGGCAACCCATCAAAATAAATGTTCAGATCAACGTGAGTAAATTGACAATCTATTAAGCTACTGTTGTAGCCTACAGTAGATTTAGCTATGTCTCTATGTAGTAATAATATGTCTCTATTAATAAATAATTATGTCTAGACGGTTGTTTTTTACTTGTTTTGTTGTAAAGAGATTATCTGATTAATATATAATTTTTTATATTCCTAGACTTATTTGTTGCAGTTTTTTTTAGGTTTTTGTCTGCATTTGAAGTTTTTTCTCGATTAAGAAAATTAATAAATATTAAATATCATGTCAGATAATAAAAATACTGTAATAAATACAGTAGTTCAACATGTATTTGTTCATGTTTTATCAAGGGATAAGTCTGAAGCACACCATAGAATAATTCCAGCAATTTACACAGGGCTAGTAGTATATATAGCTGTATATACAGATACACACCCAGGTATCGGATCAGTACTCTGTATCAGCCGATACCCTGAGCCCAGGTATCGGAATCGGTATCGGGAAGAGAAAAAGGGTATCGGAACATCTCTAGAAATAAATGCTCATATTTAAAACAGAAATAAACTTTACCTTGCTGCTTGAAAGCTCTGAACTAAGTCATCTAATATTCTGTTGTTCCTCAGGTCCTGTTCTGTTGATGGCTGCAAAGAGAGATTAAGATTAATGGAAAGTGTCCTTAACTCTAAACCTAATAACTTAATTAAACTGCAATAACATTAATGTTATGAATATGAAGCAATAAATGCAATATATGTAGCAGCCAGGAGTCAACAATAATTAAAAAATATATTTTTTTTTAATTTTTGAAAGAACTCTCTTATGCTTCCCATGGCTAAAATAATTGTATTAAAAATAGTTTTTAATAATAGTTTTTTTCAAGTTGTTTTCAATTTGAATATATTTTGAAATGTAATTTAATCCTGTGATGGCAAAGTATTGGTATTAAGTATTAAGATGGCATTATTCCAGTCTCCAGTGTCAGATTAACCTTCAGAAATCATAAAGAATATTTTTTCTCCATAAAAAATATTAATCAGCATAAAAAGATTACACATCGATTAAAATTTAATAAAAATTATTGAGCACTATTAAGCATGTTATAGTAATTTCTGAAGGATCATATGACACTGAAGAGTGGAGAATTGGCTGTTGAAAAATCTTTTTTTTTTGCGATCTCTTACAATATATTCAAAAAGCTATTTAAGATTATAATAATATTATTGTACCGTTTTTGTATATCTTTTTCATATATATATATGTGTGTGTGTGTGTGTGTGTGTGTGTTTTAGGTTTGACAGTCATGTTTAGAATATTTTGACATTAGACTCACCAAGTTACACACAGGACACAACAACTTATAGGACAGAAACTTCCGTATGCACAGAGAACAAACTGTTGGAACAGCAAAAAGAAAAAAAGAAGCAATTATTTTGTATTTTGCTGAAAGCAATTATTCCAGTTAATAAAACATTATACATGTCAAACGTTTATAAACTGAACTGAAGAAGTAACGTATACGTACAGTTATGAGAACACTGGGTCATCATGGAGATGTTGAGAAACTCAAAGCAGATAGGACAACGGAGGAGGGTGTCTATGCTCTGAAACAGACAATAAATAAAACGATCTGATGTCAACGAACCTGGGAATATCCAGATTTATGACTATTAAATTACATCTGTAGCACTGTGACACGTGCTTATTGATGTATAAAACCATGAAACGCAGTTTATTCAGATCAGAAATGCACTGGACATTAAACGAACATAATGACATCGTTAAAAGATTTCGTGTGTTATATCAATAAAACAACAACTGAAGACGTTTAAATAAAAAAATATTCTGTAAAACGCGTTTACAGATTACAAAATTATATTAACATTGTACACACGAGCGGGAAATAACACAACGGTAGCAGATAATCTTGTTTGAACTGCAGACTTAACAAAGTTGAATAACAGAACGTACTTTCAGACATGACAGGTTCGGCGGTAAGTCCACTTCGTGTAGTTGAGCCATTCTAGGAAAATCCCTGTGCTGCTATTATCTTGATTTAGATGAAAGAAGAAAATTAATTTGAAGTCTAGCTCTCAATAAACTCCCGCGCACCGCTAAGCACTTCCTACAATAGCGTCACTTCCGGTTGAAACACGTAACAAGAGCATGACACAACACACACACAAAAAAAAAAAGACATGGGATTTTTTATACTGTTTTTATTTAAAATTTTGAGCATTCATTTTAAAAAGAAAAAAATACAATGGGTAACCATTGTTTCTGCCAAAATAGCAGAGTTATACAATTATTGTTACATTTGTAAATTCAAAATAAATTAATATAGGCTAAAAGTTTCAAAACACTGAAAGAATCTTTGAAATTTGTTTGTTTGAAAGCATCAAGTCAACATTATTTGAGTGTTATTGTAGAAACAAGTGAGGTAGCCTAATGTTTATGTTTTTTGACGATGATTTCCATGATGAAGAAATAAAATGTTGAATCCTCCAATTAAAATATAATATGACACACTTTATATGACTGATTTTAAATTGCAATATTTAACAACAAATAATCCCTAAATGTTATATGTTAATATAAATACTAACATATAACATTTAGGGATTATTTGTTGTTAAATATGGCAATTTAAATTAAGTTTATTGCATTTTGTTAAATGTAATAATGTGGTTTAGTCATGCAGGCCTGATCATGATCCTTTAATAGGCTAAGTGGATTTATTCCACAGAATGAATCATGGCTGTATAGCATATTGTTATGGAATATAGGAACAGGTCAAAAGGACAAATTCTAATCCTAATATTAATCCTTATAATTGATTATTAATAATGCTATTTTTACATATTAAATTAATAAACTAGAATATTATAAATATTTTGGCATATGAAAGTGAAGGTGATGTTCCACAGCCCACAGAGTGTCACTAAACCGAATAAGTGATCATAGCCAGGTGTAAGAAAGTATGAGACTGAATGAATAGTCATTCACCTCAAGCACTCTGGAATAACACACATAGTTTTTATCTTTTTTCTCTACATGTCAAGGCTAAGAAAAATAAAAAGTTTATGTGAATAGAAGCTGGTGTTTCTGTGTTTACTGAAAGTTTAGAGTACATACCAAATAAAGACATTCAGTGTGAATGGGAATTTGTAGAGTAATAATATTGCCAAGAAACAAATAAATTGGGCCATAACCACTCACTTTCATCAAGAATAAACAGGGTGATTTTTAGACGAAGAGGACAGGATCCCGTTGCTCTATTAAACTGAACATTGTTCTTTACATAATAACAAAATGTAGACATTTTCATACATTATTGCACTAACAAGCACACTTTTTTCTACACACTGAGTAAAATCACACACACATGTGGCTGATTTCCTTAGCTTGACTTGGATAGTGATATAGCCTCATCTAATCTACGGTAAGTGCACTTACTAGGACATATGAGTATGGAAAATGAAAATAGATGTTGAAACTACCTTGAGTTCAATTGCACTATTCAGGTGCTTATTTTGCATGAATATGATTACAAACGAGGCTGACTGACAAGTGTAAGTATACAGGTACGCGTTCCAAATGACTTAAATGTGAAAGGGAATATTCTCCGGCGTCTACTGGTGCCTCTCTTTGTGGATCACAGAACACGGGCAAAATGTAATGGATAGCAAAGTGTGACTGCAGTCCTAACTGCCAAGATACATGAAAACCTTTTAGAAAATAATAAGCCCATTTTGTCCTCAAGGTGGATATCATTAAATCATGGGGTTCTCAGTCAGGTCATTAGAGTATGTCCACCAGTGTATACTTTAGATTTGGATGTGTGACATACATTGATAAGCACAACTGTAGAAAGCTGCGAGGGTAAAGATATTTGCTTTCAGCACTGTATGTCTTGGCAGAGTTACAATTGGACTATAAAATGTGTCAGACAGTAATTCAATATCCACAATGGGCATTTGACTAAGCTTTCTTTATTTATCTGAATCAAAAAACCTTCTTTCAAGTGTAAGTAGCAGAATTTTATTGACTACCTTATTTAAACTTGCTGCTATATGACCATAAAAAAAATGTAATATATATATATATATATATATATATATATATATATATATATATATATATATATATATATATATATATATAAACACTATACAGATTTGTTTTTCATTTTAATACAATATTATTGTGCCATTTTTTACAGAATTCTTTTAACAGTGTACAGTAGACATCATTTCTTAATGCAAGATACTTTTTTGGCTTTTATTAAATGTATGGATTTCATTTACTAAAAGTAAAAAAAAAGGCATCATTAAAATAAATGGAATATGGAGAACTTGACTTGATTTCAATTATGAAAGTTTGCCCATGCTTCCAAAAGAAAGAAAGAAAGAAAGAAAGAAAGAAAGAAAGTCATTCAAATCACTGAAGGAGCACTTTATGTATATAGTATCTTTATACAACCTCATTAAATATGTTTAATATGCATAATATGTTGTTGTTTTTCTCTCTCTTTTTTTGCAATTTTATTCAAAGTAGTCTTGAGGCCATGTCACTTGCATCCCATATGGAAAATCCAGGGAAAATCCTCCAAACTGAAAACCTCCACAGACGATTCAAGACAGTTGTTTAGACTAAAATACACAAAAACATCTAAAGATAATCACATAAACTAATGTTAAAGTGTACATATTCGATTGCTGGAGAACACAACATCAGATCAGATTAGTCCTGCTGCCACTGAGATCAATGAGCTGTCCTTAACTTTTAAATAAATCTGGATGATGTTCAAAAAACCGCCATACTTTTTTGAGCATTGTGCTAAGTCCACGTAATGAAATGTAAATTTCAGACACAACCCAGCCTTCAGTCAGGCTGTTCCACCAAATTAGACAACCAAACAGGCAGGACAATTATAGGAGAGGTGACCGAAGGCCAGCAAAACACTTCTTGGATGAAATGGCTAAAAATGTCCATCAGCGATCTTTTCACCACAATTAATTTGCTTGGCCTCTCTGGGAAAGTGGCCATAAGAAAGTCAATTTTGAGAAATGCCAACATTAGGTCAGTGCTGCAGTAAACTAAAAGCCATGTGAAGCATTTGAAAGGGATGAAACTAAATGTGTGCTCTTTGGCCTGGATACTAAGCATTGTGTTGACAAAGTAACACCTCCCCAATCATCAGTCAAGAACAGTTGTGGCAGCATTACGCCTGTGCCTTAGGATTGCTTTAAGAAATTGGAAAAATTTATGGAAATAAGGGGAATATGGATAAAGCCACATCCAAATCCTTGAGGAGAATCTGTTACAGTCAGTCAGAGATATCACTTAAGATAGAAGGATAATGACCTTATCAACAAGTACAGTAAATATATAATTGGCCTGCAAAACAAGAAATGAAATAATTTAGAATGACAGGCTTCAGACTTCAATTCAACTATAAAGATTTCTAAATTGCAGTACAAAGGAAATATTTGTATAATTTGGTACAATGAGAGAAATTACAGTTACAACTGACTTAATATAATGAGGGATATATGAATGTAGAAATTGCATTGAATTTTGGAGGTAAATCTTCTAAATAAATTTTATTCTGTCACATAAAATTGTATATTTTAATTTTATCATTTAAAATTGAGTATAAAAAATAAATGCAAGAAAACAGTTTTGCGGTGAATTTGTTTTCTCTGCTCAATGGTTGCAGTGCAGCTAATCTCACTCTTTTATTCAGATTTTTACATGCAAAACAGTTAATGTACTGTAAGTGAGACAGAACCTTTGGTGAACTCTGCTGTCCACTTTACTCAGTTTAATTTCTGTTTCCCTTTCTAAACATATAGGGCTTGAACCCTGTCAGTTTGATTGCACTCACTGGTCTGATCAAACCCAACAGGATAACAATTAAAGTCCTGCTGGATTAAGAAACAGTTGTAAAAGTGCATATAAATCATTATGTCAAGCACAAACAAGGACAAATACAAAACTGAAAAATATTATTTTATCTGATGAACAATTTCAGCTACCATTAGTCTCTGACATTTGCTCCATGCAGCTGTTCTCTCACTACAACTGTTTTAAGTGCACTACAGGAAATAAAACACACATATCACATGCTAGGTATTTAATCCTGGTATCTTGGGCAAAATTTAATTTTGGTACAATTACAGCAACGCAAGTCCAGATGTTTAGACAACATGTTAATGCATTGACTGAGATTACATTATTGTCCATCTTTAATGATATGGCTCAGGCTCATTAAATATGAAGGCATATAAATGGTTTTAACTATGCTTCCTTAAGTTACATCTATAATTTATTGTTCATTTTGGTTGTTGAGCACCTGGAAGACAGCAAAATTTAAAAATTCTAAAAAATTTAAAGTGGAGAGGAAAATGACAATACATTGAATGAATAGTTCATGAAAATGTACTCACTCTCAGGTTATTTAAGTTCATGGGAACAGATTTGTAGAAGATTACAACAGATTTAAAATAGATTTAGATTTACAATAGATACAAGCATCCAGATTTACTCTTCACAAGACATAAATTGATGGACAATTGCTACAAGTGTGATTGCATCATATAATAATTGCTGTTGATAGTGTTCATCATCTGGTTGATTATGTCTTGTATTAATTTTTCAGAAAAATTCCTGTCATATGCACATAAACCGACAGTCACCACTGATTAGTTACTACTAAATATTAGAAAAAAATTTTTTTTAAGTTGCTTTGCAATGATTTGTATCGTAAAATGCACTATACAAATAAAATATTTTTTTATTCAATTCAACAAAATTGAATTGAATTGAATTGAACTAGAGGTTATTATGGTGTGGATTATTTTTGTTTAATTTAATGTTTTTATCAGCTGTTTGGACTCTCATTCTGATGGCACCCATATCACCAATCTTTATTGTCCTGTACGTCAAAAGAAGTGTGGATTTAACACATTTTAAATATATGTTTATGTTTTTAAACAATTGACCAAAAATGAAAATGAAACACTTTTTTGAAACACATTTCTTTTTAGAGCCTGATAGTCGCTGATTACCATTCATTTTCGGTATGTTTAAAATAGTCTCCTTCCTAACATCTATTTTGTTGTCAGTGAAGAAAGAAAATCATGCAGGTTTAGAGTAAACAAAGGCATAATTATAACTTTGAGCAAACTATCCTCTCAAATGAAGACAATAGGTGTCAGCATTCTTGAATCACACTGATGATGCAAAGTCCCAGTTTTATTTCTTTTTCTCTGAATGTTAAAGAATAATTATGGAGGTCAATCCACAAACACATGCACATGCTCTCAGGGGACTTGTAAATGTCACAGGCAATCAGTTCACTCTGGCTCAATTCATTTCATTAGTCTGACTGATTAAATACCTGAGGATAAGCCAATACATCTTCAGTGCTCAATCTCTTTAACTCTGGCACAGTGAGAGTCCCGCTTTTGGGAAAGGAAGGATTTAGAAGGCAAGATAATTCTTTGCTCAATTAGTTTCTGTTTCTGTGGGAGTTTTCATTTGTTTTTGCTTGCTTTAGAAGATTGGAAACCGGAGAAACACCAGGGTTTTATTTATGAACTTCTTTTGGTTCCAGATCAGCAATGGCTGCAAATGAACAAGAAAACTCATGAACATCGGCAGAGACATATGGGCATAAACAAATAGGCCCATGGTTTTGAAAGATATTATAGAATGAATGCTGGTTCTTACCTGCAAAAGCAATTATTTGCATACAAAAATGCTCTCCCTCCCAAACGCTCTATGCTGAAAATAACCAGATTCTTTGTCAACCAGACATTCATTGCCTTGGGCTCAGATGGGGATATTAAACTTTTCCAAGCTGTTCCACTCCAAGCAGCAATCAAGTTTGGAACAAGATGACGTTCAATTACTAAACACGCCGTCACACAGCAATCTTGTCCTTGCTGTGGCTGTTGTAGCTTGGGTTTCAATCAAAGAGGCAGCCAAATATTGTGTTACAGTAAAGCACTACATATAAAATTACCTAAATGCAGATACGAATAGAATATACAGATATACCACAGACTTTGGCTCTCTTTATTCCATTTATAAAAATAATACCAAGTTTTATAAGTATGTTATAATAAAAAAAAAAAAATTACTTAGCAAATAAAAGCAGCACATTTCAGGTGATTACATAGCAAAACAGTGATAAGGATTTTGAATTTGTCACATACTGTAGGCTAATGCAATGGAGACACTGATCATGCATAACACTTTTATCATCATATAAAGCAGTGGTTTTCAAAGGATTTTGCTTCAGAAGCTAGATTTTACATTTTACATATTTATCCTCGCTGGATGTGTACCACATGTAATAGTCTTTGTCACACTTTCTTTAACCTTCCAAAGTTTTCTTGAGTTTTTGAGAATTAAGAGATGTCAAGCAACATGCCATAATGCCATCTGTCTGATTTGGCTTCTAGCAAGTGACTGAATTCAGACCAGAATGTTGCTTGATTGTGCACATGGCCTAGACGGCAAGAACAAAAGGTGTGGGAAGCGTTTTTACCTCCCTTTAAAAAGTTTATAAGCGTATGTATTTTTCAAGCCCAGTTATTCAGTTAACTATTTGCATATGTTACTGTAGCTGATGTCAAAATAGACCTGTGACTGCGATACATTTTTTGGGTCATGACCCACCAGTTGAGAACCTTTGCTATAAACAATCAAAAATAGGTTATCCATGTTTTAAATCACCCCTTCAGCACAAGCATTTGCATAGAAACATCTCTTCCCTGAAACTGTTCAGAATTCAAATCTACAGATGTGAAGATGTGAGGAGATTTTATAAAAGCAGCTCTCAGACAGCTTGTCAGATCTGAGAAACATATATGAAATGTGAATACCTGCTTCCAGGCACTCTGTAGCAATTCAGCTGCAAAATATACATCAAACTAAAGTTCTACTAACTACACAGCAACCATATTACAAACAACAGAAATCAAATCTTAAAGTCAAATCATTTTTTTGTTGTTGCAAAGAAATACAAGCTGTTCATTGCCAGACATGGAGAAAAGTATGTAATAGTGCATTTTCAAAATAGGTATTGTAGCCTTAATTTTAAAATGAAGGTAACAGTTTTCATGTTTTTTTTTTAACTCAGTTATAATTGATTATCTCAAGTATGTCTTAACTGAACATTAAAACGTCAAGTCGTTTACTTGTAGCTCCAGTCACAGCACATTTATTTCCAAAGATTGCAGACTTCAAGTTGCAGACATCTGCAGCAGCTGAGTAAGTGCACTGAGATGAATGGGAATGATAACAGATTGCTTTCTCCACGTATCATAGATTTCTGGCATAAAATACAAAAAGGGTCAGGTTACTAATCATAACAACAACAAAAAATATAATAGTCTAATAATATTAATCTTTCATGCCCTATTGCATGCTGGGAAGAATGTGAATGAGACTTTATTTTTTAGCATTTAAGTAAAAACAAGACTCTCGTAAAAAAATTATTCATAAGTGTCTGTGGAAAGTGCAGCTCTTCTTTTATCCATTCATTCAAACAGAAAACCAAGTCATCACTGGCTTCTCCACAAGCTCTTAACCTCCCAGACACAGATTTTAAGTATGCAGTTGGATGTTAAGTGAGCAATTAAACTATTGCTTAACCTTACCCCCTCATTTATTTCAACTAATTGTAGAATAATAGAGTCATTAATCTGGTTGGAACTCTTTAGCATTCCTAAAAAGTGGTAAAGGCTGTCAGAGATTTGTAAGGAAGAAAACAACAGAATTTCCTTGGTAGATTTGTACCCCAACTGAAGTCCAAGACTGAATCCTGTACAGAAGCACATAGAAAGCGATAAACGAACTAAGTTTTTCTAAAACTAAGTTTTTCAAGCATAACATAAAAATGAC
Organism: Carassius auratus; assembly: GCF_003368295.1. NCBI lineage: Eukaryota > Metazoa > Chordata > Actinopteri > Cypriniformes > Cyprinidae > Carassius > Carassius auratus. The sequence goes on along the minus strand of NC_039248.1, from coordinate 9,885,697 downwards.
TGTATTTGAATATGAAAGCATTTGATTGACACAAGATCTTGTTTGAATGCACTATCACATCATGAGCTATAGATAGTGGCATTAAACAATGGGAAACATTTCAGTGGCGTTTGAAGGTCAAAGGGCAACAGGAAATCTGCAGTCATATGTTCCCAGTCAGTTCCTTATTGGCTATATGAAGACGTTTGAGGCCCACTTTTCATGTCAATGAGCACATAATACAGCATTTGTTGTAATCTTACTTTTTAAAGTCTCCAGCAGAGAGTTCCGCTTATTACAACAAACCATTAGGTGAGTCATCCAATTGCATTACCAACTGTTCCAGGTTTTCTCCACAGATTGAAGGCTATATAGCAGGGCTAAATGCAAACACACTCTTTTCTTCTGGCTCACGTTCACTCTCTAGTCCATTTTATCCACTCACCGGTTTAAGTGGCACACTACTAGGGCTCACGTTTTGTAACTATACGTATATGTTAACATGCAACATTTCAAAGATGAAGAGAAAAAAATGACAAGGATTATATCTATTGAATATCCAAAACATGTTTTGTTTTCCTCATTCAGGCTCACTGTGTGCTCTCCCATGCATTTTCATTAGCTGCAAAGATGTGTAATTTGGCTCCCCGGAGCCGCTTATAGGAACAGTTTGCAACAGCTAAGATCCAATGTCCTCTGGTACTTATTTGTAAACATGGGCAGCATCAGCAATGCGGAATTTTAGAGCTGCAGAGAAAATATTTCATTGCTTTTCACCATTCAACAATTCACATTTGAAATATGAATAAAAAATGATATTTATATCTGTTATATCTTGTGTTCTTTAAATGCCAGAAAACCCTGCAGCTCAGTTCCAAAAACCAACTCAAATAGAGATACAAATAAATAGTGAACACAAATATTGGCAAAAATGCCAAATTTTTTATTTAGGCTACACTGAATTATTTTTATTGATGTTTATCAGACCTGAATAACATTTTTTTTTTTTTTTTTTTTTCACATCGCCCGCAGTGTCATTTGGGACTGAATTCTCCACAATGCATTAAAATGATGTTTGAAATGATTTTACTTCATAATGTTAAGAATTACGATACTTAAGAAATATTATAAGAGAAATATACAGTAAGATAAACTTTATTATATAAGTCAGTAGGTATGGGGAAGAGTTGAAAAATAAGAGACATTGGTGACATTAAGGGAAAAAATCTGATGAAATATTACAACCTTATGTTTCTGATGAGTCATTCACAACAAAACTAGCAATTTATTAAGAAAGTAAATTGAATCAATTTCGATTTCACTTTTGCATTAACTACCTCCATAAATTCTGGCATGTCTTCTTAATGCTGATCATCACCTTCAATCAGCAAAAAAGTGAGAAAACCCTTCCTTCTAAAGCTCTATACTTGTCAACTTTTCCAAAGCCTGATTCCTGTTTACTGCAGTGCATCGCTCTCTGTCACCCCTCAACTCCTTTAGCCAGAGCCTAGCATTTAAGAGCAGATTACCGCTGGATTATGGGTATGGTCCAAAGTGCTCTCTCTGCTCCCAGAGCACGTCCCTATAGCCCCTGATGCCCACACAGAGAGCCTTTTCCCGGACAGCTGGGCTACGGCTGACTGTGTTCTCCCCTGGAGAGAAATTTTCGGAATTAAAGGCTTGCTGTCTTCAGACTTTACCAGCAAAGACAGACTGTTTGTGACAAGTAAACTCAATGGCCCTTTCAGAACTGCATGGTTTTAAAAAACAAATTCTTTTTGGAACCAGTTTTGCAGACGGGGGGATGTTTGGTATCACCTGAAATAAAACTTTGCTCATGGTAGACATAAGTGGATAGTTCTGGAAGGGTACAAAGTACAGACAAAGTGTTTCCTTTTACAGGCTAAAATACACTGCAATTAAACCCCTCAGCAGGCACTTATAATGCTGCCAAGACCAGTAATGTGCTAATTTGCCTCTCGGGTTTACATTGACATTTAACACAGCTCAGGGGTATAAAAAGGACAGAAAAATGGTTTGGTGCTGTGTCATAAATGTATTTAAATGTCAAAGTTTCTAGGCAACAACATACTTGATTGAAAGTATATTTTTCCCCCACACATTTCATTGTACACAAATACAAAAGTTTTAGACTGTTAGATGGAAGATTTTCACATAACTGATGTTTAAGATGTTTCATTTCTGACTTTATTGCGATTTGAAGCAAAGTGGGAGAGAAAGGGGCAACAGGATCGGGAAACATTTGCCAGCCGAGACTCAAAATCAGGACACCAGAAGCGCAACAGCACTGTATGTCGACAAGGCTTTTGGTGACGACATAGCTTTGAAGTTTAAACAAAATTGTTCAATGTTCAATAAATCTTTAATTTCTGAAGGCATGAATAGTTGTTGGACTTTTTTTAATATCATTGTTTAATGATTAAAAATGCATTCCTTATTTACACTGAAGAAGAATGGTTTGCTATTGGGAAGTTTATATTTTCTTTATAATTTCCATGTAATTGATTTTTAGTACACACACACATTGTATAATATGATAAATAAATATGTTGCCTTTGTTAATTTAAGTGATGACCTGCAAAATAAATACTTTTAAATTGCATTAAGGTCTACAGAGAGTAAGCTTAAGTACTCATTTAAAATAGTACTCAGATAAAGATGATGAAGATAATTAATGATGACATACTCAAGTATTTAAAAAAAAATAAAAAAATAAAAAAATCCAAAATAGCTAAAATTCTGCTTCAAGTATGGACAAGCAAGGACTTTCGAAATGCTGTCCAGTAACATAGTCTTGGCTGTCTGAAATCAAACCACCACTCAAAGTATCTGATCATCATTGATATAAACTCTCCCTCGAATCTGCTACCTGTATCTGGTGTGTGATCTGTCTCTCGATTTGGGCTCTGTAATGAGGTGCTGTATTGATCTGTTGAGTGCACGTGGTATACAGCTCAGTGAGCCATCTGCCAAACTGCACTAATTCAGACTGATTGCTCCAGCATTAGCACAATGCACAAACAAGCATATTGGAGCCGTTACCATGGTAACAGCATTATGACAGCATCACAACTTCCTGCAGGTCCTCGAATGGGAAATAGCAAGTATATGTTGGTGAGAACTAACATTATTAGTTATTATTTCACCCAAGAATAAAAATCCTGTCATTATTTACTCCATCATGTTGTTCAAAATCTGTATTATTTTCTTTGCTCTGTGAAAATAAAAAAAATCCATAAAATAGATTTTATCAGCATTTCAGTAAGTCTTGATTCATTGACAATTTTGACTCTCTAGCTGATTAGAGGTTTAAAACATTGATACATTATACATCATACATTCTAATACATAAACAAAATACACTGGACTCTATAATGCAACTGAACCTAAAGTAACTGTACAGCACGACAGAAATGACATCTTTGTGTTAGCTTCATGGAAGGTCTATGAGAACAATAGGACATTTTGAAAATCCATTTTCCATGCATTTTTATCCACTTGAAATGTGGCAATGTATGGGGATAAAAATCATTAATTCCTGATTTGCTTCAGTAAAGATGAAAAGACAGGTAATAATCAATGGTCCTCCATAGAGCAGACAGTGGAAACACTAAACCAAGAGACTTTATTCCATTGTGTGATTATAGCAGTCTTTTGGAGAGGGAGTGAAAAAAAAAAGCTCTGATCACATGTAACTCTCACTGAGTTATAGAGCTGTACTGATGAATAATAATAAATCAATTTACAACTCTGCGTACGCTGTATCTCACACTGATCTGAGTTCACATGCATACAATGACAATTCAGCCGTCATTTAGTTTGTCTCAGCTCCACTTTTGCCAGCAATAACAGATTTACAAACTTGTTGCATGCTATTTTTGATGCCCTGTCTGTTTGTTTTGTCTCAACACAAGCGAGTTATTAGTTAACATACATTTTAACCTTAGTCAGCCTACAGAATCAATGCGGATTTAATATTCAAATGTTGTCTAAATTCCTTCTGACTGCATTCCACATTTCTCCTGCATTCCACTTTTCTACTCTTTTGTGTTTCTTGCCCTTCTCTGAACTTGGAATCTAAAGATGTAGCCAGATCCCATAGACATGACAAAGATGTCTCTACAGACAAAGATGAAGAGATTTCTAAATCAACTGTTTCTCTGGAACAGGTTCTCTTTGAAAGATCCTGGCTAAAATAAAATAAAGCAGCTCCCATAATGGTTCAGAGGCAGTTTTGGTGAGTAACTAGTTAGATGTAACAGAATTAGATAATTTAATTACAAAAGTAATGTGACTGTAATCTGTTACAGTTACTGAGTAAAAAAAGTGCATTTAAATTACAGTTATTTATGAAAATCTTAGACAATCTTGACTGCAAATATGAGACAATGTTCCAGGAGTTAAGGACACAGAATAGGACACATGCATATTTGATAAAAGTTTTATTTCCTATTTCGGTTTATGTGTATGCTTTGTTTTTTAAAGGGATAGTTCACCCAAAAATAAAAATTCTGTCATTAACTACTCACACTCATGACGTTCCAAACCCATAAGAGCTTTTTTCTTCTTTGGAACACAAATTAAGATATTCTTGATGAAATCCAAGAGCTCTCTTCCCCCACATAGACGGCAATGTAACTGAAATGTTCCCAGACCCAAGGACATTGGTAAAACAATCCACATGACATCAGTGGTTCAACCGTAATTTTACAAAGCTGTGAGAATACTTTTTGTGTGCAGAGAACACAAAAATAACTTTATTCAACAATTATTCTCCTCCAAATCACATCTTCTGCCATTATCTGCACATAAACAACGTATGCAACACATCGTGGTACTCTCAATAATGTCAGAATACGTAATGTGGAGGAGAAGAATTGTTGAATAAAGTCGTTATTTTTGTTTTCTTTGTGCACAAAAAGTATTCTCATACTGTAGCTTTATAAAATCCCGGTTGAACCGGGAAATGTCACATGGACTACATTAACAATGTCCTTATTTTGTTTCTAGATCTGCGAACATTTCAGTTGCATTGCAGTATGCAGGGTCAGAGCTCTTGGATTTCATCAGAAATATCTTCATTTGTGTTATGAAGATGAACGATGGTCTTGGAACGTCATAAGGGTGAGTAATTAGTGACAGAATTTTTCTTTTTTGGTGAACTATCCCCAAGAGTTTCTGTTTTTTTCCAAGGCATTATTAGATAACAATGTTTCCGGTTGTAGCTATGGAAAGATTTGTTTCAAAAACAGTATCATAGAAAAAAATCTGCATTTGGGGTTGTCCCAAAGTAAAAGGAGTTGCTAAAGTCTGATTTTGTGGTGACTGTGCTTTCAATGATATTTATATTTCAATTAATTATAATCTTTATTTTGAAAGTCTGCAAGTAATCATTGTTGAGTTATTTTGTAAGGTTAGCATAGTTTAAATGGTTGAAAATTATTAACAGTTGAAAACATTCACTAGAAGTAACTTACATTTCCAAAGTAAACTTCCCAGCACTGTTCAGTCGAATAGGTATAGATACTCATGAAATTGTTTTCTATACAGCCCCACAGATCACAGAATCTTTAAACTGATTACAGGAAATATGCTATGCATTATCATACTGGAACTAACTGTTTATAACTGATTATATTTAAAGCATCTGGAGAAATTACAGGCACAGACTCTCTTTCTCCCAAACAAAAAAGATACACTGTCCACCGTATGCAGCTATAATTAAACATTCACTCGGATTTCATGTTTTTATTTCCCCTTAATATTGAGCAAACAGATTTTATAATGATAGTAAATTATGCAATTCTGATGGCAATTTTCCTCAAGGGTTTTCCATTAGCACAGTAACTGCCATCAGTTCATTTGCCCCAGTAAAGTAAAAATGAAGAAGAGAGTGAAAGAAATTATCATAACATTTCCTGTTCTGACATAAACACTAACAATTAATTTGAATTAAGCTTGCTTTGCACATCAAATAAAAAAAACTTACACAACATCCTCTTTCATGATTATATGTAGACCTAATTCTTCTGTCTGTAGGAGTTCTCCACAAAATAAACACTGTGGATTTATACAAGGCCATCTTATCATGATTAATGATGGAATAGTAGAAGTAATTCTAATCTACGTTATACCCAAAGCCAAAAGTGTGGGTAAAATTGCTTAAACCATCTGGATTCATTCTGATTGAGAATGAGTGTGCCTGCTACTGTACAGCTGATGCGTCTATGATACATATATGATGTGTCGACATGAGAAAAAATTAAACACAACTTCAAGTGTCCTTGAAGCATCTATTGGTTAGTCACATAACAGGCTTTCCTCTACAAAACAAAAACCATAAGAAAGGAACACAGTGTAGATTCAGAAAAAAAACTTCCATTTATAGTCATGACATCACAAAAGTTACAACTCAGTAGAATGATACATTTTGTTTTAGCGATGATTACTCATTCTGTCCACAATTCATAAACAATCATTCATTTTGCCTGTTTTATTCAAATAATGAAAAAATAGGCTATGTTCCCTGGCCCTGGTACACGGCAGTTGTTCCACAATCTGAATGCTGGTTTGCTTTACAGAGCACAGATCCAGTCAAAATGTTTACAGAAGCTGCTCTAAATTCATGTTGTCATAGCATTATCACCTCTAGAATCTGGGCTCAATCTCGTTGGTTTCACACCAGCCTTTATTGCTGATTCTGAGCAGAGTTAAGCTGTCAAGTCTGATAGGTGTAACACTTTAGATGTCATGAGGAGGAAAAGTGAATGGCATCTGAAGTTTATCCATGCCCTGTTCTCTTACCGCTCTTTCCTGTTTTGTTCTGAGTTCTTCACATAAGTGTTTAGTGCAAAACCATAGTTCAACAGTAATATTCTGAAATACTACAATTTAAAAGAAACAGTAAATAGTTCATTTAAATTGTAATAATATTTCATTTTTGATCAAATAAATGCAGCCTAAGAATTGTTTTCAATTTTGTTTTTGAATAAAGCACCTTTAGATGATATTCAAAACTGAAACCTAGAAAACAACTTTAACTTTGCAGACAAATGTATCTCATTTAAATTCAAATTGATTCTTTTTATTCCTCGTTTGCCAAAAGCAGTCTAGTCAAGCTGATCTGATCATTCTGAAATTGGCGCTGTTGGGAGGCATCATAGCCTAGATAAGGCTGTATGAGGCTTTACTATTCTTTACTGGTGCTGTGTGTTGATCTTGAATGTCAGTTTCATGCTGTTTTGAAAGGTTCTTGGTGGCTTTGAACATTTATCCACCCAACCAAGTCCTGCTGTCATAACACTTCATACTTCACAATCACAACAACAGAGAAGAAACACTTTTATTTTTATAAGAGGATCGAATGTAAGGCAGCAACATGGGAAGGAAAACCTAAACATATATATCCTAGGAGGTACATGTTTTATCTATTCCTAAACATCGGAGAAACAGTCCATACTCTAATCTCTGCTTTTTTATGATGTCATTACAAACATTGTAAGTATTGTATAATGCTCACTGACAATGTTATGTGATGTAATAAAGTTAGACTATATTATTTAATGATATGTTATGAACATCTAATAAATCTAATATTAAATGATGTTTTCACTAAACGTTTCACAGTGTAAAATATACCAAAACTTTTTTATTTTAATAGCTAGCATTAAAATGTGTGACATGTTATGAAATGTCCTCAAAATGTCCTCAAAAGACGGGAGTGGGAAGCATTTTGAGATTAAGTAATAAATCAAATGACTAAAATGAGAGAGGGTGATAATATATTTTATGTTTACTTCTTGTTTATTAAGAGTCCCTCAGGTGTAACAAATGGGATTTTGTTTATCTACAGTCCACGCCTGATTGGCTGCCTATATTGTGTAGCATTATGACAAATGAATAATTGATTGGGGAATATCTCAGGGAAAATCAAAATGCACTTTGAAAGACATGGGAATTACTGCGCGCTTTCTGAGAAAGGAAATTATTTCCCTTTATTGCCTCTTTTTAGACCTCCTTTGATGAAACAAAAACACAAAAAAAGTTATATAATTCTAAGAGTTCATAACAGCCAGTGGCCAGGGCCCGTCTTCTTCTGCCATCTAGTGGTCAAGGGTATTACTGCAAGTAGGTGTCTTCTACACTGACACAGACGCACTGTTCATTCTAGTAAATACAGGAATCTAATGAAAACATGTTCAGGTCACATTTTACACCTAAAATAAAAAATAAAAAATAAAAATAATGAAATACACATTAATGTGTCGTTAATTTCTTGCATTTTGTTTCATTATGTAATGACAATCAATAACACATTATCAAGTAAATTATTAAATGAAATTTATAATAATAATAATGTTTATTTTATTTTAATTTTGTATTATTTAGTCCAGTAATAGCTTTTATATTTATGTGATTTATTGATTTTGGGCTGAAATCTAATCTTAACAATGTAAGTGAGAGTAAATGACACAGCAATATGAACATAAGCATTATATGGGCTTCAGCTAAAAAGAAAAATGACAAAAAATTAATCACTAATTTAAAATACTAATAAAATATGAAATTCAATATTAATATGAAAAGAATAATAATATTGTCACCCACACTAAATATTATAAAAATAAACACATTTTAATAATACTAAAAACAAGCTGTTGTTAAGAAATAATAATAACAATAATTATATTAAATGACATTAATTTCTTGCTACATATAGTATATATGTGTGTGTGTGTGGGTGTGTTTGTAAGCAATAAGTTTATAAAAGGCTTTTATGCTTTTATAAAACGTTAACCACAGAATATATATATATTATAACCAAAAATGGATGTATTGAAATGTTACTTTTTTTTAAGCAAATTCATTAAATGCCCTCTTTCCGCTAAAAAAAAAAAAAAAAAAAAAAGTTCCTGACAACATGCCTCATCTAATGGAGCTTCAATAAAAGCAGAGAACAGGAGCTCTTATCATCCGTTGTGTCATTTATTTTTTTAACACCATATATGATATTTTCTCTCACACAAACATCTGCTTATCTTTCACCATAAGAAAACGTGTTTTCAGTCTTTCAGTTTTAAAACAGTCATTGACAGAAAACTAATAGCTAAAGTAATATTCCCTCCTCACTTGGGAAACTGTAGGCTTCCACACAGACACACATCATCAGCACATCTCCGCTTGAGAAGCGTTTATTAGACGGGGGAAGGGTGGGGTCTCAAAATTAAAGACGAAAGATGCAACATAACGCCAGCAGGGGGCACTCATACTTCATTAAATAAATAACAAACAGTTGATTCTGCCGAAATACATAATAGATGAAACAGTTTTGATGCTATATTAGTGATTGTTTATGTTGTCCAGTAATAAAATGTTTTCATTTGTAATATTTTTTATTTTATTTCTATGTTTTATTGATTTTGGGCTGAATTTTATTCACATTACCGGTAATGTAAGTTTTAAAGTGAGAGTTGTGCATAGAATTATGAACACAAGCTTTACATGACACAAGCTTCAACCAATCCATTTCATCTTATATAGAAAAAAAAGAAGAAAAAAAGAAGAACACCTTAATGTAAGGTCAAAAGAAAAAGTGTATTTATTTGGACTTAAGAATGGTTCACATCCAAACAGTGGGAGGGTGAAGGATAACATCACAGGGAGGGTTGGGGGGTAAATCCAACCATTCAAACACTCATTTGAGAACAGCATCACTAGACAAAGTGTTTAGAGGAGGAAAAAACCCAAACGACAGTTTTCACAACCCACTACTACAGACAGACGGCACTTTTGTCCTGTGGAACACAGTGTCCAGAGAAGGAGAAAGCCTATATTTTCTGTTATCTTAGCATACATACAATAAACACCCACTGTGGCATACGTACAATACACGCCCAATGTAGCATACATTCCCAAAACATACTTCAGTAACATCACATACAGTCTATTAAGTACAGGGATGCACCAAGTGCCTTAGTAATCGTGCAAGTACCATACAACATCCTATTATCAGACCAACACGGCCTTAAATACTGCAATGCATTAGCTTGGGTAGAAGATTTAACTTAACAGCAAAAGTATACGCTTTTCACAGCACAACCTTGAGTTCACTGGCAGAGGAGAGATAGACGGAGATGAGTGACACAGCCACGACTATTTTAGTATGTTATGGATGGCAGTTTCTGTAAACTTGATATCATTTATTATCAAACACTGGCTCGTTACATGAGCGCTACTATACAGTATGCTCTAGATGAGCTGTACAACAGATATATGAGAACGTAATGCGCTGACTTTCCAGAGCAGAAGTCTGATACTCAAGTATTCAAATGCATGAAACTCATGACACTCAAAGGCATGATTACAACAGTGTATGGTTGTGGGTGTCTCAACGTACACTGATTTACGTGATCCTTTGGTGCATGGCTGTTAGTGCAAGCTAGAGTTAAAGAATGACACTCAGACAAGATAAGCTGTAGAACATATGAGAAACAGTAAGAAATGTGGTTACATTTGTAACAGACAGCTTCATGTCTGCCAACTGTTTTTATTTTCTCTACCAGCACTGACCAACAGAGGGAGATTGTGAGCAGGGACAGGCCATTTAAGGCCACCAGAGGGCAGTATTTGTCTTAGTCCAGATATGTGAAGAATGTTTATCTGGTAAATCCACACTAAACAAGACTGAACTGGTAATGCAAGGGCTCTCACACTTTTATTAATACATTTCCATGACCTTTTTGTCAGAATTGATTACTGGATAAGAATTTATCTTTGTATTTTTGAGGACTATTATTATTATTAACAATAAAAAAATAAAGAAAACATTTCATTTTACATTTTTAATTTACATATTTATTTGGAGCCAATTAATTTTTTTCAGTGAGAATAACGGAAATCTCATACTTGTATTTACTATGTAAACTGGTGATATTTTAAATAATTTTTTTAAGACTTTAGAGGCCTGGAAATATCAGAGAATTATAAAATTGAGATGTCCAGGCCTCAAAAGTCATAAAAAGTATTCCGTTTCTATAGTAAGTACAGGTATGGGTTTTCCTGTTATTCTGTAACAATTAATTTTCTATGAACTTGGCAACACTTTATTGCAAATCACAGAAAAATGAACCAAAACGGTCTAATTTATATTGAATTAGGAGTTATGTACAGCAGTATTCTACACAATTTCTTTACTGTAAATTAAACATAAGCCCTCATACAGTACCTTTATTCACTATAGAAATTGCCATTATTTTAATGACTTTGGACACCTGGAAATCTGAATTTTTTTATGGGTATGCAAACATTTTACTTCAAATCGCAGAAAAATGACCCAAAACAGTCTGTTTTATACACTGAATTATGACTGCAATATTATGCATGTTCTTTACTGTAAACAGAATTCAACGCTCATCCATCCAGATGTAATTATGCAGAAGTGTCATGGCTGAATTCAAATGACCCTCCAGAAATAGATATGTGCCCTAGTAATAGTAAATAATAGCCTTTATGCATATGATAAATTAATGATGCCTATGTGGAAGTGGTATGGTAAGAGACTTTATAAACAAAATTAGAATCACTTCCTGAGATGAGCTGAATCCTCACAGCTACAGACCCGGTTTCAAATCGCTCCCTCTCGGCTAAAAGGTTAACATATTTTAGGACATTGGGAATTGTATCTAGGGAAAGCACCACTGTAAGTCTTCAAACAGTGCTGCTTGCTAAAGAGAAGCACATGCAAGTCAGTCTCCCTCACATGCGGACAACAGTCCCATGCTACTACAAAGCTGAGGAATTCAGACAGAAGCTAATTATCAGGCATTTCCAAGTAATTCAAGATGGCAGCAACAGTACATGGAGTCTCAGAAGAGATTTAAATTTTTTTATGCCCCAAATGCAAGCGTAAATTAGCATGGCACCAACGAGAAACATAAGACTAACGGAGACAGATCATGTAACAGTTCAAGCATGACATCAAACGCAAATCTAGAGATATTTCTAGATTAAAAATAGTGCGTAGTAACAGTACTGTTTTCTTAGGAGAACCATTTTTATGCAATTATTTTTATCCTTACACAAGCATTATGATTGGCACGCGTGAAGTGGCAAATTCTTAGTTAAACCGCAAAGGTATAATCAGCGAAGAAGACGAGATTAAAGCTTTGGGCTCAGCGTGTTTAAGTGGATATCTAGGTCAGTCGGGCAAATTTTGTACACGGCTGGGTATTCCCTCTTCAAGCACAGCTCACGGAGGAGGGGTAATGCTGAAGATGAACCGGAGATGATATGACAGATTGGGGGCAGTGGAGTTTCTCTTGTTGGAGCTGGTTTCTCTAGGCTATTGAATATTTAAATGTGAAGGAGGGATCTGTACCTCATCACAGGGAGTGTGGCATGGATTTCCAAATGCATCATTCTTTGCACTAGAAAAGATGCTTTAATTGGCATCCTATATCTTACAAAAAGAAGACTTTATGGTGAATCTAACAAATGTCCCCAAAAAATAAATTAAGAAAAAAAAAAGTAATTTTAGGATATTTTTGCATTATTGTATATTTATAATTTATAATTTTTTTGTGTGTTATGATATTATCACATTGAACACTTAGATCGGGAGGAGGGATCTGTCCATAGTCAGAGACAGTGTGGTATGCATTTACAAATGCATTAAATAAAAATTAAAAAAGTTGAGTGAATCTCACAAAAGTATGAATGGATCATGGTAAAAATCAATAGAAAAAAAAATTACAATATATTTTGAGCAAGAAAATGAATCCTATAAGAATTTTCTGTTATGATATTATTACTATGACAACTAATACTTTTATTTTATTTTTTTTTCTAATTTTCATCAAAAGTCCCCGGCATGTTTGGTGTAAAATACCCTTCTACTTGGGTAGCTTGTGTGTCATCTGGTAGTAAGTATTAATATTGATATAACGGTTAACAGAGTATATATGGAATACATGTCCAAAGCAGTACTATTTTAAATATGTAAATGATGGATTCTTGCAATAACATAGAGCTCAATGGAATGCCTTAAGGCCACATAACTTTATAAGAGTGAAGCATTTACATGTGTAAATTAGGCATGATGAACTTAGAAAGCTGATGTGATTCAAAAAACACAGAGAAGAAAAAAGTAGAGCACTCTCCAAACTATTATTAATATTAATGGCTCAGACTATTGATTGATTATTTGTTTGCGTCTCGGTTGTACATTTTAAAAGCTGTTCTAGTCTCCCTGCCTGTTCTCTCCTCGGCTGTACAAGATTGACATTTAAAAAGAAATCTACCCAAAATTTATATACAAGTAAAACTACATTTTACCACAGGTTTCATACAATTAGTTGGTATATTGGTTTTCTGCATCTCATATATGTATACAGCTTGGCTATGTTGTTACTTCGATGTATATCGCTTATTCTACAAACGAAAGGCATTACAAGTTCAAGTACAGTATATCTCTATTTACAAAAGCTCAAAGGTAGCTGGCCATGTTAGACAGTCTTTGAGTGACCATCTGGTTCTATTATATGTACAGTCCAGTTCTGGAGGGCGGGACTTATCACTAATTTTAAAACGGTCCTCCAATGAGAGTTTACGCATTCATTAATAACAGAACTCTTCTGGCCAACCAGTGCAGAGAGAAACAAATGCAAACCACTCGCTTGATCTTGCTCTAAATAAAAATGTGGACAAAAAAGACAAGTTAATAGTAACTCTGAGGTAAAATTAATAATGAAAATAAAATTAATAAAAAATAAAAAAGTGGAACTGATCTTTTTATTCAACCTTCTTTTTATAATAGCATGACATTTACCCTGGATTTGTCTTTTTTTCCCTTGTATTGTAGGATTTTTTTTTTTTTTTTTTTCAAAGAGAGGGCAGGAAATGATGGGAAGAACGCAATGGAATGGGAAAAATCACCTGAGCCAGACTCGACTCACATCATCCACAACCCGGCTCAACAAGCCTAACCACTAGGCCAAAACTCAGCTACATGTCTAGAACTCTCAAAGGCTCAAAAAATAATTCAGAAATGAAATAGCACTCCTGAACTTCCTTCCTGGAATGAGCATCTAGCCCTCAGCAGCGCAGGTAGCTACACCGCACCACGGGCCTGCTGCTGCTGCTACATGGTCCCGGGTTTCTCGCCAGAGTTGGTGGAGGAAGCTGCAGCATTACTTGCGTTGTTTGGAAAGATCTTCTCTGTGGGGGTCACGGCAGGGCTTCCCACCCCAGAGGAGCTGGAGCTGCTGGAGCGGTGCTGTGTGGGCGGGGGTCGCACAGGTCTCATAGGTGGAGGTCTGAGCTGGGCTCCAGCCAGTCTGGCGGACAGCGCCGGTTTAAAGGTGGTCATCATCTCTGTATTGGAGCTGCTGCTGCGTCTCAGGGCCGCGTCCGGGTCTCGGATCATGATGGTGTGTAAGGGGCTCGGAGGCTCTGAGCTCGCAGGGTTCTTGAGCGGTTCTAACGTATCCAGAACAACGTCAGGAGCTTGTTTGGCTGTGTTTTGGCGTTCCAACTCACGGAGCTCATGAAGTGCGGTGTTCATTGTCTTCTCAATATCCTGTAACAAAAAATATTGGTGACTTTTACACAGTGTTTGTTTTAGATTTTTACATTTGGTGAAAATTTCCTTAAAAAATATGGACTAAGCTTAAATATATATAGATATATTATTTTTTATATATATAGTTTTTTTTTTTTTTTTTTTTTTTTTTTTTAAGTGGCACTGAATTGTACTTAAGACATTTAATATTAAACAAAATGTTCAAGCTTTTTATTCAGAACCTAGTGTAGGTTTTATGTAAACAGGATCCTTTATTCTTAACAACAATTTTGACAAAATCAAGTAAATTTCTAGATTTTTCTTTTCGGACTAAAATAGCATTGAATTTTAGTCAAACAGAAGTAACATTTGAAATTAAAAAATTAAACCAAAAGCATTTTAGTCATAATCCATTTTTACTCTAAAATGAATAAAATACATTTAAATAAATTTAATTTGATGAAAACAACATTTCAAAATATACTAAATGTTCATGCATTTTATTCATATAATACTTAGTTAACATTAAAAAAAATAATGTTCAAGCAAGTTTTTTGTCAACAGTATGTTTTAATTAAAATCATTTATAATTATCACAATGAAGATTTTTCTTGTTATTAAAACCCATTTTTTGTTTAGTTTTGATAATGAGATAAACTGAACAAAGGTAAAATATTAATGAAAAAAATGCTTTTTTTTTTTCTTATGCTGAAAATAGCTCTTGGTACTTCATTAACTGGACTCATTTGTGATGAGTATTGCTTATATAACAAGTCAAGCATTAGGGATGTGACCACTAATAATGATGATGTGAAAAAAATGATCAATAACTTCAATTTGTTGGTTTCTGCACAGAAAGAATTTATGGAGCTATATGGCCTGAGAAATCTCTCATCTCTCCTGGAAATTCATCTTACTTTCTTCGGAAGCGGTCTAGTATATCACAGAGGCAGATTATGTGTGATATACACACAGTGTCGCTGCTGTCCTGATATAGACTATAAACTCCCTGCTTTCCCGTTCTCTTTCAAGACTGTCCTCTGTCTCGCAGCTGAGCATGCCATAAAAATTTTATGTTCAGAAGATAAAAGGCTCATGAAGACACACGCTCTCTCTCTCTCTCTCTCTCTCTCTCTCTCTCTCTCTCTCACACACACAGACAGACACACACACACACACACACACAAGTACCTTGCAAGGTCTTATTACTGAGCAGATGTCATCAATAACCCCACACCCCCCTAAACCCATTTAAACACATTTCCCAAACTGCACTTCAAGCGGTAATGTTAATCAGATCATGCAGGCCTCACTTATAATGCATTATCAATATACAAAACAACACATTTCTGTCCAACAATATCAGTCATACCTTCATTTTGATGTCTGTATTCACATCAACCATTTTCTTTTCATTAGGTGAGTGTAGACACAAAGGGGCCATTACAAAAGATCATTAACTGTTCTGTGTCACGGACTTCATTATTTAACAGTGCGCAAATGAAACAGATGGATCAGTGCCAGCCTATCCCGTTCATGCTGATATCTGCTTTAGTGCCAGCTCTTTGTTTCTGCTGGACTCAATCTTGCCAGCCTCTTCAGCCTCACAGAATTCTAGGCTAATTGAAAGGCTCAAGAGAAAAACCGAAAAGCTTTCATGACTACAACTTAAGACATTTTGAATCTTTCTGATCTTTGATTTATAAGGGTACAAAATATAAGAAGATTTATAGTACACTTACCAAGAATATTTCAATTTTTGATCTCAGCAATAGCAAACTATGTTTAAAATAATTATTTATCTAAATCACAATGATATAACTGGATAACAGTAATTAATCTAAATATATTTTATGGCTTTTTAGATTAATTAGTGGTGCTTGCTTTTTATTTTTTTGCCCAAACATTTGCGGTGTAAGCCTTCACCGCAAGTGCTATTACTTTTGTAAGAAATTGAAAGCAACGTTTTAGTCATCATGTTTTCATAAAATAATAAAAATAAAAATAAAAAGTTATGTTTTTTCATTTTATCACTTGAAACTAAAAATACAGTAAAATATCACATTGTGAAATATTAATAAGCCTTTTTTTCTATACAAATATATTTTGAAATGTAATAATTCCCATGATGTAAAAGCTGAATTGTCAGCAAGCATTTCTCCACCTTAGAGTGTAAAGTTCTAATATAATATATTTCTAATAAACATTTCCAATTAATATCAGTGTTGAAATTGGCTGAGGCATTTATTTCAGAAGTTGAAAACTATAGTAGTTCCCAAAAATATGAAGCAGCACAACTGTTTTCAACGCTGAAAATAAGAAGAAATGTTTCTTGAGCAGCATATCAGAATGATTTCTGAAGGGTCATGTGGCACTGACGACTGGAGTAATGACGCTTAAAATTCAGCTTTGCCATTTCCAGAATGAAATAGCGTCAAGCAGCGATACCGGGGACAAGCCCTGAAGGGCTGTAGCACAGAGCAGAGCGGGAAGAAGAAAACGGCAGAAATAGAACGGACGTCAGGACAACAGATCGCTTCAGAAGTAGAGAAGTTTGAAATTGAACAGAACTTAAGACGAGAATGAATCAAAAATGTTTTTGGTCTATGCGAACACACACAGAAAATCCAATGGCTTGAACAGAAGCAACATTAACTGCCCTGGATTCGAACCCATGACCACAGAAGCTCAGAACCAGCGGCTTAACAGAGTGCACCACTGAGTTGCTACACATCCAGCATGAAGCAGAAGAGAGCTTAAGATCTGAGAATGGGTCTCCCAAAAAAGTTTTCTTAGCATTTTAAGCAGCATAATATGGAAAGTTAAGTAAATTGTAAATCAAATTTCTGAGGTACTTCTGAAACGCTGTATTTATGATCTCTACTGATTTTTGTACAGATATGTCAAAAGGATCTAATTACATATTTAGATTTTAAATTGTAATAATATTTCACAATACTACTATCTTTACTGTACTCTGATCAAAGAAATACAGTCTCTGTGAGTATTACAGACTTCTTTCAAAAATCTTTATGGTTTCATACTTTTGACCTCCATTGTATACACACACACACACACAAAACACTGTGGAATTTAATAAGAATCTAAATGTGCAAGCACACACATACACACACACACACACACCTCTGCTAAAGCCTCAGCCTCCAAGGACTTGTGGTCTCCTAGGCTGCTGTGTCTTGTTGCTCCTGGCAGCGGCCTGAGCGGGTGACCCTCAGGATAGACCTTTCTCTCAGGGTAGTTAATGCTGCCTGCACTGCCAAAGGTTCCCAAACGTCTCTTCTCAGGACTCTCTATGTGGCCTCTACTGACCGCCACCTTGTGGGGACTGCTGGGGCAGGCGGCGGCCCGCGGCGGTGTGTCTCGGGCAGGACTGTGAGAGTCGTTGCCACTGCGGCGCCGAGGAATGGCAGACCCATCCGAACGCAACCTAACCCTGCATAAACACACAATGAGATGGTAAAAATCTTAAGTCCAGTCCGTCAATGCTGTTTTTGTTTCAAAGCAGACTGCAAAAAAAAAAAGAGTCAAAAAAGTTTTGTTAATTATTTGTGCCACAAACAAGATGAGTAATTAAACAAGCTGCGAGGAGAAACAGGACAGGATGAAACACTTTAATGCAGATCATTATTTTTTTCCTGAGGATCAAAATATGTGGAATAAAAACAAGCAGAATTCTGCATAATCAGCCACTGACCGGCCCATGACCCCGCTGAAGTTGTAATCAGGCGAAGGTTCACAAGGGGACTGCAGATCATTTTTGGATGAAGCTTTATCGTCCAGTAAAGGTCCACTGCTGGCCTCGCTGTCAGCCTTCTGACTCAGACTGTCAGAGAACGCATCATCCCTAAGGAGACAGACAAAACATCTTCCGGTTACTCTGATGGTACTCTGAAGTATTGCAATTTGATTGGCTGATTAAAATAAAAAAAAGACCAAATTAATTAAAAACATATTTAATAGAATAATAAAAACAGCGAAAATAGAAATAGCTAAAATTGCGGATTATTTAAGTTATTTTAAACTAAGGGTGAAGTAGAGTACTTAAAATGGTAGGCAATTGTTCTGAGGCATTTGGTGTTGTGTATTTAATTAAAACATACTAGTTTGCCTTAAAGTAAAAACATATTGTGAAATGTATTACAATTTAGAATAACTATATTTTACAATTCAATAAAATTTCCTAAAAGTTGATTTTTAACAACCCTTATTTCAGTTTTCAGTGTAACATGATCTTTCAGAAATCACTCTAATGAGCTGATTTGGTGCTCAAGAAACGGTTCTTATTATTACCTAGGTTGGGAAAAGTTGTTTAAAATTGTTTGGGTAAAATTGGTAAGTTGGGTAAAATTGTTTAATATTTTAGTTAATCATGATTAACATAATTTGACGTGTCCTTGCTGAAAAAAAAAGTATTCGTTTCTTTCTGAATTAAAGATCTTTTAGAAAGTCTGACCCCAAACCTTTGAAAGGTAGTCCATATCATTATGTACACCAGGTAAGCTGTCACACACACAGACAAGTTCAAGTACATAAAGCTGCCAATGAAAGAAGCCTCTGCATTACTCTCACTTCACGTCTCATTCTCAGAGCCTTGAGCCTGAGCAAGTAAACATCAACTGATCACAGTTTCACATTTTAACATGTTCTCGGGCTGCTTTTACAGTTCTCTTGGGAGACGACAGCAGAAAGTGTTTGGTATTCTGAAGCTGTTGAATGTCACATTCATGGGGAAAAAAAGTCTCAGAAAAAGTCTTTAGCCCAAATGTTTCATTATGCAATCTTTCAGCAATTCATTTTTCTGAGTGCTTTTTAAACACCTTCTAAATAGACTGAAGTACATGCTTGTTGGACCCTTAATTTCAAAACCGTTGCGATTAAGAGGACGCGGATCCTCTCTAACAGTTTTTATTCTTCTAGTATGGCCATCCAGTAGATGTTTAAACATGGATTCAGAAAAAACTCAAAGTCACTAGAAAATTAAAAACAGACTTTTTTTATGCTTGTGTCACATGTAAATCAGTTTGGGGTTGAATTTACAGCACAAATAACTACTGTGATACAAGATTTTGGTCATTCCGCACATCCTCTTTTCACTTTGGCATCCTCAATTTTCCTTATTTGTTGCTGTCAAATTTTGCAATATTAGGAACGGAGCTTGGAGCGACCCTTTTAATAATCCCATTCATCAAACTGACACCAGTTAGACCAAAAGAGATAATGAGTATGTCATCATTTTAGTAATTACTGAAACAGCGGTAGGACAGTTAATATAAGCTGATGATATGAGTATGATCAACTCAAGGACGCTGCAATTAACTTTTTTTCACTTTCATGTCATCTCAAGACCTCATAAAGCAGAAACAGAGGAGCAGAAAGCCCCTGATCACTTGATCGCCTTACTTTCAACCCACTTTAACCTCAGTGAAGTACGTCATGTCCCATTGCACCCAACAAGTTTTGACATAAATGCATGCCTAGCACATTACGGCACCACTAATGCTTGGTGCTTCAGAAACACAATTAGAATCTTAAAGTGTAAGAAAGGTTCCCTGCCAGAGACATAAGGGCATTCTTTAACTGCCACTCAGTGCTGTTAAATTTTAATTAAAAGTCTAAAGTGTTAATGGAGAGAACTATTTGATTCTCACTTGAGCTATTAAGGAATGAACTGAGGCCAGATGGCCTGGTTGATTAGTCATATATTACCCAGAAGGCAACACTTTCACAAGGCATGTATTGAACTGTCCTGTAACTAGTTCCAGGGATATGAAAATAAACACATAAAAAAACACAAAAAAAAAACACACACACAAAACAATATTTAATTAACTGCAGATACTTACAAGTCTTGTACTACTATATACTGGTGAGGTATGAGTCCGTCAACCCCGTTGTGTCTGCCCTCCCACCAGTCCTCAGATGCACGATGATACAGCAAAAGGGATGCACCTTTTTTGAAGGACAGCTCTCGAGGAGTCCGACCCATGTAATCAAACTTTGCAATAGCTTCGATCTGCTCAACCTCTGCATATGAGAGAGAGAGGGGGGGGGGGGACAGGGAAAATAGCACTCATTAACATTTTTGCACAGAGAATTATGTCAACAAATTTTCAGAGAGCTTCAAAGGCACTGCAACAGACTCAAAATCTGTCATGCTCCCAGCTGGTTCTCAGCAAAAAAACACACACACACACATTCACAACGTGTCTTGGCCAGGCATGGTATGATAAGTTTCCAGTGACAAGCAATTTGTCTGTCCAAACTAAACGCAGAACTGCTCCATGACAAGGAACGTATTAGAAGTTTTACAAATATAGTTATGTGAGGTAAGATTTTTATTTCAAAGTTGGTGAACTGGACTGCAGAAACCAACCGATTTTATACACAAAAAGTACTGCAAAGTCCATCGTTTGTCATTATTCTCTGAAAACAATAAAGCAAAGCAAAAACTAAAAAAACAACAACAAAAAAACAACAACAATGCAATAGTGCAATGCAAAATGTCATTTTACTACACAAAATCCATAGATTAATTGTCATAATTTGCAAAAAACTAAACAAAAACAAGCCAAACAAACTACTGTATAAGCACATCAAAATAAAAAAACAACAACAACAACAACAACAAAGAACTTTGTTTGGAATGAAGCACATTAACACAAAACAACAAAACAAAAACTAGGTAATTGAAAACAAACAAACAAATGCTTAGTCATTGGACAAAAAGAAACATGGATCTCTGCAATGCAATATTTCAGACTTGCTTCTATACTGAAGAAACACACTGCAATCAGTGTGATCAAGTGTAGTTGCAAGGTTAATTTATTTTTAGGGCAGAATGACAGATGTGACTGATCAGTCAAAAACAACAAAAAATGCTTCTCAACCACATAGCTTAGAAAAACAGGATTGTGCACAGCAAAAGCTTGAATGTGCATTTATTTGTCAAATAGACTGTGATGTATTCAGTATCATACAGACTCAAATTTATCACAAAAGGTCTCAAACATCAGGATTTTAGCTCATCTTTTACCCCATCAGGACCACAAAGAAACAGGCACATTTCTAATACAGATGGTCTGCCAACAAATGCACAGTGGACTTTATCTAAATCCAATCAAATCTGCCACCCAGCTTCCATTTAACAAGACCACTGCCATCGCATAACCACAAATCAGTTCATGCTTCAACCCCCAGACGCTGCCAGGGGCAAACAGACAGTGGGGTCATTCAGGGTTAAGGAGATATACAGAGCAAATCATCGTTTGGCAGGAAATCTCCAAGCTGACTAGAAGAAACCAATCAGTTTCATTAGGGTCTCCACCCAGGGGTGAAATTAAATACAGGCATGGCACAGAAGTGGAAGGAAAGAGGAAGAATGGAAATCAGCCTTTACAATTCTGTATTTGTCTGATTGTTTCTATTGTGACTGCACCTGATTGGCTGGATTAAAGGCTCAAAATCTGATTGCGATTTCTCAGCATGCACCCAGAGTAATAGGGGTTGCAAAAGTTGCGATAGCGCTGTTTTGGAGCTAAAGCATGTGACTTCAAACAGTCCTAAAGTCCTGCGTGAGGCAGACTGTGGCTGATGAGCTCCTGAGGGAAGACTGATTCCAGATCAGAGCACCAGACAGATCAAAACAGAATGTCAGTGTGGATCACAAACATATACATAAGCATACACAGCATGTGATTTAGCCAGTAACATACTGTTTAAAGCAGTTTATAGAACTATACCTTTAAAAACATGATAAATTTTTATATTTTATGTTATGGCTCAAAATAAAAATAAATAAATAAAACCAATAAAATTAATTTTGACTATTTTGAAATGGAACACTACCATACTGCTTTTGGTTAGCAAACACTTATAGCCTACAGCTTAACCGACAAGACGCAGATTAAATATTGCATGCGATTTATCATGTAGCCCTATATATACACATAATGAGGGAAATATTAATTTGATCCTTGGATTTTGATTATTTCACCCACTGAAATGCACATCAATTTCTAACCTTTATATGATGTTTTTTTTTTTTTTGTCTCTATCCGTTAAAATAAACCAACCATAAAAATTACAGACCCTTAATTTCTTTGTAAGTGGGCAAACTTACAAAATCAGCAGGGGATCAAATAAATATTTCCCCTACTGTATGTAATCCACTACACATTTTAGTTGCATGTTTAGAACTTATTATATACAGCACATATTACATACAGAAGACATATTAAAAGTATAGCAGTATGCATTTACAAATATAATACATAATCTCCACAATAAATAACGTTTTTCTCTCACTTTTTGTCTTTGTAGAGGTATGATATGATAGCCTCTCTACTGCCCCCACCAGCTTTGAAGCGCCATTGACATTCATGTGACGTTATCACAGGCTGACTAAGTGCAACATAATGTTGTCTGGAAAATGTCAAACCTAGAGAAATTATCCTGAAGTATACATTTATGATGCAAGACAATACAAACTCAACATGGTGATGATGGTTCAATGTGAATGTGCAAGACGTCCGATTCTATAGGTAAAAAAGGTAGAAGATTAAGAAAATGCAAATGCTTTGTGCTACAAACCAGTGTGTTTATGATTAGGATAACAGAGTATAATAAATTGAAATAATAAGATAACAAAACCAGTTTGCAATATCAAATACTATAAAAGGCTTTTTTATGAATAAAAATGAATAACATGAGAAACACTGACCATGCAAGCTAAAACTGTAGAATTGAAGAATAAAAAATAGCTTGCTACAGTAGGTCTGAATATATAGAAAAATTACAAGTGCACCTTTATAGAAAAACAAACTATATTATATTTCTCCTAACCCATTAGTTGAGAGCAGAACCATTTTAGTGAAACTGAAAAACTTCTTGAATGAGCAGCGAGCTGTATGCGAGAGATGGTATCAGCGTTGTGGCTGGTCTTGGGAGTTAGCGAGCGAGAGCAGCTCCATCAATCAGTAAAAGAAGGGAGCGAGCACAGGAAGCCCTGTGAGACCTGTTTACTCACCCTGAACAAAGAGCGTGCAAGAGAGAGGGAGAGGAGAAAACAAAGTGATAAAAGGCAATGGAGGATGCAATTAAGCAGAGGAAAACCAAGGGCTGGAAGAGAGAGATGAAGCGCAAAGATTGCTGAAACCGGGCAGAAAGAGATATTTCCGTCTGTCTTCATTTAATATAGCAACGGAAACATTGCCAGACTATGCTATCATTTACATGTGAGAAATGAAGAGGGTGAAGGGGAGAAAGGAAGGGAGTGAAGAAAAAGCAGAACATAATTTTCAAGACCTGGAACCTCATATAAAAGCTTATGAATCTGTGCTGACAGGTTTCAATTTGAGATCATCTTTCTTATCTCCTCATGATAAATCTAAAATTAAAATCTTGCATCCATCCATACATATATATACATATATACATATGATTTGTTTTCAGAGAATATATCATACATTAAGTTTTTTTTTTTATGCTAAAAAATAAAATAAGTTATTCACCACTGGGTAAGAACAATAAATTATTGTAATTATCGTAATATATAACACATTTTGTTTTTCGTTTAAATGCATTTTGCTTTAAAGATGGTTAGATATTTTCTGTAAAACACAACAAATACTGAAAGATTTTTTGCAGCACAGTCAAATTTTTATATTGGCTGTGGTTGTATGAATTTTTTTGATTGTTTTGTGGAAACTGTTTAGATCAAACTGAATATGACCCAGATGTTTTAATGCCAGCTTTGACATCTGATGTCAATTATGTGGTTGACTACACATACACACACAAGCCAGAAAGGTCAGCCAGAGCACAACACAGCAATGCTAATCAACACATCATCTTCAAAATACACAAGGCAAAGCAATTTTTCTGTTTTTTAAGAAGCAATATGTGGTCATTTTGATTCCTTTCAACCCCAAAGGCTAGCATAAACATCCAATTGTTAATCTATTGGTTAAGTACATGAAAAACCTCAAATGCTGACTTTTGCTTCTGGTCATTTGTGGTCTACTTTACAATTCAATACACAGCATCCTGCCATAAGAGAATGATATGAGCATACACAAAGCACTGAATGAATGCATAAATGCCTGTACCATCATCGCTCGTGTGTGGTTCAGTGCAGTTGTCAGCTTCATCAATGGTGCCTGGTTCACTGTGAGGACTGTCACTGTGTGAATATACACACATACACAAACACAAAGAGGCAGAGATGTTTAACAATAAACACAATAACGGCACACATAATAATGCCATCATTTGAAAAAAACATGGCAATTACAGTTCTGCAATACCACGCAAACAGTAATCAATTCTGTATTAGAGACACATGAAACAGCAAAGATTGTGGATTAAAATCCACAAGTCACATTTTTATTTCATGGGACAATATCCCACAAGAGACTGTGTGTTACATCGATTTTACCATGGTTAAGAGTCATTAGGCTTGATGTAAGAGTTAAAGCAGAGTAACAAACAGTATTATGAGGTTTATTGCTTTTAAAACAGCATGTTCAATAAATGCACTATCATCATCCAGAAGTCTGAGGTCAGTAATGTTTTTTTTTTTAAAGAGAATAATACTTTTATTTAGCAAGGATGCATTCATTCTATTTTCATCTCAAATAAATACTGTTCTTTTGAAATTTCTATTTGTCAAAGAATCCTATAAAGTATCATAGTTTCAACAATATTAAGCAGAAAAAACAACGTTCTGCTTTGATAATAATAGTGTTTCTTGAGCACCAAATCAGCATATAAATAAATGCAGCCTTGCCAAGCATAATGTAATTAATCAGATTAATCTAATTAATCAATAGAATTTCAAATAATTTCACCAACACGGTGTCATGTCCCCATGACAATATTTTAAAGCCAAAACTATCTGTCTTATAAGTAGAAATATTGCTTTTAGCTATAGATTACAAAAAAGTCTTCCTACGTTACTCCACTTTGTATGACCTGAGTGCTAAACTCAGCTGGCTCTAATGGAGGAATTATGACATTCTTTATTAACAATAAAATCCAGCTAAAGTCTAGAGCTCACCAGTACTCCTCTCCTCCAGTCATACATTTTTCATAGACAGGGCCATCCAGCTCACGCGGGCTGGGGAAGATGACCTCGTGGTTGATGATGATGGTCTTGATGACCTCATTAACATGAGCCTGACAGGCCACAGGGTCCTGACCCTCCGGGATGGGCATCAGAGTGGGTCCAAAACAGATGGCAAGGTTATATGGGTCCATCATGTTCTCATCACTGTACTGGGACAGACTAGATATGAAGAGACAGTGAAACAGTTCTTAAAGGTGATGCAATGCTGAGGGAATGCAAATCGGTTGAGATGCTACAAATCGATTCAATTATGGGTAGGAGTTTATATGAATGTACTGTATGTCCGAGGGGAACTCGCTGTCTTTACAAAAGTTTAGATAGTATTTTTTCTTTTCATCTTGACTCTGTATAATGCATATTAAAGTTCATAAGTGCAGCCCTGCTTTGTTTACAGCAAAAACCAAGGAAACACTTTAAGCGCCACCTGCTGGCAGATAGTGAATCTGCACCTCTTTCAGCACGTCTGATGTTTCTGTTTCATACAGATTTTTTTCTTTTTTTTGTCAAACCATACTGTTTTTGCTTCAAATTTTGAAATTATACAATCTAATTTATTTTCAAAACTTCTCATGTTGCATGTATGTAGCATCTTTGTTTGGATCATGATTAAAATGCAGTGAATATGTAGAGATTTATTTTATTTGTGTTACTTATTTGATTGGGGGCTTGTTTTAAAATTTCTATTTAATTTTGTTATTTACATTTACATTATATTTGAATTTTGTCATTTTATCCAAAGCAACTTACAAATGACGCCAATATAAGTAATCAAAACTAACAAAAGAGCAATGATATACAAAGTGCTATATAAGTATATTATGATAGTGTTTTATTTCAATTTCACAAAGAAACATGCAACATTTAGTCCAAGCTATAATACATTTTGTTCAAAAAAATAGTGAATCGAATCAAATCATGAATCGAATCGTTAGTTGAGTGAATTGGTATATCCCTATTCTTACTCCTGCTGTCTGTTTCAATATATGAATTCATAACTTTGTCCTAGAGAATTCATCTTCATGTACAGTGTATTATCTCTCAGCTCATCTCTCATTGGGAAGTCTCTCGACTGCAGAAGAGGAGTTCAAATGAGTCAGAGAAGTGTGCACCGAGAGCAAATGAAAGGGGGAAGGAAGTCAGAGGGAAAACTCATGATGTGAAATCAAATTCTTTGTTTGGTCTGGGGGAGGGTGAGAACAGGAAGCATCAATAAAAATCCAGGAGAACAGGACAGGTGTAGTACAGTACAGACTGATGGGTTTCTTCTGGCGTAAATATCCTCCAAAGCACTCCTTGACAGACATGGTCATAAATTAAACAAGAAGAGTGGGGGCTGTTGAATAGCTCTTTGTAAATATAATGAACGTCTTTGCTTGTGACTGCTGCTATTCATATCAATGGACACTTACTAGGAGATTTACAGTGTGAAGACAGAGATGGTGGGGAGAAAGTGTGGTAAAATTACAGATTAGCCTCCCTGTTTTGAGCATGTCTCATCTGTGTTTAAAGTAGTTTAAAGTATGCCACAAAATAACAGCTGTTGAAATTATAAAACTTACTGATTTAGAAAAGCGAACAGGTATCGCATGACGATGATGATGGTACGAGGAAGGGTGACGATGATCTGCTGGATATGGTGGGCTCTTTCCGCAGATGATTCAAGCTCTGAAACATATAAACAAATTTAAATGTACTTTCAAAATGCACACAACTATTGGTAAGACCGATTCATGTTTTTGAAAGAAAACTCAACAAAGCTGCATTAATTTGATGAAAAATACAGTAAAAACATTCTATTCTATTCGTACTTATATTTAAAAAAAACTACATGTAATTACATCTGTATTTAATTTCTGTAATTACATTTAGAATTACACTGTTGACCCATACTTTACACCTTAACCCACCCTTAAACTTACGCATACCTCCAACCCTCTCCCTAACCTTACCCCATCCCACCTCAATAGCAGCAAAAGTGTTTTACAATACAATATGAACACAATAAGTACATTGTACTTATTTTTTATGTAAGTACATAGTAGTTAAGGCCACCTAATATAAAGTGAGACCACAAAAACTAATTAATTAAAAAATACTAAATGAACATGAATATTTAATTGTTTTATTAATGCTTTACTTTTTTACGTAATTTTTTACCAAAAACAAAATATATGAAACTGACAATCGCTTTGTATTGTAAAATTGCTCAGATAAAGCCAAACACCAGTAGAAACGTACAACAAATAACAGCAATCTATGGAGTAATATCAGGTTTAATCAATCCAGTGACATTTTGACCGATCCTGCAGCTGAATGAAACACTCACTGATGGTGGAGATCAAATCCAGGAAGCGCTCCTTGGGGAAAATAGGGTTCTCCAGTCCTCTGAAATACAGCTTGAGAACGCCAGCCACAGAGTTGATGTCATGATCGCTCTGATCATCAACCAGTGGGTCCTCACCTGAAATAAATGGTGGGAAAATAGAGATTAAAGGAGAAGAAAAAAAAAATAAAAATCACACACAATCCTAATATATAATCATATATTTTAATTTAAGTAAATAATAACACAGTTAAATTAAGGGTTTACAAAAGAGGAATTTTTCTTTTTACAAGCGTGATAAAAACACACATTTAAGCACCAGCAGGCAACTTAATAGACTTCATTTTTGGATGCCAATGATTCAATTACCTGTGACACAATATCAAGTTTCCACATTAAAACATAGTTATTTATAAACAACACAGCTGTATAACACCTAATGACTAATAGCTTTATGGTAACATTTGTCTAGTTTATCTTGCATCCCTCTTGTAGCTGAAATATGCACTCATCCTCCATATTTGATGAATTGAGAAAAAAAGATGACAATTGCAGTACAGTATCTGACCAGTTACTCTCGCTGTCCAATCTCTATATTACTATTATCAGAATTTGCTATTTGAATTTACAAAACGGTTTTCTGTTATCATTATACTTCTCTTATTCTTTTTTATTTTCTAGGTAGCAAATGTTTCAGGGGAAATTGAATGATTTTGACTATGGAATAGCCTTAGAAATGTTTATATAATTTGTCAATATCAAAACCAGGCAGATTATTGTCTACAGTATATCCACAAACATGAGCTAAATGTATAATCAATTTGTTTCACAGGAAAGCTTTTCTAAAACGAAATCCTGACACCAAGTTAAATTTCCTGATGTTATTTACAGTTATTTACAAACATATTCACAGTTTGGAAAGTACATAAAAGTGAAAAAATAATTACAGTTAATCTCTAGGTGCCTAACCTCTTTCAAATGAATTTTTAATATCGTTGACTTCCACTTGAGATCCAGGAACTCGGAATATGCCTTGTTGCTGCAGCCCTGGCACAGGAAAATAAAAAGAAACATGAGTCAAAAACTTGTCAAGGCATGATATTGTTTAAAGGTGGATGCTGCACACTGGTGGTGGTTGAGGAGCGACCCCCCCATATTATTGTAAAGCTCTTTGGGTGTACAGCAATCCACAATAAAGTGCTTTATACAGTAAATGCCTCATTCATTCAGTAATTTATGATACTGCATTATTTCCAGCTCAAAACAAGATGCACACAGGAGGAAATGCAACATTTCCCTCTAAGGGGCCCTTTATTTTTGGCATATATGAGTTTTGCCAAAGAAGTTCCAAACATTTTCAAGATTTCATTGGATCCTGAGGGAACACCTGTGATCTTAACGCAATAATCTCAAAGAAAGAGTAGATTTGGTTCTTGTTAACAATCTTTGAGCCAACAGAGAGAACAGAGTATATAGCATTATTATTTTCTGCCTTGACATCTATAAAAAACGTATAGTCTCTAGCAGAACAACAAATCATCAACCCACTGCATACTTAGCAGCAAAACCAATGTCATTCTCTAAATTCACTTTATTGACTTCAGCTTTTCCCCTGACAGATGGACTTTATATGCAACGATTTCCAAAGTATCATGGGATCCCTTAAACTTACAACAGATGAGTCTTTATTCAAATTAGCATCTGTGTCTCTTTCTGGTTGAGTATGTTGAACACTTTCTGAATGATAAGGTGATGTGTTGTTTTTGTAGGAGTTCTCTAATGGTTTCCAGTAGCTCTTGAGTCAGCATGTTTATCTGTAATCGATTGGTGACCTTTCCTTGAACCACTTACCATATAGATTAATGTATCGAATACAGCTCTCCACCACCAGAGGAATGGGTTGACCTGAGTCCTGAAAGACAGCAATCATTACAAAATGGCACCAGTTTTAAAGCTGTTGCTGAGATTTAAAGGGACAGTTCACCAAAAGAATGACAATTCTGCTCAACCAAACCTAACTTTCTTCTTCCGGGAAACAATAAAGGAGGTGTTTTGAAGGAGTAAAACAAAATCAGACTCAATTAACTTAAACTGTATGGACAAAGACCAATTTCAAAGCAGTCATATATGTTTGGAGCATCATTAGAGCAATTCAATGATTACAGAATTGTAATTTTTAGGTGATCTGTCAATTTAAAGGTGCACCTGCTAATTTTTCCCTCATTAAAATGTAAACAGTAAGTACTAAAAATATTATGAAATTATAAAAATAGTATACAATCATGTTTAATATCATGTACAATCCTAATAAATCTTATAAAACCGTTTTTATCTAACATGGAGCTGGTCGCATCTTTGGGCATCCATGCTAAGATCACATGACCAGCTAAAAATTACTTGCTTTATCTCTGTAATCCATATTATTGGACATGTTTTATTGTGGAATATGGATTTGAAGAGTTAAACTTACTTTTTCTAAGCCACTGCTTTGACTGGAGTTTTATCTCTTGTGGGTATACATTATTTAAATTTTCCTGTATGACTAAACAAATATTTTTAACATATCTGTGTGTCATTAGATGCAAAACATTTTTAAATGGGAAAAACTGCTTGGTGCATCTTTAAGTAACAATTTTCTAACTGCTTTAAAAACAGGGGATATATACACAAAACAAAAACAATAATAATAATAAATAAATAAGTATTTTATAATTGTTTTAGTAGAAAATAAAGCAAGGCATTAAGCATATTAAAAGTTCAGCCAAGGCTGCTAGTAGCAACTCATCCGAAGTTCGCTACAGAAAGCTTGTTAAGATTTCTTTTTGAACTCTTGTGGAAAGCAGCAATGACATGTCATTTGTCTATTACAGCCTTATCTGAAGGTAAAGACAGTCAATGCCTGGCCCTATTCTAAAGTACCTGATTGCGGGTACGAGCATTCCGTCTTCCCCTAGGACAAAAAGCAGCGTAGAGCAGAGCAGAGGAGTGAAAGAGGCGAGAAAATCACAGTTAGAGAGGAAGGGATGACAGAATCGTCATGAAGACGACAGTGTCGTGGTGGTGACTGGGTGGAAAAGCATTAGGGCAGCTGCTGGCATGGCTTGAGATGCAGTAAAGGGAAGCATGTGGAGAACCTGATACTCTCCGTTTAATTTTCTCTGCAATTTATGTCTTTTTTTAACAAAATACTTTAAATCTAAGTGGTAATCGACCACTTTATGGCATAAATTAACCATTAAGGCAGCTCCTTACAAACTAATGGGCCCTACTGAGTCTCTATTTATGCAGGAGGGCATCAGCTGCCACCTTTATCATCTGCATCATCGCCAACCTGGTGAAAGACAGGAAATTATCTGAAGCAAATAGAGGGTGTGAGCGCATGAGTCAATGAGGAAAAAACAGGCAAGAGCTTCAGCCATTCCTCCAGCCCATCAGGGGGCACTGTTAGCACCAAAGTCAGTGGGTACCTCAATGAAACTCTCCATATTGCCATTAAACAGCTTATGGTTATAGATGGAACGAGGCCTTGGTTTCCGCAATTTCTGTGGTTTCGGGGGAAGGGTTGGGGGTCTGAGGAATGGAGATGGTTAGATGGAACAAAAAACATACACAAAACACCCGATGAATGACCTTAAAACCTACACAGCAAAACCCTTTCCCATCTACACAACTCTTACTTATGTCTCAGCGAAGGAAACAGCCGATAATGAGGGGTTTAAATAAGCAACAGGGATTAATTGTTGTTCTTTAAAAGATCGTAATTACATCCTAATGCTTTTGACCTGAAATGATCCGATAACAGCTGGGGAATTTTCTATTTCCTATAGGAGCACTGAATCAGGTCCTTATTGAAACATTTAGCTATGGAAACATAACTGCTCTTGTGACAGACTAGTAAATGCAATCAAAATCAAACATGACATGGCTCTGTACTTTGGTGGTTACCTGAGGGCACAAGCACAAGCTGTTGTTTATATTTGCTTACATGATTAATCATTAACAGATATAGGTGAGTTGGATGTTTTCAACAAAACTGAGCAAATACCATTATTTGGATCTTAAACATTCTATGCAACTATGTGAATGCAACTACGCTTCTAGCTACACTAGCATAATTTCATATCAGAGTGCCAACATATGCATTGGTGAAGTGTTCACAGCTGTATTTATAAATACATTTTTAAATAAAGAGCATATGATCATCAATGGCAACATTGGTAGATGTCCTCCAACTGAGAGGTCAGAAGAGGCCTGCATCTGTTTACTAGGAAGGCTCTTATCTAAGCATTCTCCCCGACTGTCAGAGGACATTCTGGATAACCCAGCATGAGCTGAGCCCCTGCCAGTGACAGCTTGAGGACAAGTCCCCTTTTGACCGTCAGGCAATTTTAAAAAAGTTTTATTTGTCCTCTCTTGCCTTTACCCTGGCCTTTAGAGGTTTTAGAGGTTGTTTTAGCAGCTGAACATGCAGAATATGGAGTGAGAATAATTTCTTCTTAGTCTATAAATGCCACAACAATGATTTGCCACTGTGGTAAAATAACTTTTTCATTAAAAACAATAATCATGGATATGGATAATGAATAATGAATACGGATGAGAGTTATAAAACGGACTGAATCTTATTCTTTTCAATGGCTTAACAAGTGCAGTTGTCTTTAGAGGTAATTTAATTGGACAAAAATCTTGAGAGGCTGAGGTAAAAGAATATTATCTTCACCCTTTAAAATAAATGTTTCAAAAGGGTGTTTTCACAGCTATACAATCTTAACTTTTGAAGGTTCCAAAAGGGGGGTTTCAAAGTGATGTCACATACTTGAAGAACCATTTTGGGTTCCTCAAAGAACCTTTCAGTAAGCAGTTTTTTGAAAGAACATTTTGTGCAATAGAAAGGTTTCATGGATGTTAAAGGTTTTCAAGGGACCATCGATGCCAATAATGTACCTTTATTTTTAAAAGTATACTACAAAAGAAAAGTCCCGCAAAGAACCTTACAGTGAACAGCTCTTCAGATAACCTTTTGTTTCCTAGTGTGTCGAACTTGTTAATTATCTACAGAGCCATTTACCATTATAAACGGCATTTATGCAATGGAAAGGATCCATGGATGGTAAAGTTCCTTCATGGAGCCACAGATGCCAACCAAGAACCTTTTGTTTTTGAAAATGTCATCATCAGCAGAGCTTTCTTACCTTGTAGTTCCACATTCAGCTCTTTCTCCTAAAAAAGAGAGTGGAAAGAGGGAGGAGTTAGAAATGTCAGAAATGTCATTATTAGCATGATCTCATGCTCTGGGTTCTAAAGCTCGGTCAACGCATACTGAGGGCTATCGTGAGAGTGGCCTGTGCTATTGAAGACGAGATGAATGGGTGAGCAGCCAAACAGCGCTTGAGACAAAAAACAGAACTGGTCACCGTAGAAACCTCGGAAAGGGCCCTGTGGGGTGTCAGATGGTCACAGAATGAACTAAAGGGGCTAAATGAGCGAGTGTGTGTTTGCATTTGTGGGTATGAGGGTGTGTAAGAGTGAGTGTGCATCAAGGGATTCATTTCACACTGGTGACACTGAGCGATGTCTGTGACGGCTCACTAGGTTCTTTGTCCCAATGTCCAGTGCACTGAAAAGGGTTCCTTGGTATCGCAATCATACAAACAATGAAAATGTATACATGCCCACAAATAAACAGAATGGTCAAAAAGAAAAATTATAATGCAAGAATGTTTCCAAATTATTCAAATGTCAGTTTTTAATTTTAAATTAAATAGTAAT
Source organism: Carassius auratus (assembly GCF_003368295.1). Classification (NCBI taxonomy): domain Eukaryota; kingdom Metazoa; phylum Chordata; class Actinopteri; order Cypriniformes; family Cyprinidae; genus Carassius; species Carassius auratus. The sequence continues at coordinate 9,851,902 of NC_039248.1, read as the reverse complement.
AACAATTATTGATAAAAAAAAAAAAAACACTCAAGAGTGACAATTAGGGTTGGGCGATGTCTACAAATTTGGCATCAGACGATGTCTACAGTGAAACATCGCGATGTACGATGACATCGGCGGGGACGAGTGGGGGTGGGGGAAGTGTTGTGGAGTTAGGGGGTGTGCCTTAAATGTGAATCCTTATAAGGGAAAACAACTAATGATACCTAACACCATGTCTACACCGGATGTGAGTGGTGTGGTGCGACGTGACAAAATACTATAGTACCACTGATCTATAATAGAGATTCTTTATATATAGATCAGTCAATACAACTCAGTATAATCAGTGATGTTATCTACACTGGATGCGGCATGGCATGACATCACAAATCCCTGACAGTAAACTGTTGACGCGTTCTATTTATGATGTGCTGACACAAATTTTAAATGATTTTCAACAGTTGCCTTGTTGCGTCCAGTGTAGACTGTCTTTAGCTGATGCAGCGCAGCACTACACGACAACCAGCGCAATATTGTGATGTCTATCAGCCATCCAGCGATGGATGATGACATTGTCTATCAGCCTAACCCAAGTGACAATACAAGTAATAATACAATAATTAAACTTCAGATTTGAATTGAAAATAAATAAATAAATAAAATAAAATATATTTTTGTTTTCTTAGATTTGTTGTAAATAAGTGGGTGGTTATTAAATATTTGCTATTTTTGTTTTATCATATCTCTACCACACTATGGTGCCTGGACAAGGCTTGTAGGTATAGGATTTAGTTTTCTGTTGAGAAATCTGACTACTGAAAATATGAAAGGACACCTCTGCTCAACAAGCTCCACAATTCATGTAAATAAATTATTGTGGGATCCAAAAACAATAGTGATCATCGATTTTTAAAAAGCAAATAAAACTAATGCAATAAAAAATAATTATGTTAATGAAAAAGAAAAAGAAAAACCTCCCCAAATTAGCTCTAGTTGTTTCCAATTCTGAATCACCATGTAATGAGGTGGAACCACTAACGTTTCTACATGGGTACTTCAGAGATGTGAAGTGGGCCCTCAAATCATTTAATTTCACTAAATCTGCATATCAAATGGTGTGCTTTCCATGTGCCTTTGCTATGCCCTCTAAAATCATTCGAAAAACTGAAAGGCTTTTGTCTTGCCAGCTGAGGAGTTCAGACTGAAATTGGAAGATTCCAATCCTTTTCAACCATGCTTCTGGACAGTGGTTTGGGAGGGTCTGGTATACACACAGAATATTTGCAAATCGAGACAGTTATTCTTCCACATTACTTATTTAAATAAGCGTCAGCATTTAAGCCAGGTGGCGGGTGACATGGCAACCCTTGATAACATTAATAGAGAATTAGATGTGCCAAGCTAATTGGCTTAATGGATGGAGGATCAATTAGGTGAATCATTTAAAAACATGGGCAGTACCTGCTGGAACCATATGTGACAAACTCATGTATATGCACTAACGCACACACCTTGGCCCTAGCCTCGAGTGTCTGGTTTTACTGAGCCGATGAGGTGAAGTGTAAATGAGCACACAGTCTGGTGAGGAGAAGAGGGCAGGACTGGTCAGCAATCATATACGTGGATGGCTGGACTCAGCTGGGGCATCCCACAGTGTACCGTCATTAGGTTATGAGCTGCTGCACAGGCAGCTGCTGAAATTCCCCTCCAGTGCCACTAGCTGATTGATTGGGCGTAAACTGCCCGTAAATGAAGTGACAAGAGGCCTCGTGGGAGATGAAAGCAGGGTCTTTCTAATCATCTGACAACAAAAGGCCTTACACTTAAAAGATTATAGTTAGGGTAAATTTCAACTAAATGTCTATGGCATCTGTGTCCCTCAGTTGGGAAAAACAAAGCATGTTCACACTTCTTGCAGCCTAGCTTTTATGTTTTGTTAAATCACTTAAATGGATTATTTATACCCCAAAACACGGTCATAGCCTAACAACATTTCAGTCTTTCTTCAGGCATTAGCTTCAAAAAGGTCTTTGACTACAACATTATTATCTGCCTGAAGAAAATCTTTGGCATTATCTAGAAAGTCTACAAAATCTACAATAGTGTGTGGGACTTTTTTTTCACAGTATTAGCTGTGTCTGTACAGTGAAAGAGTAACTGGGTTTATGTTTTAGTTAACTATGATATCAGTTGAAATATTGGACACAACTTTGCACAGAAGCCTTAGTAAGTAATCATACTTTTATTACATTAACACAAATAAAAGTTTGTGTTATGGTCATATTTTAAATGTTTAATCCACAGACTGAAGGATAACTGAAGGAATACTGTAAACATTAGGCTGGAAATTACCCTCTATATTGCTTTAATGTAGGTTTAAGTTCTGTACCAGAGATAGATGACGATTAAAATGAGATTAAATGCAATATATTTTATCTATATTTAAAATGTTATTAATTACAAATCCCAGACTGACATGAAAGTTTAAATTGTATTTATAAATTGTATTTGTCTCTAATCAAATTGGTAAAACTGAGCATATTAAAACATGATCATCAGTTCTACACAAACTTGTGGATAACAAGTTCTGAACTTGTCTGCCAGCTTTAAATTAGACAGCAGACACAAAATAGAAGAATTTTGACTAGTGGTTTTAAACTTTTTGGCCTTTAATTCTGTATATCTTGTGCAGTTAGTTTAGACACATTCATTATACAAATTATTTGAGCTTGCTATGAAGCTCCAACTTTCAATTTTAAATCCAATAGCGACCAAAGGTGCAATAAGATGCCAGAGGCTTAGCTGACGCTCAGCATTTCCAGAGAGCAGAGAGAAACGTATTTAATAAACAGACAACTCACCTTCCCCCAGAGTCTGTTTCAGGAGATCATGCTTGGCCTGCAGCTTAATGATGAGGTTACTGCCGTTCAGGTACTCCTTGAATTTCTGCGACACAGATGAAGGTGTCAGTGAGTTAATGATTTTAATAAGATGTGACTAAAACAGAGGAGTGATGTGTGCTCTGGGCAACAAAGAACAGATTTTGCTGTACTTTGCACGCCGCAAATTCAATCTGTTCCAATAGGAGGATTTAATTTCCGTCTCATTGGTGAGGCATGGGCCTTGTCACTAATGTTTTGTGGATTTGAGGGTGATGACTGAGTTTGGACAGATAGATAGGACAGGCCGAGAAGACTTTGATATCAGTGTTTGCAGATATGATCGTGATGAGAACTGTGTATTAAAAGATCAACTGATAGTCCAGAGAACCTGGACTTCATCTTTTTTTTTTAAAAGCACTATAGATGGAAGATGGCAGATTTTGGAATTTTATTTCCAAAATAACTAGAATTGTCAATAAGATAAAAATGTAATTCATTACATATGCTGATTAATAAATTAATATCATATGCCATTCACAAAAAGTCATAAAAATTGACTAAAAATAATAACAGCACTTGTGCACCCAGTGCTTATGGTCTGAGGAAATACAGCCACTCACAGTGAAGTAGAAGACTTCCGTCTCCTGCTGATTGGCTCGTCTCTTAGCAATGTTTAATTTGCTCATGTAACTCTCAGAAGCCACGGATTTGATGGACTCTGTGGATCGGCTGTGCTGAAAGGCATCGGATACATCAAAGTCCTCCACTGTCAGCATGTCTTGTAAGGTCTGCATGGTGGCATCCAGGGTCTTGCGCACCTAATTAAACATAGCAGGGACTCAGTAAAGTGAAAGAGAGAGAAGTAAGAACTTTTAAATTATGTAAGATTTACACTTCCGATCAAAGTTTAGGGTCATTAGGAGAAATTTTTAAAGAAGTGTATACTTTCTTTCTTTCAGCAATGATTCATCAAATAGATCAAAAGTCAAAAGATCAAAAGAATGTGTTTCTTTTGAATTGTCTTTAAACTGAAGTGTTGTTTTTTTTTAAATCACGGTTTTCACAAAAATATTAAGCAGCATAGCAGTTGTCAACATTCATACTAAAATGAACATTTAGTTGACATTTGGTCCCCAAAACATGTTGAATACCAGGTACACACACACACACAAATTCTGTTAGAATTTTATCTCATGTTGTTGTCATATAATGTTAGCAGGGAAAGGAAAATAGAAATGCTCGCTTGACATAAACAAAAATCTTTATTGTTAAAGCGATTACTGTTTGCAATAACAGGAACGCGCCTCTGTGATGTATTCAAACCCACAATATGAGCTTAAGAATATTGAGAGACTGAGAAAATTGATTAAACTTCCATATAAAAGTAGATGTGCAGTACACTAGAAAAAAAAGTGTCAAATGAGCTTCAGCTACCATCTATGTGTCACTACAGTATGATACATTTACGCCCACAGTCTTAAATGTATTGCTGCTTACTTGAATGCTTATGCAGGTAAAGTTATTAAAACCTCAAAAATGAGCAATGAAGAAAAGATCTCAACCCATTTCACCTGAAACTTTCTAAACCTCTATACTGGTACATATGACCCTGGGACTATAGATCACGCACACCAATGTATAAAATCAAGGATCGTCTGAATCCTGTAGTGAATGGTGTGTAAATTGGCCCCAGGCCCTCAGATTAATGTGGCACATTTCCTATATGACACAAAATAATCAATTACTATCTGGTTATAAGACACATCAATACACACAGACGGGAGCTATTACAAAGTCCATTAGTACCTGCATACACTCAGTTGGTCAGTGAGATGTGTTCTGCTCTACCAAAACAAAGAATTACCATCACAAAGACCAAACACAGAGATAACCATGCCATCCCAAAAGATATACACACTATTAACAGATGAGAATGCTAAAAATACACTCTCAGTTTCCAAGAAAGATGGACTAAATTGCAACGAGTTTGATTGATAGGCTCAAGTATTCTCTGGAGCACTTTAAAAATGGTTTTAAAAAAGTATGTGAGCAAAGCCGAGGGCTGTTTGAATGCAAAAGGCTCGTGTGTGAGAGGCAGCTGGGCTCTCTGCAGAGTGATGACTCACACTAAAGATGCTGATGAATCTTTACACTGAGCAGGTGTACATAAAACTCCACTGTTGTCAAAGCATGTGGTTGGAAGAGAGGGATCTGTATAGAACACAGATCTGATGTTTAAGTCAACAGGAATCAGAGTTTGCTACCTATTTTACTTATATAACATGACGTTGTGCTTGAAGTGGAGAGATTGAAATTTTCACTTGCAAATTCCAGTCATTACATTCGAAATCCAAGTGTTCAGGAATTGTGAGAAGGACTTCCACACACAGATTTCGCAATGGGTTCAGGTTGGTCACACATACTTGCTGCACTGACCATCAGAAAGCTTTTTTTCATAAAATGTGACATGAACCGATTAATCAAGATCGACAAGGAAAGATAGTCTCTTTCATTAGTTTAATCTTATGTTTTAACTTGTACGTAGTTTGTCCTAGCAAAGAGCTAAACATGGTTTATATGACTGACACTGTAAATCAACCAACTAGTTCTTTTGTATGTTCGGTTTAAATCTGACATCAGATATAACTTTGAGAACAAAGTGGATTATACAACTGAACTCTAACAAGCTCTGAATATCTCTCAATATTCAAAGCCTTGATTCACAAGAACTGGGAATCAAACAACTAGATCTTTCACTGAAGCATTCAATTGCAGCTGCTTTGTGCCTTATCGGTGAAGTTACCATACTGTAACTTTGTTTCCCAGCACATTGATAAAGACCTGCACACTCTGACTTTTTGGAAATTGGATAAAACCAGTCAATCAGATGGGAGCTAGCGACTATTTTATTGTGCAATATGCATATGCAGTAAGTGAATGGTTTTTGGTTGTGGCGTCTAAATAATTATTGGTAAGAGGTGGTTAGCATAATAATGGCCATGTTAAAATGTTACACGTAGTAACTGTGATGATTCTTACCTCCTCATTCTCAATCTTGAGTGTGGCCAAGCGGGACTGCAGCTGGTGGTAACGCATCAGAAGTTCAGTCTGGACGGGCTGCTGAGCGCTCACCTGGCACACCTGAGACACACAAAAACAAAACACAAAGCAGTTCATCTCTGTCATGATCAGTGCTGCTCCACATGAGAAAGTCTGAAAGTTTGGAGCGACTTGAGGATGAGTAATTAAAACAGAATTTTTGACGGGGGCGAATTGTTCCAATAATAAGATATTATTGGGTAAGTTGAAGGCTAGATACCTCATCTCCCATGTGCGGCAGGAACTCAAAGCGCATGGGTGGGCAAAAGACCTGATTGTACATGTCCATGATCTTGTGCTTGTCGCTACGAGGGTCCAGGTTGTCCACAGCGTTCTCAATGATATCCAGACCCTCATGGCGAGAGGTCTCCAGGTTGTACTCAGCAGACAGATAGGTCCTTAATGTGCGTGCCAAGCTAGCGTGATACCCGAGGTCACAGCACTGTAGAAAGAAGAAAAATTAAGGACGAGAGATAAAAAATCTCACAGCAAGCCTGAATAACACTTAGATGGACACAAATCCAATCTTTCTTTCTGCGAAGATAACATGCAATTTTTATTTGCCAAAATGTTTCCATGGTGATGCCTATTTTTAGCAGGCCTGAGATTTCACATTTCACTCTAACAGGACGAACTGTAAGACAGGTAGCATCTCTTGTGTCTCCGTGGATCACAGTGCCTTTAAAATGACACGATCTAAATGAGAGAATTTAATCCAGTGAAGAATCGAGATCATCAGTATCTATAATTAGAAGAACAAGCGCAGTGGGATATCTTAGCTAATTAGTTTAAATGTGTAACAAATGTGCATCTAACCTCTTTTAGCAACGTGGACCAAGTTAAAATTTGCTTGAGGGAATCTTTATACCTCTATGAGTCATTGCAACAAGACAGTTATCGCTCTGTTGGACTGTAAATCCATATATTATGCTTTAAAGGGTTTGTGTGCAAACACTAGATGGTCATAGCCTGTGGCACAATCTATTTAGCATTACAAAGCCACAGGAGAGGAGGTGTACAATGGTAAAACAATATAGCACAGTAATACTGCCATGTTTAGTTCTGCCATTGGCCCAATAACAGCACTGGTTCAAATTCTCAGCATTCCCTAATAACAAATCATTAGAAATAAATCCATACTATTTAAAATAAATTACTGTGTCCATTGGTAATACTGAAACCACTGTTTGCCCAAAGCAGAAAACCACTGCTTAGCTTCTGCTGTGTATTGGGGTTAGCAAGGGTTGCCATGATCCATTTATTCGATTGTTTGAATAAACCCATTTACCTTCGGTTCACTGTCAGTCTCTCTGAAAACGTTCAAACATGACAGAACTGTCCTACTTCTGAGCCTGCACCATTAAATGTAAAAGGTTTTTATTACAGATAATTATTTTTAACTGTATGGCTGTAAACTTGGAAATGAAAAAACAAAAACTTTCTTTCTCCTGTTGAACACAAGAGGAGACATTTTGTGGTCCATACAATTAAAGTCACTGGTGTGTAATGTAGTTTTGGACCAAATGACTTCTCTGTGTTCACCAGAGAAACACAATTTTGACAGGGTAAGTGATGATAACTTATAACAGAAGATCTTTGGGGTGATCTACCCCTTTAAACAGAGGAAATGCAAAGCCTTCCTAGTTTCTCTGAAGCATCAGTTCCATGGGTTGAGGCACTTCTGATTTTTGGAACAGCTAGCAAACCGTAAATTTCTGGTGCAAGGTAACCTGGCATCCTACTGTAATTCACCACGGCAGGCCACAAGTACCACATGAATTTCTATATACCCACTGGTGGGTGTGGGTGTTTTGTGAGTTGGTTTTGGTTTGGTGGTTTCTACCAATTAGTGGTTTCAAAAGTAAACCTATGTCAACACCCTAACTGAAAACCCTTTACAGAGTTCCTCCAGATTCAACCTGTTAACCGTTTCAGGGATTTACATCTTTTTGTACATAAGAGCAAAAAAAAAAATACATCAGAAAGTACAAGTGTGTGTGGTTTTATGTTTTTAAATTGCTTCAGGATATCAGGGCGTACCGATGGACAGCAATGTGACACTCTTTGCATCTCTCAGCAAAAATCAGGTTCAGTTTATCTACAGTGTACGTACTAATGCTAACACGACAGAGACAGCAGAGACGAGCCAGCAGAGCAAATATTTCAGTATACTTCACATCACCAATCCAGTCTCAGCAGATTTTTGATAGGATGAGACCCGTGCGACTGAGAGCCTTTTGTTGTATATGCAACAATATTTTGTGAATGAAATGCATTAAAAGGGTTTATGTGCAATTAAGCTAGTAATTCCATTTTCTTGTTATAAATCTGACAAAAATCATTTTGGTCTGGCAGAATAATAGTTTTAATCTTTCATTGTGAAGCTGAATGAAGCCGAATGAAGCTGCAAAACAGATTAGAAGGTTACCGTAATGGTGATTAATAAATCAATAAAAACAGGGAGGGAGAGGGGATTAAAATGAGAACACAAATCCAGTTCACTAAAAATGACATTCTACAAAATGCAAAGCAAACATTTAGAGAAACGAAATGAGGCAAACAAACCATATTAACAAGGAGACACTTCACCCGCAATGCAAAGAGAAACAGAAGGAGCCGTGTCCTGATCAGTTCAGTGGATTAAATCACAGCTGATACACACAAACAAACGCATGCCTCATTGTGCATACTCACATCAATCATATCCGAGACATCGTGGATGTAATATTTCGCCACGACGGCGTTGGTGGCTGCCAGGTTCAATAAATAGTCATTGCGGGCTTTTGTGCATTTCAGTTTGTTCTCGGAGTACTTTGCTTGTCTCTGGAAAAGGGAAACAAAATGGAGAAAGACATCAGTTAATATAAAAACATAGCTGGTTCACTGATAGAGGCGACTGGGTCATGATGTAACACTATATCTTCACACAATATCAACTTGACCTTGATTTAAGAGGAATGTCTTTGCTTGAAATATATAACATTAACTGAAGTTAAAAAAGCCACTATATGTACATGTAAGGCATTAAAGACTTAATGTGTTTTTAGCTTTTAACATTTCCTGACACAAGAAAAAAATACTTTAAGGCAATGTACAGTACAACATCAAACCATTTTTATAGCCTACAGACATTTTTTATAAAATAATTTAAAACATATAACACATAACTTGCCCCAGAACAAATGTGACAACTTGCCCCAATGAAAAATATGCTTGTCGTGAGAACACTGTGCAGTATTTGGGGTTAAATTTACATTCACAAAGGTAATCTATTGGGGCTAATATAAATATATATATTATGATGAATTTTACGTTTTCTATTCTTTTATCCTAATTTGGAGGACAGACTTCGCAAAACATCACTGTGAAGGAAATCAATATAAAACCACTTTTGACTGATTACATGTACTATTAAGTATTTGACAGACGTTCATCCAAAGTGACTTACAGTACATAGCATCCATGGTATACATTATCAATCTTGCTTTACCTGGCAGATGAAACCCATGATCTTGGGGATGGTAGCACAATGCTCTACTGTGTGAGTTACAGAAAATCTTACTGTATAATCTTACAGATACAGTTACTGAGATATAAGCCCTGAAACAGCTTTCCCATTAGGAAAACAGCCCCAGTCTATATATAACAAATTATTAGCACATAGTTTATTCAAAGACATAACAGAACATAAATTTTGGAGTGTACAAAGATAGTAGTAATGTAAAAAAGTAAAGTAAAAAAAATGTAAATTTGGAGAGCTTGAATAATAATATATATCATATGAGAGTTTTCTGTGAATTGAATCAAGACACAGAGACTGAGTCTCATCTGTTTGTGAGCTCCAGCTGGGTCCTGCTGAATTTTTCATCAAAAAGCTTGAGCACTCAAAGCAGACAGCTGCTCTAATATCATTAATAACAGCTGACTGCTTCATAATTGTATTGACAAAACAAAATCCTTAAATGAAGAACAAACACCAGTGATTAGTGCATGTATGTTCAAATGCTTGATTACTGATCAAATGAGTTCGACATCGATTAAACGATCACTGTTAAGAAAAGCAAGTATGACGGGAACAATATATAAGCTGACCATTATTTAAACTTAAGCATGTTGGTAACCGAATAGTCTCCGATCCTTTTGACTTTCACTGTACTTTTTGTCAGGGGGAAGCAATGGGAATGGGACCGAAACTGTTTGGTTACCAGCATTCTTCAAAATATGATCCACAGAAGAAAGAAAGACATTCAGGTTTGAAATAGGCATTATCATGAGTACATGATCATTTTCATTTTGGGGTGGACAAATCATAGTTTTTGGAGCACAAATCATAATTCAAATGAGGTCTTTTAATCATTGTGCCACAGAATCACAGTTATTAGCTGGAGTTGAATTATAGCAGTCTTTTTTAGAGTTTAAAAATGACCAGCATATAAACTAGATAAATTATGCAGTGTTTTATTTTTATTTTTTATTTTTTGTCTACTTTTGTAATATTCACATTTAAAGTAAAATTAGGGCTGCACAATTCTGACAAAATTCATAAGTGTCATTTATTCTAATCTACTGTTCAAATTGAATACAATTGGAAGTGCGATTCAAAATATATTTTCACGTGTAAAAACACATTAGCAACTGATAGTCCATTAAGGCCATTGAGGCTTGCAGGTGTGCTAGGATCACGTCGAAGTCTGCTCGCCTGCAGAATCAGGTCAGGCTGCAGAGAAACACAGAGCATCCATGGCTACCATGGTTATAAATAGTGTGAGGCTGAGTGGCTTTCATGCCAACATCTCTGCGCATTGCAGCCTGAAACGCGAGAGAGAGAGAGAGAGAGAGAGAGAGAGAACAGCAGAGAGAATGAGAGAGAGAGAAAGTGACACAAAGAGCAAAAGTGAGAAAGCGAGTAAGCTGGCTAGTAAAGGAAACAGAATTCATTCATATGAAAACTGCCTCTTGCGAAAAGCACAATATTCGCAAATGTTAATTTATAGAATTTTTGTATGGCCCCACAGTCACTATGAGTTAGCTTCCTGTAAGTTTATTGAACCAGCTATGAATTAGCATGAATCAGATGAATTACAGCTGAAGTCACTGACCTGAAATGCTGAATCTGGTTTGTGTGAGTAGTCACCCATTCAGTCTCCAGGCTGTCTACGGTCTCACTGACCTCATTGTCCATTCTTAGATAAAACTCAGCCCACATTCATGTTTAGTAACCCATCCATCAGTTTCATTCAAACCTAAGTTCCTGAACTGCTTTTAAAAGCTGATGAGAAGGTAACTAGCAAGAAGGCAGGGTTGCTACTAGGTTACATGGAGGGAAATGTTGCTACCATGATCGGTCAACATATTTTTTTTTGGGGGGGGGGGGTATAAATGGGACTTCTACTAATAGAAAATGGGTTTAAGATTAAAAATGTGATTTAAAAAAACAATCATAGTAATTGTAACTATAAGTAACTATAGTAATACGCAGACTGTAGTTGTTATTATTATTATTATTATTAAATAATAATTATTATTATTGATAACTTTCTTAACTTTTATTATAACAAAATATTACCATTGAAATGTTTAATTAAGAACATTCCAATAGAGTATTAAAATAATAATAATAATAATAATAATAATAATAATAATAATAATAATAATAAACAGTAGAATCACAGTTTTAAATGAAGCTCAGTTCATCAACAGGAATGCTCTTAAAGCTTTTCATTTTTTGGAAAATAAATAGTTATAATATCCCATGGGAATATGGTTGGCATAGAACGCATTTATGAATACATATTATAAGCAACCCATACTTGGAATACTTGAAGAGCTGAGTTTATACTGAACACATTTACTGGAGGGGTTTGCATTCGGAAGTTTTCTGGTTTGATCCTCGCAAAGAGGCGTCACCACTATGCTTTTGAGCACTTAACCAAGAACAAGGGCACTTAACTCAAAGTCCCTACATGGGGATTGTCTTAGAGTACTGAAAGTAGCTTTGGATAAAAAGACAATTGGTCATGATGCAATATTGGCTATCACTTCCTTCCACTGTGGCTTTCGAAGGAAGTCAACGAGAGACAATGGGCCAGCTTTATCCACCATTGTGCAAAGATAATATGCACCACTTGAAATATCGTAATCTTTCTCTTAAAGGGTCACAATCCTACTTGAGAGTGGAAGAATGAAAGTGATTCTAGGCTGCAACGGCTCTTTGGTTTAATAAAAGCAGGGTGGCATTATGAGTCACTCTGCCGAGCATTATGAGCTAGCTGTTCAGAGTAATCTCACCTTCTCTTTCATCTTCTCAATCTTCCTGACTGAGCTGCGGCGCTGGGGTCGGTCGTCGTGGCGCAGAAGGTTGACATTGAGGTCTCCAGATTTGCTAAACTGCTTCTCTTCTTGTTTCTCTGCCTCCTTCAGTTTGCTTTCTGCACTGATGCTCTCCGTGTGGTACATGTGATACGTCTTCATTACCTGTAAGATGATATAAAACATTATGAAAACTAGTCTAACAGCAACACAACCAGGCAGGTTGGAATAAAATCTCTGCCACGTGGGTTTTTGTCCTAAATAGCTGTGAAAAACATGTTGATATTTGATCCAAAAACTTAAACAGAAATGCCATTTAAAAGAAAAAAAAATTAATGCATTAAACTGATAAAAAAATAGTGACAATAAATTTTTTTTTTATAAACTTTTTGTTATTCAAAGAACCTTGAAGACTGAAGTAACAGCTGCTGAAAATTCTGTTTTTACTGTACTGTATTTCTGATCACATAATTGCATCCTTGGAGTAAAGTTTTGAGTCTGCAAATTAAACCGGGACAGAAGAAAGTAACAAACACTGAGAAAGCATATACACTTCCAGTTTATGTGGGATAAAATCCTAAATGAAAATGTAAACAAGAATATGTACTGCAGAAACAACCCAAGGCTTTAAATGTCACACAACGAAATGAAACATCTCATAAATGTTATTCTCACATTTATTCAAAATGACATCCATGGTTTTCCTCGGTGATACAAAACAACTCTATCTTGATACTTTCTTGAAATGATTTCCAAACTAGTTTGATTCCAGAGAAGCTGAGCAGGTCTCAGTTGAGAAGGATCAGTTGTGTTCCCATCAGCTCTACAGAGCAGATCACCTCATGAATATGCATAGGAGTATGGACTTGGCAGCAGAAGTACCATAATCCTGCCTCTTTCCACCAAGTCCAAGCCTTCCATTCAAGCCCAGGATGACAGAGGCTGAAGGAGGGGGCGATTCTGAAGGAAGCGTGTATGAAACACAAAACCGACGACGGAGCTCTCTGTATGACTGAGGTGTTTGCAACCATGCAAACTGTTTTACCTCATGTCTGATTGGTGTGACCCAGTCTGCTATTCAACCCCATTATCCTCTCTGCTCAAACAATAGAGCAGAGCAAGTGAAAGGGGAGGGGGGTTCTCTGCACCACTGGGCGGCTTTATTCCACTCCTTATAGGCGGCAGATGCCTGTCTGATGGGGATTTCTATAAAAGGCTTATTAAATCAGCCAGCCTGCAGGCGTCCACTGACTGCTCATCTGCACCGACCCTGACATTAATGTACATGCATTCAGCTATCTCACTCTAACTTTACACCCACAGATCATCTGATCATTCCAGAGGAGGTCATCAAGTGCGTCCGCACGATGGCACTGTGCATCATTTTAGTGCTGCTTCCTGTGATTTAATGTGTCTGTGCTACTACAATATGAAATTAAATGGCAAAAATAATTGTCTGTGACCAGGTTGTCCCCTATTGTCCATTATTTGGACAAAAAGCTAGTCCTGTCTCAAATTTACAGCACTTAAAGATAACATACAAAAGAGCCACAGTGTTTAAACATTTTGTGGAGGTTAACCTATAAATGGCTAACTGAAAGGAAATGACATTATTTATAATATTCTGACACCCTAATGGCATTCACAACCTATAAAATGTTATTTCTTTCAAGGAACACAAGTCTTTTGAATGATTTACTAATTAGGAGTGTAGCAATCAAAAAATGCAAATTCAACGCATTCATTTACTGAATTTAAGAACTGCAATGATGGCCAATTATGTGCACATGTATTACCCCAAAACCAAAATTTCAGAGCATCAAAAATGAACTACCAAATTAAATCATAAAATCTATAAAGAATCAAAGTCTGAGCAAATGTTTACAATCTTTTTACTTACAATCTTATGGATGTACATAAACTTGGATAGAAGAAAATGTGTGGCTTAATATTTTTTCAATATTCTTTGATGAACAGAAACTTTAAACACTGTAGTTTGTGTAAAATGAATACATTTATGAAAAGAAAATAAACTGCACCTTAAAAATGTACTATTTTAGTCACACATACAAAATATTGACATGCACAAGGTGAAGCCATGATTAATTCAATACACCTATACCATTAGCCTTGTTCTTCGAACTAATATAACATGTTCCAGTCATTAAACGCTACACAGGATCCAGGCCCAGCGTCCCTAGTATTCCCTGATGAAAAAAGCTGTTTCCTCAAGCTCATTAGGAAGAGGATGCAAAGGATGTTTCTCGGAGAAGTGCAAGCTGTGTCTGGCTCCAGGACAGATCACCAGCTCTTTTAACAGGGTCTAGTAAACATACACACATGTGTGAAATGTCTTCAAGCTAACCGATTCTTAGATGGTGTACTCACATTCGGTTGTAGACATTACAAGGTTGATGGAGGGCAAAATGTGGTACTAGAATCTGTAGTATGCATGCTTGAAGAAAACATTAAAACCGCCTTCTATGCAGCATGCTACATTTATGTCAAATATAATGTGCTGGTCTAAAATATTACACACAAACCTTCAGCACACATCAGCATATATGTAACTAAATTATATAGCTTAGAAACGATCAACAGAATGTAATAAAAAATTGTATCATTTTCAAAGAGGCTGCAACACTCAAAGTGACACTTATTGTTAAATCTGCAAGCAGGCAGAAATGATGAATAAAAATACTGCGCTGGTGAGTAAATGTGACAGGAAGTATGTACTCCAGTGCGAGAGAAAATGTAGGTTAGCAGTCAGCTCCTCCCAGAGCTGTCACCCATCAGCTCAAAGAGAACACAGCAAAGGAACATGTTTACAAGCAGGTTTGACGGACATGGCTGGCAAACCTCCAGCATCAAAATTGTATTTACAGGCATGTTTAGGTGAGATGACCTCGGCTGTAAAGAGCAATGCTTAGCCAAGATTGACATTAGATACGGTACTGGGATCTCTTTAAACGTGTAATTCTATTCATACACACCTTCACATTGCTAATAATCAAGAGGAAATATTTCAATAAAATGTAAAAATAACAAGAGTGTAAATTCTACTCTGCAGAAACCCTGATAAAAATGTGTAGATTGCAAAATAGCCATGTGTTAATTACCACATGTACCCCCATGGATAATGGGTAGGCTACATCTTACTAAATATGATTTCTATAACAATGTATGGCATGTTTTATGAAAAACAGTAGCTTAAAGCAATTCTACAAATATTTAGTTGTGACTACATTTCAACAATTATTTATCACTTTTAAGCAAATCCATTAGGACATATTTCACAAAAGAAAATAATAAATAATAGCTGGAACTATTATATTTATAAAAATAAATATATATGCCTTAAAAAAAAAAAAAAAACACCAGTTTACATTCTCGCCATTCTTAGGTTGAAAAACGGACAAAACATTTATTCTAACAACTAGCATCACTGCCTTGAGGTTCTGTGGCCTGGGTTTGTCCGAGAGCTGTGCAATGATAGTTTTTTTCCTCTTTGCTAAGCCGCATTAGCTCAGTATTTGAGAATTAGCCAGAAACCTTAAACTAACTTGCAATGATTTATATACAACTTCCGTCTCCACAGAAACTGCCCGGAGCACGTCTACATGCGTCTGTCCTGGGGTACACACCCCTAACTGGTTTTGAGACATTCCAACTAAACTATTTACCTGTCAATCTGCCAAAACAGACCGTCTTTTGTAAGACAAGGACTGTCTAAATGAGCAGCATAGACCCATTCATCATATCAGATTGACGTTTTTAAGACCCTGATGAGTCAGAGGACCATGAGAATGAATGACAATCTTGTTCAAAACGTAAAAAAAGAACAGATATGAAAGGAGGAAGTTTAATTTCTTCAATCAATACATAAAGGTTTTTCTTGTTTACAATATCAGAGGACAGAGCTGCAACCTGGCTGAAGTAAAGAAACAGCATCCTAGTTTTTGAAGGACTGCGATTCCAGCTTGTCTTTCAAAGTTAAATTACATACAATTAAGTCACATGTCTATGTCTTTAGGAAGGGGCTCTCAAAGTCAACACCCAATTCTTATGCATAGAAGACTGTGTAACAGAGCTTCAAGTGCAGCCGTGCAAGGGCACTACACTATAAACTAATTTCCTTAAACCTTAAGAATTTATAATGAGCCATTTTGCCATCATTCAGAAAAAGCATTACTGTTCTCAAATACAATACACAGTCAATATTTCGATGTACTTCAGATCTCATTTGTTACAAGCCTGTTCCCTGGCAAAAGCTGCTGAGCTTTCACCTTCCACAAACTGTGCGCAAAATTCACAGTACTTTCCATTACAAAAATAATAGCAAACACTACTTTAACTTCTTCAAGATGCATAAATGGAGCTAAAAATAAATACATTATATTTTGGCTAAGTTGCGCATAGAACACAAGACACTACATGTGAACAGGGTAAATTTGAACTACTATATATCACCATACTTTCTCCAGCTGA
Organism: Carassius auratus; assembly: GCF_003368295.1. Classification (NCBI taxonomy): domain Eukaryota; kingdom Metazoa; phylum Chordata; class Actinopteri; order Cypriniformes; family Cyprinidae; genus Carassius; species Carassius auratus. The sequence continues at coordinate 9,835,139 of NC_039248.1, read as the reverse complement.
ATAATCACAGTATATTAAAACAACTGTTTTGTATTATAATTTTTCTGAAATGTTATTTTTAAATGCACAAATGATGCACTGTTTGATTAGATATCCAATCATCTGCTCACAGAAATAAAAAAATTAGATTAAGCCAGGTTCAAAATTCTTGTTTTTCTTGCTTGTTGTTTTGTTGACATGAGGGAGTTAAAGGTTTTACACAGGGGATTTTAGATATCTATTTTTATCACTCCATAAATCAGAACATTGTCAACAGCTGAAAAAATGGGACAAAATGCTATATAAATCAGGCGAATGATATATAAACAAACCACTCTGCACAAACCTTATATTTGGGTGTATGTACTGTACAGAGGTAAATATGCAATAAACACCAATGTATTTTGGATGTTTTCTTTCCACTAGTCTGAAAAATGACAGATATGTTATGGAAGCAAAATAGCACAAAATCTTAAAATTGACCAGTGTATCAAAAAAAACACACACACACACACAAAAAAAAACAGAGGTTTTGCCTGTAGCGCCTTGCTTTAATACCCAAGAAAGAAAATCAAGAAACATTGATCATCCTAATTCACAAACACATTGCAGAACCAATGCAGAAATTTCACATTGCACATTGGGACTGCCAGAAGCTTTACATTCATATTTGTTACTCTACATTCAGTACACATAACTCAAACTACAGGAAGGGGGCAGAGGGATCAATACTTAAAGCTTCTAGTGCAGGCTCTCTTTCATTTTTATTGTCAAGCTGTATATCAAGAACAGTTGATCAGAAGCAAGCCTCTATGCCACTATCAAGCAAACGTTATACAGAGGTTTGCAAACTGAGATCAAATTTGTAATCCTCAGTCTACTGAATGATTTAAATTAGGTGGCAAACCTACAACCTATCAAATATATAGGAAAAAACAGACACTGACGTTTAAAAATGTATATATAAATATGTATGCTTTTGATTATATATGTGCACATATATCAAAACTGATAAAACTGCACACAGCTTATACTCTACACTCTATGAAAATACTGTATAATACAAATGCTACTTAGCATAGAAATTACATACTAAATAGTAAGTGGCCACAATGATGCAGAACGTAAGAATTGAGCTCTTTCTGTAGGGATTCGTTCTCATGACAGTCTCTATTTGAGGAAAAAGGAGAAAAGAGAAAGGGTGGCAGGGAAAGGATAATGATCCTCTCCCATGTCTTCTCCAGCGATACGTTACACTCCCTGTCAGTGACCTTGAAACACATCAGTGTCACAGCACCAGATCCCAAAACTGCATACGTGTGCATTTCAACAATTTAAAGGAAGGAACAGTCTCTTCCTGATTCGTAAGTTTCATATCTGTGCTCGTAGGGGTTTACGAAAGGCTTAGGACTGTGTTTTATAGTTTCAGATCTTTATGCTAGGTTTTGACACAAAAATTTACAGCCGTAGTCAAGAGATGACACAACAGGAGAATGATCATTTACTGTAGCTAGTTTTATCTAGAGATACGGGTGAGACCTTTTACTATGCCACCTGCATAAAAATGCAAAGAGGACATCTGGAATAGGTCGAGCAATGGAGAAGAACTTCCCTCTGATGTCCTGTCATGAGTGACAACATTAATCGGACCCTGCTCCTCTGCAGAAGTAGCTTGGATTTCATCCAGGGAGAAAAACTGAGAGGCCCAAAGAAACTGCATCTTGGTTGATTCAAGAGAAACTAAAGCAATGGAATCAAAGAAGGTAATGACCCAGATTCTGAAGCATATTAAAATGCAATGGGGAAGTGATTTAAAAGGTGACTACTATGAAGCTTAAAAACAGACAACGCCACAGGCGTCTCTATCAGTCTCCTATTTTCCCATCAGTAACACTATCGCAAATAGTACCAATTTTAGTATTCCCTCAAAAAAATCCCTTGATTCAGTTTCCCATCCTTTAATAGAAAACTATGTGAAGCAACAGTTTTTTCTTCTCCAAACTGTCACGCAGCCAAACTGTTTTTGTTCTTGGCCAGAGAGGCAGCGTTTCCATGGTGCATGGCAGGACACAGCGGGTGAGAGCTCCATTCAGAGGGAAAGCGAGAAAAATAGAGATGGAAAAATAAAGAGAGGGAGATTGAGAGACATTATACTCACAGTATACAGCTCGTTTGTCACTTTCACCAGCTCCTCGTGCATCTGAATGCCAATTTCTTTACTCTGCAACACACAAACAAATAAAAAATGGGTCACAAATTAATCAAACCCTAAACTCTACATTATAGATTAGAATATATACAAAATCAGCAGTAAAAAAGTACAGAAACATCTAGAAACATTAAAACCTCATTTCCTATTTGCTACAACTAGTATTAATCATTCAATTCCATTAATAAATTTATAACCCCATGTATTCTGATGGTGTCATGGTGTATTAAAGATGTTGTTTTCCCATCTTTATAGACTGGTAATATGTGGCACAAATATCATCTCTTTCTTATAACCTTCCAAGCATTACAAACATATTTGACCGACTTCCAAAATTCAAGGTTACATGGCAAATGAAAGCAAATTTTTTTTTTTTTTTTACTTTTTATGGTTGTGTTTGAAGGAGTTCCGAATAACATACTTTCATACTACTCCAATAGTATTTCTGCAGTATGCAATGCATGGAGTATTCAGATGAAATACCTGCTACATAAATAAAGCATACTGCAGACTATATCCTGGATTTCCATTCAAGTAATATTAGCTGCATTGTTTTTTACAGTTTTCTTTACATTTCTATTGTTTGAAACAACAATACTTGCTTTAAAAAGCAACAACAACAAAAAACTATTTTTTTTGTTTCAACAGCTTTGTTTGACAGAGGTGACTATGAGTGAATATTTTTTGGATCCAGTACTCATTGATTGATTTTTGACTGTTTAATTGGATGTTCTATCATCATCAGTCTGGAGACTTCATGTTTCTCATTGCTGTATGGTGACCACACAATATTGCCGAAAATGCCAAAAAGGCTTGTGTATTCAGTCGCTCGATCGTCTGATACAATGCTTTTCAAATAACCTATGCAGCATAATTTCATGCATTTTTGTAAAACAGTGGTTCAGACAGGGACCAGTGACACTGAAAACTGCTTATGCATTCATGTGGGAAAATAATAATTTATTAATGCTATAAACAAGTTAACGAGAAAGAAGACAACTCTAGAGGAGAAAAACATTTTGTACCTCCTCCCACACAGCATAGCTGCTCCTGCTTACATACACACATACACACACACCTGCTGGCGTGTGAGCCGGAAAAAATGCACTGTGTTTAACTCTAAAGTCAGTGACACAATCTGGCAGAATGTGGAAGGCAAGAACTTTAGAAAAGCTGGCAATTGTTCACTGCGAGCACAAGTTTTTTTCATTAAGAACAAAAAGACAGAGACCGGCCTAGATGGACACATTCAGACACAAAAAAACTCCCATGCCGACAGAATCTGCAGGTATTAGCATCACCTTTCCTGTCAACCGTTCAAAAGCTGAGCGTAGGAATGGTGCATTTCTCTGAGGAGAATAAAAAAAAAGGATTCAGATGAAAAAAAACAATAAAAAATACAAAATGAAAATAAATAAATAAATAAATAAATAAATAAATAAATAAATAATATATATATATATATATATATATATATATATATATATATATATATATATATATATATATATATATATATATATAAATATAAATATAAAGGACGTAAACAGATTTTTCTAAAGTAGCATCTGTGCAAGAACAGTGTTGACTGAAACGATAAAAAAAATACATTTCTAAATTGAAATAATGCTAATATAAATAATAATATTAGCTGAAAAATATTTGAAATATTGCCTTGGCAGCTAACTGAAATAAGCAGTACAATTACTAAATCTAACTGAAAAATAAAAAAAAACTTAACCAGAATTATAGGGGCAAAACAAAAAAGCACACAACGAAATTACTAATACTGTAATAGTATGTAAACGATACTAAAATAACAGTGCATCACATGCTTGAGGAATGAAACATTCTGTGATATTTTGATGCAATAGAGAGCTGTCATACTTTCAAAAATAACACATGAGCTTGATCCCAGTCTGAATGAATTACTCCAGTACCCCTCCAGTGCCCTTTTATGTTCGTAAAGCATAATGGACCATAATTCCCAGCGATCAATAAAGGCTCCAGCATGTGTATAGTCAGGCCTGTGCTTAGGGATCAAAAATAATCTCTCTCTACACATGAATGTGTACATACACATATCCCTGCAACGAATTTACACATCCAATCATCCATGCTAATGGGATAAGCACCTCACAATATTTCATGCATGTGTTGATTTTGTTTTTAGGAAACATGTAGACTCAATACAGCACAGCATCTGATGAAAGAGATGAGATGCCTGATTGACAAAATGTTGTCAAGCAAATCATATAAATACATAATCACTGCTCAAGATACGAAGTACAGAATTGCAAAAATACATTTGAAATATTTTTTTTTAGTATTTGATGAGAAATATTTATATTTCCGGATGTACCAATACTTATATTAAAATTATATTATTTTACTAAAACATTATATAAACAATTTCATGTTATTGCAGACAACCAATAAAAATATCCAAAACTCCTATTTTCTTTTATTTTGTAAATTAAAGTCAATAAAAAAATACAAATATAACGAAAATAAAGGATTTGCTACAAGTGACTATTTTTCTGTTTGGTCTTCTATACTCTTTGTTATAAGTAGTATTGTTTATAAATATTAGTTTTTATTAATTTATAAGCAAAATAAATACAATTGTTTAAATAAATGTAATAAATGCCTTGGTAATAATTTCAAGTTTTTTTTTTTTTTCAATCAACATGTGACCATGAGAAAATTGCATAACAAGAAAGAACATTACATCTTAATGAGGTCTTCCCTTTTTCTTTATCTTCTCACAAACACACTGCAGATTCATGCTTTTACTGAGCTAAAACAGGCATTATTAAACGGCCCATGGGGATTGAGAATCAGTGCTACTGCATACATCACTTTCAGTACAGAATATATGGCAACAGCCTCAGTGGAAACCTCTGATGCAATATTATGAAAGAGCCAAAGCCACTGACACAGTGCAGTCTCTTGCCGCTGGTAACACTAGCGTAAGACCGCTCAAAATACTGTCAAGCTACAGTACGTTTCCCAGCTGTCTTTGCTGCTCATTCATCCTCATCCGACCCACCAGCGAAGCGTTCCGCTGACCTCAGGTGTACGTTTCTCATCTATCTGTGTGCTGTAATCCTCTGACATGGGCAAAACCGTACAGTATGTCTTAAACATGTAATTAAAGAAAAAGTTCAAATAAGAGCTTAAGGATGTAAGGAAGGCATTTCATTCTGATTCCAGACGGCAGACTCATGTTGCTAGACTTGTGATTTACAAATGCTTTGGTTTTCAACTGTATTAGAGCACCAAAATTAATCAAAAATGTCCTTTAAAATCACAGTTTTATGTCCTGTGAATATGTTTTTTGCCACAATGTTGTAAAGATGTTTTTAAAATAGATTTTTTTTTTTTTTTGGTTTATTTTACTGCATTCAGTTCATTTTAGCACACAACAAGAGTTGTTCCATTCATGAACAATTATTTTGTAATTGTACATTTGCAGTATTGTATGTTAATTATGTGGATACACTAATGAACCTAAGTAGAAATTGAGTCCTCACGTGTCAACATGTAGGCTGTATAATGACAATAAAATGAACTGAACTGAAATGACTCTTTTGAGCCAGTGATTTTAAGACTCGTTTAAAAAGACTCGCATATTAAAGTGAAGTGTTTATGAGTTTAGATCTTTACAATAATTTTAATTGTTTCACACTGGAAATGCAGTTTAAAGGTTTCTTCATTTTATATCCACATATTAACCCTTAAAGACCTAGAACATTTTTGGGGCGCCTGACACACCTGCACTTTTCTTTTTTTTCCAATCCTATTCTAGCAGTCAGCATCAAGTGCCATATACCATTTTAAACAGGAGGACTTACAGTTTAAGTTTAACTAATTTTAAGTCTCAATTTTACTTTTGTTTTCTCAAAGAATGAATGAAGTTACAGAATTTTAAGAAAAATGCAAGGAACAGTTGGGTGTTTTTTACCGTGTACTCAAACAGAAACTCCTAAAGTTTGGATATTTTTCTTTAGAAAGTTGTGTCTGGGTGTTTTACACTTCCAAATAAAATTTTGTTTAGATATACCATTCCCCAAGCAAATTATAGCCATTTATTACAATATTGTTAAGTGTTATTTGATAACAAAACCAAACAAAAAAAGTTTTTTTCTTCTTCTGAGAAATATATTTTCAATCTGAGTATGAACAATAAACACAAACTATGCAGCATATAGTAAAAACAATTGCACAAACTGTCTTACTGCACTGCAAAAACAGATAAAATGATTCACAAACTTCACAAAACGAGTGAGAAATATTCAGAGTGCAACGGGAAAAATACTGCAAACTACCTTATTGATAAATATTTATATAATTATTTAATCATTTATCATCATAGGCTATTATAATTTATTGGTCCGCTGCCTGTATTCTGCGTCAGCATCGATATTACCAGGACATCACCTAGTGACCCACTGTAGAAATTCCAGTGCTTTATCAGATATGTACCACTGTTTCATCCTTGGTTTTGATTTGTTTTATGTCAAATTTCTCTGTCGTGTTTTTTTTTTTGTGTGTGCTTTTTCAGAGCGTTTTCTCATGCAAACGTGTTAGTTGGTGTTTGTATCCATGCACTCACGACAGACTTCACGTTCACTTTGTGTTCGTTCATATTTTAAAAGCAATATGTTAAGTAGTAGTTCAAGTGACTACTTATTGGTTGAATATGGTACAGTTTGAACCAATCTGTGCTCGGGGGTGGGACTACGCGTCAACAATCATTTCTGTTTGGCTCAGAGGAACGAAAGCATCGGTTTCTTCTGACGAATCAATGTTGTCAAAATGCGATGACGTAATCACGTGCACTACGGTGCCTTTGAATATCCAAATGAGATACATAGGATATCTCCGAAATGTGGAGAATCTCTGCTTTACATCACTTTTTAAAGCATTCCGATTGGATTAACGGTTCAAAAGTTACTAAACATTAAAAAACAACAGTTATTTTTAGCCGCGGGCAGCTGTCTCGGTCTTTGAGGGTTAATAAGAAGATTATTGGTGATAACATTTGTAAAATAGGAATTTATTTTTGCTATCTGTATATTAAGAACATTAGCTTGGAGAGAAATTATTTTAAGCAAAATGGACATTCTATCTGTAAAATGCCTAAATTATTAAAAATGCAATCAAATTGTATTGTAATCTGAATCAGATAAAAATTCTGAAGTGAACTGGAATCAAAAAACCAAATCTGTAAAGATAATTAGTCCTATCTAAAAATACAAGCCTGTCACATCACAGCAGCATTCATGCATGCATTCATACAGACTAAGGTATCTTAGGTGACCTTGAGTACACTCATTGCAAGCAATTAACAGTTTCCCAGGGTGCTTTGGTTGTGTTTTATTGGTTCACAGTCACCTCACTGAACCACTCTCCTATGAATGGCGGCTGGAAGCACAGGGCCTCACCTACAGGAAAAGCAGCCAGGTGTAAACACGCTAGTAGTGTTTGGATTACACCACAGGAATCCAGGCTATGTGTTGACAGCGTTCCAACTCATATAGTCCAGACCCCAGAAGTCACACCACAGAGAATATAGCCAGTGGTGGCACTCATCGCCACGGTATGACTTTAACTCAGAGAGGATGTGCATAAATAGGCTGTAGTCACACTGTAAGACAGCATGCATTTAGACATGCACATTCATTTTGTCGCATACCATCCATACACGCCGTCTGCAAGCATTTAAAATCAGCCTAAAATTCCAACAGTACAGCTAAAACAAGAAAGCAGGAGGTAGACGTTGCTGTGCTAAGAAAAATGTCTGCCAAGAAATGGAATGCAAATGTATGAAGTCAACTGGCTGTGTGAAAGAATACATATTGCTTTTGGAGAGGGTGGTATGATTTCCCACATTTGGAAAGGTTCAATGTTCACTCTTTAATTGCACAATTCAGACTTTTTTTCCGCAATTCAAGTGTGATTTGAAGTCATAATTGTGAGATATAAACTCAGAAATGTGAGATTTACATTTGCGATTCTGAGAAAAAAGTAGGCGTTGTGAGATAAAAGCTTGCGAACGTGAGGAAAGAAGTCAGAAATGTGAGATAAAAAGTGGCCTTTTTTATTTTTTATTCTGTTGTGGAAAAAAAACAGTGAGATGTAAAAAAAAAAAAAAAAAAAGAATTGTGAGATGTAAACTCCTATTTCAGAGGAAAGTCACAATTGTGTTATATAAATTAGGAATTACATGAATTCAGACTTTTTTTTTTTCAGAATTGCAAGAAAAAGCCAGAAATGTGAAATAAAAAGTCAAAATTACATTGGTAGCACTTTATTTTACAGTCCTGTTCCCCATGTACATACGATGTACTTGTATTGTAAAGTAATTACAATAACTATGTAATAACTAGGTACTAACCCTGAACCTACCCCTAAACCTAACCCTACCCCATGTAGTTACCTTGTATTACCAGAACTTTCTAAGATAAATACACTGTAAGTACACTATAAGTACATGTAAGTACACGTACTGTAAAATAAAGTGCAACCATTACATTATAGTCTTCTTCAGTAAGATTACTGCAAGAAAACATTTTGCGCAGTCCTAAAAGTCACAATAGACATAAGAAATGAAGGACTCATCTTATTGTCATTCAATTTCATAATTAAAATATACACACAATACTGAATCCCACAATGCAATGCATTTTATCTATTTTTAATCCAATTTTGTATAAAAAAAAAAAAAAGTCTTGCCACTTAAAAGTCTGATGAAATAGTGAGTATTAACACAGAGGTGTCTGTTAGCTAAAGTGGAGATGAGATTATCATGGTATTAAAATGGATGTGAGAAGAAACAAAAGGATGTCAAAGCTACAGACCTTTTTGAAGAGCCGGATGACGTCCTCGCTGATCTGAGCCAGGCGAACGATGACATTATTAATATAGATGTCGTTAAGTGTGGCATGATCTCTGCTTTCTCTTCGAGTCTGGTTCAAAACCAGATACCAGCAGTTTACTGAAGAGAGGAGGTGTTGTTCTTTCCTGGAAGGGCAGAGAAAATGATAATAATGTTAAATACTCTGATGAGTTGGCTTGCTTGCTTTTTTCTTCCCTTACCACTGAAATGTTCGGATTGTTCTCCAAATAATATTTCATCTTCCCATAACTGTCAACTTGTCAGACGAAATTCACATCAAAAAAGATATTTTGAAGAATGTTGGTAACCCTTCACTTCTTTTCTTAGTCATATCTTCTTAACCAATCGACAAGCTGAAACACGGGGAGTGCAGAAATAAACAACTGAGGGAGTTGAGAGCACTGAAAGAAGAAAGATAGCAGGATGAGGCTTTGGATAAACGACACAAGTAGCAAAGGCAATTACTTTAGAGAGTATTTGGACCAAGGGGAGAACATCAAAGTGTGGCCTCTTGCAAGAGTTAGTGAAATGCTAATCGCTGCTAATGAGGAAGGTATATCTCCCTGCTGCATGTGGCGAACGTTATTAGCCCTGTAATCTGCCCTCGAATGAGGATAAACAGTAGACAAAGAAGCATATGCCAACCAGCACCCAATTAATGCTGATTTTTGGGAGCTCGATAAGCTTACCCCAAAAAAAATTAGTATAGCTAAATATATAAAGACATCCGTAAGCAAGTGGATTTCCCCGAAAAAAGCAATCTGTTTAAACAACCCCTTTAAGTCTTAATAATAAAAATGTTATTATTTTTACCATAATAAAAATAAAAAAAGTATTACCATGGCAAAAGTCTTAGAAACTTGGTAAAACAAGGTACAATGCATTTAATTAGTTCCAGACCTAGAGATCTGTATTTCAAGATTAAAATTAGCTGGTTTGGCTGTGGATTCTAGAATGTCATATGACTTGCAAAACACAAATGAATAAGTAGCACTTTCTGTTCATGCATAGATTCCTCTTAAAGACAAACTTTATATGCAGACGATATGAACTGCATTTACAAGAATGAGGAAGAGGAAGAAGAAGAGGAAGAGGAAGGAGTGTAAGGCAATGTGCCAGATCACACATAAGCCGCAGCAAGGCCCGAAAAGAGCTGAAAGATGAACAGCTCAAAGTAAGGCTGTGCAAAATTATCAAATATTTTTTTTTTTGCCTCTGCTTTTGAAACTGCCAATTGTAGCGCTAGGCCATAGGCTAGATCTCTACAATAGATTAGAAATCGCCTTATTTCATCCAAAACTGCAGAAAGACATTTATCTGGCCCTTTTATTCTCATGTACAATTTTCTCAGTATTCAGAAAATAGATCAAAAGCACTGCTCCGACTCTACAATCAAGGCCTGAAAAAAGGATCATATGATTCATAATCACATTTCTCCAGTTGCTTTTTCAGTGTTCATGGTCCATGGTCCACAATCCATACAAAGAGCAGAAAATCACATAAAATTATACATTTTATTTCAAAGGCTTTGAAACAAGAGAACTTTGCTCTGAGGCTCTCTCATACATATGTTTTCTTTATGATATGTGTAGTTAAAATGGGTTTGGGTAGAGACAATGAACATCCAGCTAACGTTAAGAGATCAAAATCTGGTTGTAAATCTGCTCGTTCCATTTTAAAACAGAAATACTAAAACATATTATTTTCACAATGCTACTAAAACAGTTCTGGTAAAATTACTGACTTAAAAACACTCAAGTCTTCTCAAAAGTATGTAAATAAGTCTAAATCACTCAAAGAGGCTCTTGATTTACTGAACTGTTTACTGAATTAACTGCAAGTCATTCTATTCATCATGCTCTCAAAGTACTGCAAGTACGTCAAAAATGAACACAAAGACAACAGAAGCACACATCTTTACAGAAACCCTGACCACATGTGGAATTTCCTTCTTATGTAACCATACATAAAATATGTATCTGCACACGAAAAGCCATTTTTTAGCTTATAAATATATAGTCAGCTGTTTTAACACACAACAGCCGCCTTGGGACAACTATACACCGCGCTGTGCCCTGATTGTTTATGACAGGAGACAGGGGCTTCTGGAATTTGGTGATATCCTTTTTGTGGGCCGCTTCAGTCCTCGGAAAGCCTTTGGCAAAATAACACTAAGTTCTTATCATAGCTTGGCTGTAAACACTTGCCTGTGATGTTCAATAACGTCAATAAAAAAAGACCTTCAAAATACCTGTTTTTATTCAGTACTTAAGCATTTTCTTAAATTAAGTGCATCTGAGTTGAGTGATAGTTCGTGGTTTTGTTTAATTGCTGTACCCCCCCACAATTTTTATTAAGTTGCATGGATTTGTTTAATAATTTTGTACATTTTGTACATTTGTAGTAGGACATTCGAAAGAAAATAAAACAGTTTTCCACCCTCATGTGTTCATTTTTAGGTAAATGATTCCTACAAATGAAAGCACTTGAAAACCAAAAGATGTCTCTCATTGTTTCACATCACTCTTACACAAAACGGACTGATCCTCAGAGGTTTGCAGTCAGCACGTATATGCATATGTAACATGTACATAGCTAAAAAATGATACATTTTATGTGTATCATTGTGTCTTTTTAACCTTTAACGCTATGCGAGAGATCTAAACATCTCTAATCCTATGCTAAGAAGTGATAATAAGCAGTTATCCGTATTGTGCTCAAGAACACCCACACAGAATATGAGTGGGGTTCAAAATCACTTCACACGTAGCTTCATTATAGCAACACAAGCCATAAAACCCAATTATACAATCACACTCACCGCCTGCCACAATATTCATTCAAGAAAGTGTTTTTTTATGTGCCAGGCCTGATACAGCTTTATCAAAGAGCTTTTAATCCAGTCTGGGGTGGCTTGCTCAAGCTTATCTCCTGACGGAAAAGCAGAGGAAGGAATCAAGTGTCAAATCAGGAACTGTAGTGGAAACAGAAACGGGTGCACACGTTCCTCAGTTCAAATGCATTTCCGCCTTTTAAATAAGCTTCAATAAATTTTTCGCTGGCAAACCAATCCCCCGCCCCCCCCCCAAATCCACAAACATGCAAAATGAGGCCACCAATGTAAGATTGCTCCCAGCTGTAAATCCATGAAAGCACTGGAAAAGAGAGAGAGGAGAGAAAATTTCATCTGAGCACTGAATGGCAGGACAAGGATTAACTCAAAAGCTCATTGCTGATGATTCTGACCTCATTAATCTTACATTATTAGCCATATACAGGGAACCTAAACCAAAAGATCTGAACGGAATGTGTTCAACCAGCCTTGAACATTTAATTTGGAATTCGACTTGAAAAGAATAGTGAATTCTGTCATCTTTTATTCAACCTCATGTCATTCCAAACCTGTATGTCTCTCTTTCTTCTGTCAAGACACGCAGGGTAAAATTTGTGAAGAAGATTCTGGCCACTATTCAATATATATGTATATAATGAAATTGAGTGAGGACTGGGTCCATCAAAATCCAAAACCACAACAAAACATGCTTTATATACACATTTTTGTCATAAAAACTCTCTGAGGTATTGGTATGGTAATGCACTCATATGTACATCACAATATGGAAGAAAAATTCTGCCGCTACTTCTGACGCTTCACAACTCTAATAGGCTACTCGAGTGAATTGTGAACATCTTTCAGTCTGTTGGTTATACACACATACAGTCTAACTTAAAAACTGCATATGCATTATATGAACAAATTTTATTGTGCTTTATGGGTTCTGGCATCCTTTTTGAAACTTGAAAGCACTAGTAATTGCATGGAAAAGAGCAGTAAATCATTCTTGTTTTGCGCTCTACAGATAAAAGAAAGTCACACGAATTGCCATGCGAATGAGTAAATGATTTTTCATTTGGATGAACTAATACTTTAATGTCTAAGTCTGTGAGATTCACTTTCCCAGCACACATGATCCCAAGGGCTTTGGCACGCTCTCTGAGAGGCTTGGCAGTGAGTGAATGAAGGCCGGAGGTGGAAGGCAGGTGCTGCTGTGCGAGAAGCGGAATGCAGCAGGAATGTACCGCAGGGCAGTTTGATTTCAGGCTCCTGTCCAATGGGCTGCAGCAAATGTAGTCTGCATGCTGCCATATCAACACCAGACCTGCATCTCACCCCAAAACCTCATCACTTTCTTACATTATGCTTATACTAACCAAAACACATTTTTAAAGGCAGCTATACATTAATTAATAGAAGTAAGAGTGAAGACCAATCAGTAAAATAACATCACCATAGATGGTCTGCCATACGGTGCTTGATGACTGTAGCAATGGTCAAAAAAGAAAGTCCTGGCAGACTATGGGTACTGCTTTGTTCCAAAGGCAAGTGCATGAAATCCATGTATAACTTTTAACAGTCTGTATGGATTTATATATATTAATTAGGTTATGAATTATTACTGAATGAATAAATTACTATTATTAGCATGTATTAATTATTTAATATCAATTACTTATATGTTAATATATTGTAAGGGTTAATAGACAGGCTATAGTGAATCGCATTATAAGAGATCTGTGTAAATTAGATCTGATCTGACACCTAATCAAGTGAACATACTTAACCATAAATAGTGACAACATTTACATGCACTTAATTTTAATATTTCAGTTTATCTGCTAAGTAGACTTTGGAATACTTAGATATGCGTTCATGTTCCTCTACAGGAAGACTGAAGACATCCTCTCAGAATAATTAAATATAATATAAAAAATATATAATATAATATAAAAAATAACTGACATAACACATCTCTGATTGATGTAGCAATAATCTTGTGCATGTAAATTTCACTGAAATATCTTGCAGAAATGGACCTAATTGATAATAGAAGACAGCAGACAGCAAATAATGTCTTTTCAACCCTTCTTTAGGTTAATTAATTGTGCTTTGTCCTAAGCAAAATGTACACAGAAATATTCTCTTTGTGAATGCATGCAAACATCACAAGCTGGATGCCCTCAATGCATGCTTTTCTTCAACCTAGCAAAACAAGCTAGTGGTCACAGTTTAAATTACTTTCCATCAGCCAAGTCACCCTGCAAAACATACGCAGAAGCCTTGACCCTCATTCATGTATACCTTAGAAGTAATCTATGGCTGCCTTAATGCACAGAGACAGAGCTGAACTGCAGAGCAGATTGGATTAGTATTCAGGTACTGTGTGTTGCAAGTCTCAGCACCAATATGCATCAAATGGGACTGCAATAACAACACATGCAGGCCTGAGAATGTGGCAAGATAAGAACAGGAAACAGGGTAAAAAGAAAGCTAAACATGTGCAAACGCACACAAGCACACAGACTTTGTGTTTTGACTGGTAAAGCCCAGCGTGGATGACAAGTCTGCTTTGTGGAGATAGGAAAAGGTATTTATTGACTTGAGACACACGGACACAAACATACAAAAAGGGCCATTAACCACATTATTGTAGACAGCTTCTTATCTCCTCTAGACACGTCATGGTCTGTCTAGAACTACATAAGCTGAAGATAGTTGGGGTTCTTTTATGCAGGAACTTTTACCTTATAAATAAAGAGATAAAAAAGTAGGTGTAGATTAAATAACGTAATAGGATTCATCTTGCAAAACCTGTAAAACCTTACTTGTCTATGCATAAAGTTAATAAAGAAATTTACTACAGGATATATTGCAGCTGCATTGGTTGCTGTGGGCAGTCAAGGAAGACATAATAGTGCATATAGTATATTACTTATTACACAGCGCTCCTGAATGGAATACTTGAGGGAATCTCAGGCAGTCCTTTTCTTTTGCATTAAATTAAAAAAAAAAATCTTCTCTTTACTTTTTTTACTTTCTTAAAAGATTTGTCACTGTTTCCACATAAATATTAAACAGCAAAAAAGTTATCATAATCGATAATAAAAAGATATGTTAATTGAGCACCAAATCAGAATATTAGATTTCTGAAAGATAATTTGACACTAAGGCCTGGATTAAAGGCTGTTGAAAATTCATGTTTGCCATCACGGAAATAAATTCAATTTGATAATAAAATATATATATATTAAAATATAAGGAAAAACAGTTTTAATTTTACATTTTAATACTATTTTAGAATATTATGGTTTTTGGTAATTCATGGTTTCTGTTTAAATAAATGTAACCTAAAGGAGGATATGAAACATTTTATTTTATTTTTATTAAAAAAGAAGAAGAGTCTTTCTCTCCACTGAAAAGACAAAAGTTTGTTGTCGAAGTATGCAATTATTTGTGCGTGCTTGTTTCTTAGCATGAGTCAGCTGATCTTGCTGTGAGGCTTGCATCAGCAAAACTAGAACGCAAAAGCTGCCAAAATATCAGAGAAAAGAGGAAGGAAAAAAAGTACAAAAACAGAAACAACTACAGAGAATGACAAGGCCAGACGTGGGGCCAGGAGAGCAGCAGCCACTGGCGCTGCCGTTCCTCATTGTTGTCTGCAGTAATGTAGTCAATGGTGCAGTGAGACTGGCCCCGGGAGCAAGCAGCAGACGGCCCTCCTCCACCAGCTGCTATTAATTGAACCCTACCAATCCTGCTGCAATACACTCGCAAAATTAACCTACCAACAGTGCATTCATCAGTGCATTTGTAAAGTCAAACTCAAAATATCTAAAAGAGATTTTCACTTCTTAAAATTGATAAATTCACTTCCTAGAAAGCATTTCTTTAGACATAATATATTAGAGCATATTAGATCATTGGTAGGAGCCTTTATGTTTCACAGCCCACTATGACCAAGTGAGGTCTTGTTAACAGAAGCTTTACTGCAGACACAGAATTCAATGTTGGCTTGATGCCACATGAGCCAATAATCACCCACTGATCTCATGCACACAAGTGAAAACAGTAGCTGGATACTGCATTACTAAAACGTTTTTACAACATAAATATACGATGGCTTTCTAAGCTTAATTAGTTACTTTTTCCATTATAGTCAACTGAATCAACATACGTATTCTATAAAATGCTGTTCATTCTGCAAAGACTTAAAGGGATAATTCCCACAAATTCTCTTATCATTTTATGGAACACAAAAGAAGATATTCTGTACAATGTTTTAACTGTTTTTATCCAAATAATGACAGTCAGTGGCGTCCAATACACTACTAGACACCACTGACATTTTGCAATATTCTTTATGTTGCATAGAAGATTTATAGGTTATGAACAACATGAGCATAAGCAAATTACAGAATTTACATTTTTGGATGAACTCTCCCTTTAAAGGGGTCATCGGATGACTGTTTTCCACAAGTTGATATGATTTAAGTCTTAATGAAAAGTCTGTATCGTAGTTTGGTTAAAATGTCTCAATAGTAGTACAAAAAACAAATTTTTACCCTGTCAAAAACAGCTATTTTTTCAGAGCAAGCCATTTTGTAGCATTTTCCTTTAAATGTTAATGAGCTCTGCTGACCCCACCCCTCTCTTCCGAGCCGCTCTCAGAGAGACCGTTTACTTTAATGGCATTCATCATGAAACTTGCTAAATAGCCCATTAAGGAAAGGTGATTTGCAATTATTCATTCAAAAAACCTTAGACTCACTTTCACCTGTTGGTGAAGCTGGATCACAAATGATTCACACAAAGATAGATGCATTCCCTTCAGAAACAAATGTAACGTAATCCACTTCATCTTCAGCAGCTCAGATGTCGGGAGTAAATGATGACTGCTGTGTTCATTATTACATCCAACAACAAAACACCTCAATCGCTTATAAGACATTCTTGTCTACATATGCGGTGAAACAATGGTGGACCGATGACAGCTCAATCTGGACGGGTCTAAGGTAAGACACACCAGTCCAGTCTATCAAACAAACTATTGTGGGAGGGGCCTGTCTGTGTGATGTCACTGGGTGGATTTTATCATTATAAGGTGATTGTGTACACACACTGCCAACAAACATTTCAGTTCAAACAACTTATAAAAGTGTATGTAGCATCCGATGACCCCATTAAATTTGAAAGATTTGAGTTCCTCAGGTAGTTGGGTTAACGAAGGGTCAATTAGTCTAGAAATAGAAGTTTTCTTTTGAGGGAACACTTATTTCAAAAGGCTATTTAATTTAAATGAATGGCCAAAGATAACATCCTTATGCGTAAAACGCTACGGGCATTTAATAACTTCTTAAAACTTTGTTGAAAGTAGGGAATGAGAAGCAACCCTTGTCTGAAGGATGATTATATCCAGCAGCAGGAGAGCAATTTCAAATTCACCAGCAGCTATTTCTGCTCTGATAGAAGGAGCACTGAGACAAATGGTGAAACAGACGGAGAAATGAAGAGGAGACATAATCTGGCATGCACAATTAAAGGAACAGTTCACCAAAAACTGAGAGTTCTGTCATCATGTACTGTCAAACCTGTATGGAGCCATTTATTTTTTACATCAAGCACAAAATGGGCATTTCTTTGTAGAAATTTATGCAGCTATTTTTAATACAACATTAGTTCATGGTGAACTTTCAAGCCCAAAAAGCAAGAGCTGCTAAAAGTTTATATCAGGCATTTATATTTTTGTGTTTTCTAGGGGGAAAAAACAATGAAAATAAGTGAATTACAGAATTTTTTGGGGTGAACTATTCACACTTGCACATATCAATAAAGCCTCACCTCGGGCCGCGAATCTTTGATGAGAACCTTTCAGCCAGTTTCTCCAGACTGCGAGAATACTCCAGTTGAATCTCAGCTTTGCGCCGAAAAAACTCCTGCAGGTCCTGCAACAGCTGGATCCGAGCCTCTGATTGCTGCTCCAGGCACTTGAACTGCTCCACCAACTGATTACGGATCTCTGAGCAACAGAGTACACATAAACACATTAGTTTGACTCAGCACAATTCTGGACAAATGAATCTACAAAGCTAGTTAGATTCAGATGCACTTTCTCTTCACAAATAGGCCGAATCCATGATACAGCTACTGACTAAAGAATTTCCATGATTATTCCAGTCAACTGTGACCACTGGTTACCAATTTGGGGAGCGCATTTGTATTCTTTTCACTCATGGAACACTCATTTAAGTTGCACGCAAAACTTTGCAGTGTGTGTGCGGCCTGAATATATTCCATCATCCCAGAGTATACATCCATCCAATTTAGATACGAAGGAAAACAATCTACCACTTAATAGGAAATCTGTGTGCAAACTGCTGGAGGGAAATGGAGAAATATATATTTGGCACATCAAGTCAGACTTCTGCTGTGTCCTTTAATAAAAAATGGATGAGACTGAAATCCACACTTGTTTTGTCATGATCTAAGCTTTATCCAACTGCTGTATAACTCTTCCTTACCAAACAATAATGTGTGAGAATGGTCAGGATTTTTAAGTAGTCACTCAACAAAAAAAGCTTTCTTATATATAAAACATTCTTTATATATAGTCAATGTATTTACATATTGTTATGGCCATTTTCTATTTAAATAAAGGTATGAGTCTTTTGAAGATTTATTTTCTTGCAAGTAAGGTCAACAGTAATACAGATTGCCTACAGAATGTGACCAAGAGGCAACACCCCAACTCAACATTTATACCTTCATCAAATCTGGATGCTTTGATCTCATCCAATCATAATGCATACTCAACATATATGTCAGTTTAAAATGTCTAACTATGTCTCCAGATGCGTTTCTAAGAATTCAGTGCAAGTGATTTTCGAAGTAGCCAGGACATCTAAGAAACTAAAATAACATTTTCTTGTCTCACACTTGGCTTTCACTTAGATTTCCTGCTATGTCTCATCTCATCTCATGACAAACGTAAGCACATTAATTAGACATAATAGAGAAAGAACACTCCTTAGTAGAGAAAAAAAAGAAAAAAAAAGAAGAGAAACTAAGTATAATATGAATAGAAAATAAAATTTCCTCCACACATATACATAGTTGATTCTGGAATGATTGATGATAGATAGATAGATAGATAGATAGATAGATAGATAGATAGATAGATAGATAGATAGATAGATAGATAGATAGATAGATAGATAGATAGATAGATAGATAGATAGATAGATAGATATGATTTCAAAGCTTCTTTCATGTTTCATTTCAAAGAGGCCTCAATTGCTTCAAAGAATTCCTTTGAGGGAATATTTCATTGTTTGAATTCCTGGCACTAAGGCTAACAGAACAATTAGACAACAAACCTGTAGCTTGATGAAGTAAATCAAGCCTGACACAGAGAAAGCTTGAAATCAAACACAACATAAAAGTAGACAGCTTTACTGAAAATAACATAAATCCACTGCAATTCTGACTGACTTGAGTAAAGCTCAGAAGGTTGAAAACCTGTGATCTGCTGCTAACACGAAGCCACACATCAGCGCTAACCCAGTCAAGTTGTCAAGTGTGTCAAATAACTGCATTCTGCAGGCTTTTGCACATATACAACAACACTTCTGAGCTACAAGAGAAGAATTAACCATTACGTTTAACAGCAAAGACTGTCATAGTGTTGAAATGGAAGGGCGTTCTGTTTTCCTGTGATACTGTGCTGCAATGGTGAGCCACAGTGGAGAATAACTGTTCGGTTAACCACCGAACCTGGATCTTCCTTTAGAAGTGAGACTACCACCTGCTGGCACTATTTGTGGTAAAAACCCATGTGGTCCCTATGTAGAGATACTGTAGCTTACATACTGAAAAAAAAAACTCTTGTGTGTTGTTACCATTCTCACAGGCTCCCTGAAAACTTCTTCTTTTCCTGCTTTTTATTCGGTCCTACTGCTTTTTTTTCACAGTTTTTCTCAGCGTGCATTCGTGTGACAAAACAAGAGAGCCTAGAGGAATGCCCCAGAAACATCTGACACCGTTTCGCATGAATGGCAGGCAGGACTTTTTTGAAAATACTCTCGTAAACGGAGCGAGTTTAAAAACCTGCTCTCCGTGAGAGCTGAAAAATAGGTCATGTTGTAAGCGAGCTTCTCGCGGAGACCCTGAGCAATCAGAGAATTATTCACAAAAAAAAAAGAGGATTCCAAGTGCGCTGTGGCTTCACTTGATGTCTGGAACTCATGGCTGCTCTCGGAGGAGGAATGCTGTGAATTTTGGCCTGATGTCCCTTCAGCCCCCGTATAACTCTGTAAACTCATTACTTTAGAAGCACGGAATTACTTAACAGAAGGATTTCTCCAGAATACCCTCATCTGATGAGACCGAACTCTGTCGCAACCTCAGCTTGTGGATAAATGCAGCAAATAACTAAACGATTGTGTCACACGATGGGCGACGTACCCCTGAATTACACTTTAAAATCAAACACATGGGTTAAGACCATCTGATTTCAATAAAAATAAATAGCCTGTCTCTCATATTAGCAGGCCGTGATGACTAAGCCATCTGAATAAATAGAAATGATGGATCCCTATTACAGAGCATATGAAAAGTAGGGTCAAGAGCCAAAAATACACAAAAGATCATCTAATTATACAGGCAACTAGCTTAACCTTTAATGTAAAGGTTTTCTAACAGATACTATCTATCAAGATGCTATCAATTATCTTATACTATACATATCAATTATCTTATATACTGTGCGTCATTTGCTTCCCCTCCCCCCAAAACCATTGCCATCTGAGCCTTGGGTCTGTTTGTCTATATGGAAGAACTTGAAATAGAGTGTTTTAGAGATTCCTGAAATGTCATTGCCATCTGAACCCTCAGTAGGTTTTGTTGTAGAACTGTGGTTCTCAAATTGTGGTCTCCAGAATCCCTGGTCATGTGCATCATGTTAACCAAGGCTGCATTCATTTGATTAAAAATACAGTAAAATGGTGAAATTGGGAAGTACAGTTTAAAATAACTGTTTCCTATTTTAATACATTTTTTAAATGTTATTTTTTTTTAGGTGGCAAAGCTGAATTTTCATTTCTGTCACTTTTGATCAGTTTAATTCATACTTGCTGAATAAGATTATTAATTTAAAAAAATATCTGAGCATAAACTTTTAAACAGTAGTGTTGGGGAAAAGTAATTAACTCAATTAATTAACTGATTGCATGGTAAAGTTTTTTAATTGGCTCATTACAAAAATTTAACTCTGTACAGTATTTAGTCAGTTGGAGAACAGTCGCAATCTCATTTCGATGAAATAAGAATAAAACAGCAGTCTGGAAAAATTAGGGATCATTTGTAAACCACTTAAAACTGCAGGTTATGTGTTCTGAAGTAGTTTGTATTATCTCCCAGATTTGAGGAGTTCTGTGATCCAGAATCTTTTAGAAAGCTCCCCGGATTTCTGCAGAATTTGAACACCCACCATTCACAGTTCATTCAGTCTGTTCGTTTATTAAATATAATGGCTAATTTGATCATGCTTTCAGCTGCCATCAAGACAAGTTTCCTGAGCTTTTTTTTTAAACACATTTTACCACGCTGAAATCCATTCAGCAGTTTTTCTCCAAAAATCTGCACAGAAAATGTTAAAAAGGTCTACAGAATCGATCTGGGAAGAATAAAACTGTAAGACCCTTAGTCGTCTGAATAGCACAACAAGATTCTTAAAGTTTCTGAAGAAAATGTGAGTAGTGTTTTCTCATGCATATGCAAGAGTCCAACATTTGATGGTTTAGCACACTGCAATGTACTTTTCTAGGTTGTTCTAGCAACCATTCAGAAGACCCTACCCTATGAGCCACTTAAAAGAGTCGAAGATTCCACCCACAATAATATCATATCCTGTTCCCTAGATCAATAAATGTTTTTCCCATTTTAATGTCTTGCTAAGAAAATCAGCAGCACAACCTTAAAAAAAGTTCAAGTGAGGCAAAGTTTTATTGTGCTTATGCGAAACTTTTTCAAAATACAGCATCATCTGACATAACCCTCACAGTCTCAACAAGCTAAATTCTTCCACGCACCATTTTCACAAGAGTTCATTGAATTCACTTCTTTACAGTGGTGAATTGGAGACTCGGGCCCTTTTCAAGCAAAATAAATCAATACCAAATGGTAATATGCACTTAGAGTTTTACTGCAACACAATACTAGTGACGTGGACTTTATATGACACTGAAAGCTCTCCGTTCTCTGGTTTTTACATGTATAATGCACTTATATTCCCAGACAAGCCAGTCTTTGAGTCTCTGCCGCCTCCTAACCCTCGCTGTCTCCAAATCATTCCACTAGTGTATTTGTGTATTATTAGATTCGATTAAAGAGTTTCTATCTTTCTATCATGGGTTCTACTCATCCATAGATCTCTCAGTGTCTTGCTCATTACACACATTAATAATCCTCTTCAGATACAGTGACTCAGACGCTGTTGTGTCAGTCAGTGAGACACTCTCTATGCTGGAAAAGGGCAAACACTAGACTTGGACAAAGAGAGGAGTGAAATGTAGTCACAGGAAGATAGAATATCAGAAGATAGAAAAGGGTGTAGTTTAACGATTGTCTGTTTGTCACAGTCTTCTAAAAAGCATGTGAAAACATGATTCATTTTTATACTTATAAAGCATTAAAGGTACAGTTAACCCAATAAAAAAAAAAATTGTCATCACTCGCCCTCATGTTTTTCCAAACCTATACAAGTTTCTTTCTTCTGCTGAACACAAAAGAAGATATTTTGAAGAATGCTGAAAACCAAACAGCGGCTGGTTGCCATTGTCTCCACAGCTTTCAAAGTATACTTCTTTGTCCGTTGACATCACTCAGACCATCCAGGCTATTGGATAGATAATGCTAACTAACATACATTTAACAAGTGTTCTCCATCCAATTAATTTCCAACAGATAAAATCAAGCCACATTCCATTTTTTCTCACTGAATATCCTGTTTCACTAGGAAACATGTCACATTATTAAAATGAAATAGGTTGTTACGCATCTAAACTTAATGTTCATGTCCAATCTGCAATGTTAGATTCTTCAATTTAGTCTTCCCAATCTTGAGTATCATACTAGCATAGCATTACATAGTATGTCACAGACTCACAGCATCATTTCTGTGTTAAAAGTTCATAATATACTGTACATTTCAAGAACATCTGACTCATAACTGAGGGAACAGCCCATTTAAATAATTAATTTAAGCAAAGACACCTTTGAAAATCTGTAATCCATATTATTCAGCAAATTTCCACTGATGCATTTTACATGTAGCTTGTATCAGCATCTTTTCCTATCACTGCTCGCTGCTTACCGACAGGAGTCCAAACACAGGATGTATGAGTTAAGAAGGGTTCATTTTCGAACAATATTTGAATCTTTGATGTGTTCTCTTTCTCTTCCCCGTTCTCTCGCTCCACCTCTCAGCACCCTTTTCTCAATCCAGCCATCTGTACAGCAAGTCCACTGCAGCAGTTTTCCAGAATTCACACCGAAGGTTACATAACACACACCGCAGGCAATTAACTTCAAACTGAATCCGATTAAGCCCCCCATCGGTTCTGTGAAGGCCCTATTCATTAATGACAGCAAACCTGACCTTATGAGCCCATTAGTTAACTTATTAACCCATTATAAAAAAAAGGTGAGAACAGACATATGGTGCAAGATATGGATCTTTCTTGTGGAAAAGGTCCAGCGCTAGAGAACAGAACTATGGGTGACATTTGAGCTTTAAAACATCTTGGACTTCGCAGTCCATCATCAACCAAATAGAACTCTTAGAGTCACTTTAAAAGGCCATAGATTTATGTTTATATGTTTATAATGGACTGATATACATTATATTCGGCTGCCATTATGGCATTTATATGATGCCATTTGCCCCATAATGCCTTAGATAATTTATGTGGCATTCTTCAGAGCAAACAGCCTTTGATGGGTGGTTATATGAGGGCAGACAGCTACTGTAAATCATAACAATCTTCTTATCATGAAGTACAGAATCAGAAACAGAAATACAATACCAAAAAGCTAATGTGAGAGCTAATGTTTATATATTCACCATCATAATCAGAGCATCTACAGTACCACTCAAATATTTGGGGTCGGTAAGACTAAAAAGTAGGGGTGCTCCGATCACAAAGGGCCGATCGTTAATGCGCATCTCGTCAGTAAAGCCGGTTTTCTAATCAGCGGTTAATTCCATCAGGTGCGTGATTTCACATAGAGCAGCTGTTACTACACAGAGCCCTTGTTAACTGAGAAGATGCGCCAATAAACGCTGAAAATGAACATGGATTTGCGCATCTTCTCTATTAACAACGGCTCTGTGTAGTAACAGCTGCTCTATGTGAAATCACGCACCTGAGGGAATTCACCACTGATTAGAGAACCGGCTTTACTGACGAGATGCGCATTAACGATCGACCGATCGTGATCGGAGCACCCCTACTAAAAAGTATCTTGTGCTCACCAAGGATGCATTTATTTGATAAAAGATACATTACAAACTTGTAAAATTTAGAAAATATTTTTCAATCTGATTGGAATTTTACAATGTATATTTAAGTGTTTAGCTGTATACGCATACAATTTGTATCATAAAAACGTTATGTCCAGACGGATCTGACATTTTGGGATAGTGAAACCTATATTTTTTTTAATGTTTGATGTCAAAACTGATTTTTAAGCATCATTACCCCAGTCTTTAATGTCACATGATCCTTCAGAAATCATTCTAATATGTTGATTTAGTGATCAAGAAACATACTGTTATCAATGTTGAAAAAAAAGTTCTGCTGCTTAATAATTTTATGGACCATTATACAGACGGTTCAAAAGATCAGTATCAATTTGAATTAAAAATCTTTTGTTGTATTATATATGACTTTACTGTCATTTTTTGTCAGTGTAATGTAAAACAAATCATTCAAGTAAAATCAGGCATCACAACATGAAAACATAATTCCTGTTTTAAGTATGATAAACTAAACCAGTTCTCACTTATTAACTATGACTTTTGCCTTCTAATTAGCTGCTTAGTAAGGTTGTTGTCAAGTTTAGGTTTGATTTCTGAATTTAAATACAGTCATGTAGAATAAGAATATGTGCTCTATAAGTCACAATAAACAGCCAATATGCTACTAATATGCATGCTTATGATAAGCAAGTGAGAATTTGTCCTTAAACTAAAGTGTTACCAAAGATTATATTTAACAGTAATATTAAATTGATAGATGGTGGCAAAAATAAAATGTTGGAAGTTATTTCAAAATTATCATTATCAGTAGCAAAAGATACACACACACATACAGTATACATCATACACTCTCACTCAATTTTATAATTCCCGATCAAAGCCAATTAGTTTCACACAATCATTAGATTCAGAATATGAACGTGGGGCGTGCATTTGTCTTCCTAACTCCACATGGAAAGTCTATTTAACATCTGCACTCCGAGGCTGATGCAGAGAACTTGGGACATCAATTAGGTGAAATTGGGTACATGAGACAATACTGCAGCAATATCGCCGTCCAGGAAGAGGGTAATGTAATTCTGTCCTTTTTGTCCAAGCAGACAAATCCAAAACACACACTAAATACATGTACACACACAGAAACACACGCACGCACACAAACACATCAGCTTCCCATCTATTTAACGCATTGATTTCTCCTCCCTAGCTGAAGTATTACCATCAGCATCCTGTGTCTATGTCATATGATCTGACTTCTTTAGAGAACTCGAGACGTGTCCCTTTTAGAGCTGGGCCTTCAATCACATCTGTCTCCATGCCAGTCCCACTCACAGAGAAAAATGACTGCACACTGTCTCTACGGCAACACACCGGGTATTCTCCCAGGAAAAGGTCTGAGGAGAGATGGAGGGCGCTGAGATGTTGACACGTGCACATTTACACAAGGCAACATGACAAGACAATCATCTGACCTCTTTTGTTCCTGGCTACCTCTTGTGTGGCATCAATTTTTAGCCTTTTTCCCTCTGGCTATACAAAATGTCAAAATTGCAGTGCTCATTTGCAATTATGTCAGCTGCTGGTTAAGAGCGTCTAGGTAAAGACAAAGAACATGAATAACATTGGCCATCCACACAAATCTAGATCATTTATGCTGCCTATAATGCAATGAAATCGATAATTGTATTGTTCAGTTTAACTTTAATTACCAGGTATATGGCGCTTCCTAATAAATGATTTTATAGCATGAGAAACGTAAACAAAGACAGGTTGTAAATACTGAATTACCCTCATATGTCAATACAATTCAATTCGACACATTCCTATTTGTTAACAGTGTTATTCAAAGCAGTGTTATCTTAATATCACTGGGATACTATGATGTTTTTATTTTGAACTACTTTATTTTTTTAGATTTTCCATTTTCATGTTTGTTTTTATCAATTGTAAAAAAAAAATTTATATAATATATATATATAATATAATATATTATATATATTTTTTTATATATATATTTTCTTTTCAAATGGCAATTAACTGAAATAACTGTTATATATATAACAATTATATAACAATTATTTAAGTAAAACAATAAAATTGGGATGAAAAAGATACATATCGAATCAAATGATGCAGATGTCAACATGAACTGGTTGCCCTCATAACATAAATAAATGAAATGCAAATTCACTAGCATTTTTGCTCCTGTATGGCAAAAAAAAAAATCTGGGAGCTGAAGCAAACCCCAGCTGAGGCGCTCTAGTTTAAATCATTCACTACAGTAAGGTCTGGACTAGAACAGAATGCATGTGTAGCATGACATATGCTGCTAACAGGCAGACTAGAACAGTGGGACAATTACACCACAATGGAATGATTCAGGATGCGATTAATATGTTCTTTAGAATGCAGACTACCTCAGAGATTCCAGAAAGCTGCAATGTAAAAATAGCTTGGCTTTATATTATCTACATTCCTGCAAAAAGGAACAAAGAGGTCAATTCACAAATTGTCTTACAAAATGAGCCTGACAAAAAATAAGGAATGAACTTAAACTAAAATGTGCTGCCATGTTGGTCAATAGATATATTTAAAAACTAAAGCAGTCCAGTCAATAATGCAACTGAGGAGAAAGAGGAAAGCTGTAATTAAAATGAGCATCAGCAACACTGGGCATCAGCTACTTTTAAGTGCCATGACATGCAACTCTGCTTTAGTTGACATTAACGAGCTCCAATTAATGATGCATACGTACATGCTGCTTGCCATTCATCACGCAAGATTTTTTATCTAGGCCTTATAAATGTCATAAGACTTATAAAGCACTTCTATGTGAAATTTGCCTTTCTCTTCAACAAAAACGCAACCTGGACATTTTGCTAAATATCATATTTTTGTCTGAATTCCATAGGATCATATTTTCCTCCTATCAAACACTAATGGAAATCAGTACATTAAGATAATTAGGGTGATTTTTCTTGTGAACTGTTCCTTCAGCATTAAATACACTGGAATAAATAATGCCTTTCCTGCTGTTTAATGTAATTTATTAATTATGCCCACTATCAATATACACTTGATGAAATGAACTCTACTATGTAAATTGACCATTATCTTTTGGCATCTTTTTTACGGTTGCCATGTACAGTATATTTTGGTTAATTTTTTTGCAGTGCCAAAGTGTTCATTTAAAGGTAAACTACAAGTGAAAGTATAGTGAGTTGTCATACAATATAAAAAATACTTTGAGGCTCTAGATAAGCTTTGCTCCAAGGAACTTTCTCCAAGGACATCTGCCTGTAATGATAGGTTTTCTGTTAAACGGATTTCAGCTGGAAGCTATAGATGGCCTTGAAGAAGACAGACAATCCCTGCAATTGGCTTTCTTCATTCTGAAGATCATCCAGACTGCAGTAAGTCAATAGCGTCGATAGAGTCAGTAGTTGTCTGAATAGTGATGGTTAGCAGTCAGAAAGAAGTTCAGCATGCCATTAAGAAACTTTTTTTTTTTGCCACAGGAAAACCAACTCAACAAATAAACCAAAGCCAAAAGGTATTAAAACCATTCCCTTAACAGTAACCATAACAAGAAAAAAAAGTAGGGATGCATCGATCCAATACTCTGGATCGGTATCGGCTCCGATCCTGGTATTTTCTGCAGGTCTGGTATCGGTCAGACGAGACCGATCCAAATCCGATACGGTGCGTATACTATTCTGTGTTATTGTAGAGCCCCACGAAAGGCACAAACACATTATAAATCACCAAAACGTTTTTGTGCTCTATATTTCCAAGTGTTCTGAAGCTGTTCCATAGTTCAGTGTAAGGTACAGATTAATATTTAAGTCATTAAATTAAAGTTCACATAAACTCATCTTTCTGCTGCGGCTGTTTGTCATTTTCCATTCAACAATCAAACTGCGTGTCGCGTTCGGTTATTAGAGTCAAAACGATGAAACTCTCTTCAAGAGCGCACAGTAACTGAGGTTTAAAACTGTTCAAAGAAATTAAAACTAACGCACAGATTGAATACACTACGAATCAATATCTCTTCCTTTTGTACTAGTGATGTCCGGTTCACGAACGAATCGTTTGATTTGACCCGTTCTTCTTAGTGAACTGGTTGAACGAGTTCACCAAATCAGATTGAATCATTTGAACTGGTTCGCGTCTCCAGTAAGCATTAATCCACAAATTACCTCAGTTATTTACTTTTTTTAACGTGGCTAATAGCAATATTTTTTTAACGTGGCTAACATCCAAGTCAAAATAAAACAATATCCCAGAGAAATTCATCTACTCAAACAGTACACTGACTGAACTGCTGTGAAGAGAGAACACGAGCCGAGCAGCTTGTGTGTTGTACTAACTGTTCTCTGTGGACTCATTGGCGCCTTTAGTATTAGAATACTTTTCTGCACAAAGATTATTAATAGTCTTTCTTGTTTTGTCCTATCTATCACATGTTGCTCCCTTTATTACTGTGCTACACATTAAAAAGAAACGTTTAAGACTTCTATATAAATGTATACACTTGTATTGCACTTTTTCATGAATGCATTTTACAACAATACAAAGAGCAATATGTAACATTTTACCAGATTTTAGACTTATTCACTTTTATTTGTAAATAAAATATTTCACTAGATTTTATAAAATGATTGTGCACCTGTGATCTTTCTAGAATCAAGAGTATCTTTTGCGGCTGAATATATCCACTAACCTAGCAGCTGTTACTACACAGAGCCGTTGTTAATAGAGAAGATGCACCAAAAAACGCTGAAAATGAAGTGGATTTGCGCATTTTCTCTATTAACAACGGCTCTGTGTACTAACAGCTGCTCTATGTGAAATCACGCACCTGATGGAATTAACCGCTGATTAGAAAACCGGCTTTACTGACGAGATGCGCATAACGATCGGCCGATCGTGATCGGAGCACCCCTATAACCTAGTTTAGAATAGTATATTTGTCATAGATTATGATTATATATTTTTCCATTTGTTATTTTTCATTAAATGAATATGTAGTAGATTGTGATTAACACAAAAGAGTGATGATCAGGTCAACACAGAGAAGTATAGACATTCTATATTGATTAAAAAAAAAACTGTGCTGTGCTGTGTCGAATTGGATCAGTATCAGCAGATACTCAGAATTTTTGGTAACGAGTAGGATCGGTTCTGAAAAAATGGTATCATTGCATCCCTAAAAAAAGCCCACAAAACCACTGCAAGCAAGCTAGTATATTAATTGGCAAACTCAAATGATACAGCTGACAACTAACAATTTAACCAATTAGCATCTGAGTTATATCTACCTTCAGGCTGTGTAGAGCTTATCAATGATCATTTGGAACCATGTTTTCCAATGAACAGAATGATATAAAGGAGATACTGAGCCCCAGCCACTGCTGAGGTTTTAAAACACCGCCTGGCGCCAAGGACCCCTGCCAAAAACACAAACCACCTGCTCTCCCCTTTAATCAGATCACAGAGGAGGAAACTCAAGGAAAATGACAGAAGGAGAAACCAAAAAGACCTAAAAACAAAGCTCAGATCACATGACCGACGCAAAATACCGTGATCAGTAGTTTAAAGGAGTAATAAAAGGAAGGAAATCGGGAAAAAAAACTTCCATTTGAGTTTCTTGTCACGAGGCTTGAGCTTTATTAATGCAATTATTTAAAGAGAGCCTGAATATGGTCATGCCAGACTCAGACAGCACACCCACAGACCACCCACAGTCTGTTCCCAACCATCTGATGCACACTGAACACAAAAATGGCAAGAACTGTCTGAAAATGTCATTTTGGATTGCCTTATGCAACTTTTTGGAATTGGAGTATTTACAAGGTTAACACAATGTGAAATCTTTGAAAGATACTACTCGCACTAGGAAGCAAACTAGAATTGCACACTGTGTTTTCTAAGTAGCATTTTGAAATAAGCACTTTTGATAGCAGAGTCAACACAAATGTGTATTTTTAATGCATTAGACATGTCAATAGGCCAAACTCTTAAAACTATAATTCATCTCCTTGCCATTCAAATTCTACTATTGACTTATTAACAGTCGCGAAGCAAGTTTCAAAATAAAAAAATTTAGTAACTACTATACAGTATATGATTTCAAATATAGCGACTGAGACATATGCAAAATAAAACCACTACTAATAAGTTCCTGTCCTGGGGTGTAACAGGAGGCATTCGGACTGTCTTGCCCCAATTCTGAAAGAGGCATTGGGAAGCTGGCAGACCCTCACTGCCAAACCCTGACCCATTACATAACACACTCCCTGTATAGACATTCTGATTATGACAAGACTGAAAAGGAGAGAGAGGACAAGCAGGAAACAGTCCTCATCCACCCTCCCCATCCTTCGCTCCTCTGCGTGAGAGGAAAGACTAAAAAGTCTAATTCAACAGCTCCAGCTATTTCTCCACTTGGAGCCTCTCTATTTAAATGCAAATAAAGCTGTGTGGCAGCTGAACAGCTTGGACGGAGGTGAGGTGTCTAGCCCCCTTGTCCTTCTGGGGCCCTTAACCCGGCTCTCATCCGCAAGGTCTTAAAACTATTCATTCATTAGCAACCAGATAATCAGAAATTAAGGGTTTCAGACAATTTCTAAAATATAAAACACAAAAAAACTTGTGAGTAGTTGATCCATAATTTTAATCCATATCAAGACGTTGGGTTAACTATAATTAGCAAAAATCCCTTTTCAAAGTTTGAATGACCTTTTTTGTATTTGCTTTTAGGTCATATTAATTTGCTCCTGCAGTGTGATGAATTAATTTTAAAGTACAAATATCCCAAAGCCACTCAATTCAAAAGGTCATAAAAGCTGTGATGAATAGTAATTATAAAAGAAAAACTGTTTTAAAACTTGCAGGACATATCAATTTTGCAACAGTATTTTATGTCGACTACCCATAAGAATAATTAAATACTTTAATAATATATTTTTGTCAGCTAACCTAAAAAAAAAAATGTATTTTTTGACTATTATTATTATTTACTATTATTAAATAAACAAATACGTATAATACATTTGAAAATAGATAAGAAATATAATATTAAATCATATTACTGTAGATTCTAACTATTTAAAAAAAAAATTTTTTTAGATGTTATGAACCAGCCTATAATATGAAACTAAATTAGGTTGCAAAAAGTCATTGTCATTTTCAAAAAATAAATAAATAAATACATAGATACACCAGTTAGTGTTGTTTTTGTCCAGTGGACATCCTTGCACAAGGCTTTGATTGAATATTAGTTGCTATGGCAATAGTCACTGTCTGCATGCACTGAGAGTGAATGGGAAGGGCATTCTATGAATCACAAAACTGTGCGGCACTAAGCAACCCTGCACAAACTGTTGAGTGGTGTGTGTTCATCTGTGAGTGTGTTTGTGTGTGGTAGGACCATGAATCACTGCCGGCCACTCGGCCTGGACCACATTAACCTGTCATTTACATTCCTGCTGTGTGATGTATGGTCAATGGGGTCTACAACTGAGCTCTAGAGCAGGTAGACCAATTTACAAGGCTCATATGATGAAAAGAATTTAAAACAAAAGGGAAAAAAAATGAAACCGATGTTTCCCAGTTGTGTTACAATAATAAGCCTAGATGTACTAGTCTGTCTAAAGTTTTTCTTGTATTTCCGAAGCATTCAACTATCCCCTTTAAAGCAATTTCGCCACAATCATAACATTCAGAGAAACTGTCAGTCAGTCTTTGACTAGTGTGTCATATCTCACATTTTTTGAGCATCCTTCCACAACATATCATACATAGCCTTTTATGTGCAAACTGTCAACTGGCAATTCAACAACATGTATTTTCAACTCCAGAAAGAATCTAACACCTGAGGAAATACAACAAGGAAAATTTGTCGGACGAATCTTTCATTTTGTTTCCTTAGTAAAGAGAATAACAAGCAAGAAACTTAAAGGTGAAGTTTCATCAAGTTAAACCTGTTTTTTTTTTTTTTTTTTTTTTACATACCCCATTTTCTTTCAAACTGAGCTCTTTTGAATGACTGGGACAAAAAGAAGTCTGAGAAAGCCTCAGACAAAGAGCTAAACATTAAACAAAAAACTGGTAGAACTTGTTGCAAAGAATTTTCCGCATTCACAAGAAACCAGCTTTATTACATTTCAGAATATAATTCTCTCACATACTTAAATTCCATGTCTTGCTAGACTAAAAGGTTAAAAAAAAAATCTTTACTGATCAATAAACCAGAGGGAAAAAAAAAAGAATTAGTTACAGTAGGCCTATGACTTAAAAACTTAAAAAAATATATTCTGCATTATAGTAAAAACTATATATTTGCAATAATTATAATATTTCACTTCTTACCAATTTTATATCTCTGCTTTATAAATCACCCAAAGTAAATCTTCTAAGAGATTTTACAAGGAGCAAAAAAGTCAAAACTGTCATTCCAAATCAGTATGATTTTCTTTTATGTGTTACAAAAGTAAGTGTTTAGCAAAATGCCCAAGCTGCTCTTTATTCAAATGATAAAATAGACTGTAACTGTCAGGGACTGTTAACTTGTGAACATTGGTTCTTTGTGGTCACCAGACACATGAGAACCAATAGTATTTGAAGTCACTGATGCTGAATCTGGCATGAAGTACATCTCAAGGCTCCAATTGTCTGCAAACATGAATATAATTTGAGGATGAAAGGTTTTCAGCAAGTACATTCCACACAGAAAGCTCTTATATGGCTTCAGAAGACTTGAATTATAGTGTATGACGGCTATTGACTATTTTCCTGATGTTTTTTCAAGCTTTTTGTCCATTTTGGGGCTCAAAAGTACAAATCACCATCCACTTTCCAAGAACAGCTGGAACCCCGGACAGTCTGTCCTATCATCTCTTTGTGAAGAAAGAAAGAGATATCCCTTTAAAGAGCTTTGTCAACACAATTATTAATATTAAAACTATTTAGTGTCTTTTTATTTTAATTTATTTTAATAGTCTGATTTTACTATAGTGAGTGATCTTTGGTCTGGGTGAGTGAAATTATTTGATTGTCGAATACATACAAATAGCACATTTAGCAGATTTGCATTTGACCCTCTTCTGTATTCATGACAGCTTTATTCATAACACCTGTATTCATGACAGCTTGAAAGGCTCCTGTGAATTTCAAAACATTAATTATGCAATTTGCATGTGCATGTGTCAGGGGCGCAATGCTTCTGTTTAATTAAGCAAGGTTCCACGTGGAAAACATGCATGAGCAGGGAGTGGGCGGGTTTATGCTAATTTACTCTCAGTTGCTCATAAGGATTGTTTATCATCTTAACGGGATTTCACCAGCATGCATATTAAGCTATTTTTTTTGCACAGTGGTTGGTTTGGATGCAATGCTTGGGTCTCTTTAGGGCCGTTTCAGGAAGCACGTAATGAAATGCAGATTTAAATCACTTCTGTCACAGTGTGAGTTATTGCTACCTGGCGGGATTCATACGCTAGAAACGGAAGTTATCAGGATGATTTGGTGATTACTGTTCTGTTATTCACATGGTGATTTGATTGTGTTAGTAGCCATTGATGAGGACTATAATTGGACTGAATATCATTACTCCACCTCTTTCTTTTTTTCTCATTGTCTTTTTTTGTATTTGATTTTGCGTTTACCTTTCATCTTTTCAATCTACATTCTTAAATAATGTATTGTCCTTTCAATTCTCCACAATCTTTTAAAAAGTTGCTCAGCTGTTCCCAACCTCTTTTTGATGCGTTATGTAGGTGAAATGTTCAGTGATGATTACATATGCAGCCGTTCACCAGCTCACGTCTCTGAATTTCCACTTAACATATTTTACTTCACCACCGTTCTCTAGGGTTTACATCAACAGAGAGGTGCCAGACAGTAGGGCAGTTAGTGTTAATGACACCAGAGTTGACAAATGGCACCATCTGAATATGTCACTATTGTTTTGCATTTATTTTTATTAGTGAAAATGGTTATTTGGATACATGGAAATGTATAGTCTCATTTGCACCAAACACTTTACTGATTGTTACAAAGAAATGTATCTATATAACATAAGCAAGTTAACCACATCACATTATATTTCTATTGTATTTTCATCCAGTCAGTCTGCTATGGCAAATTACTGTGGTTAGAGGAAATCAAAGGGTCGCCACTAGCTAACAGAGCCCCAACATCAGTCTGTGTCATGGGGGTCCATCTGGCATTACCAAGCCACTCTGTGTCATTCGTAGCTTGCTGCTCAAAAGGCTAATGATTGAAGATAAAGCTCATTACTATTCCAGACTACATCTCCCTTGTGTAACCACCAGATCTGGACTTGACAAAGACTGACTATGGTCTGTGACCTTCTGAATTTAAAGAACCCCAAACTACATGCGTTCCCAAAACCAAATACAGTGATAAAACCAGTACCTGGAATGAAATAAACTACTTCATGAGAAATAATCTATCAAATTTAGCATTTCATGCATAATAATGCTAGTAATAATGTATTATAAAATTGAATTAATTATGAAGAATTATTTAATACAAATAAAATGTATAAAATTTTATTGATTAATAATAATATAATAACTATTAAATTAAAATGTATAACTACAACTAATGTTAGCAAGTCCAGCTGGATTTATACATATTCGGGCATTTTCTAAATTCTTTGGTACAATTTATTTCCAGACGGGGGAAGGGCAGGTCCACATTTTTATGTTAATGGAATTTGCTCAGAAAGAGAGTGGCAGTATTATAGATCACAACAGTTATGTAAATCCAAAGTATGGGACGGGCCCCTCTGTGCTGGCCTTCTCAAACACTGAGGGGCAAGACTCTCTTTTAACAAAACTACTCAAGCGAGAATCAGAGACATTTAGTGTGAAGGGTTCCTCGAGTAGAGGAACAGACTTTGTAAATCCCACCAGATTCAGTGTGCATCCCATTACACTTAATCCTAGCAATTCAGGACAGCCAGTTTTAAACACTGAATATTAATAAAGCAAACTGGGAGAAATTACCAAACCCCGCTCTGCTGAATAGGCAAACTAATTTTAAATGGATGTGATGGGGTAAAGTGTTTGTACTATTAACCATAACCATTAACCATTAATAATTAATCACTATTCTCAGTTATTATTCGCCCTTTCTCTTGGGTTTACTAATAATCCAGGGCTTCGTTTCAATGCCTTCACCTTCACCTTCATGTCACGTAGCCAATCAATGATGAACTGCTCGTAACGCCCTTTCAGACTAAACCTAGTTAGTTTCTAAACATTGCAAAGCTCAGTCTGAAAATCAACAAATATACACTACAGACACTAAAATGCTTTGTGAATGGACATGTTTAGTCAAACACCAACTGTCATTAAGGTCCTTTGAGGGAGAAAGTATCTTGTAAACAGAGGAGTACAATATTCAACATCTGTGCATCTTGTTCACATCAACAGACTACCAACTAAAACACTAGAATCACTAGAATACTTGTCTTTACATAGTGACTATATAGATCTTTGTTTATTTCCCCTCAATACAAGATCTGCCAAAAAAAGGTCCAGTAAACTCTAAACAAAGGAGAAGAATTAACCAAGCTCGCCTTGAAGTTCCACCCATCTGTGCATAGAGCATGACACTACAATACACCATTCTACCCAGCAACAAAAACCCTCACCCAAGCTTCTCGTTTTCACAAAAAACACAATATGTGTGCACAAACACTTAATGTGCAGACCATTAATAGCTTGAATTTATGTGCAACAGCGAATGAGTCACTGCAATAAACACATTTGAATATATCAAACCATTCCTGTGGCTGCACGACACCCTATGTCAACAGAATCAAAGTTACTAATGTTGTTTATTGTTGGACACATTTTTGACACGAGGAATGGACAGATGGCTACAAAGCAGCAAGGACATCCCACCCAACTATTGCACAATGCAACTTCAGCCAAACAAACACAAAATCAAAGACTTAGGATAAGAAGTGGCACAGTGAGAATGAGACACAGTCAGGTATTGATGTACAAATGCCAAACCATTATTGTTGTCCTGTTTATGAGACAAGTATACCAACTGGTACTAGTGACATTACTTATCTCATTACATATGTGATGACCAGTCAGAAAATGGAATTTACACTAGTGTCTAAAATCAATACTGCTAACTTTTGGGGTAGTTAGTAATAAATACACTAATACAAAAAAAAAAAAGTTACTAGCATGATTGACAACACAACAACTGGGAATACATACAGTACTAGTTGGAAGTGAATAGTTGATGTAAGAACCAAAGATGCAAAAATGTGTTAGTAGGAACAATGCACTAGTTACATATCACTGATGGGATAGTTATGTCTAGTAGCTAGATAAAGAAACTAGTATGTAATGAAGAAAGTAGCCTAATAACTGTGGCAACTAGCATCTAATGAATAAGTAGGCTAATGATTTAATAAATATATGCTACTTAAATTAAAAACATTGACGAGTAGGCTAGTGGAGACATAAAATAGCTACTAATTTTAATTAATAAACGTTACAGCGACTTAATGTTGCGCACAATCGTGCAAAACTAAATAATCTTTGTTTATTTAGAGAAGCAGGTTATGAATCGGACCGATATAAACATCTAAATATTCAAGTGAAATTATGTTCATGTAAACTCTCAGATCGATTCATTAAACGGCAAGCATACAAACCTTTCACTTGCGTTTCATACTCCGCAATGATCTCCTTGTCCTTCCTGATCTTCGTATGAGATGACATTTTTCTTGAGGTATAAATGTAGAATCCAGTGATATATTGAGCCTTGCGCGCGAGCTCCCGACTCTCACAGTCTGCAGATTTCCCCCCTTCTTCCTCACCAGTGCCTATCAGAAGTGTCCTTCAATTTACATCTATCTGCTGGTAATCCTGCTACTTTCCCCTTCGGAAAGAAGAAGCACAAGAGCAGCTGGAAGCACCCCGGGCTTTCTCAGATCCGATCCCTCGCGTTCAGAAGAGCTGCTGGGCTCGGGGAGAGGCTGCTCCTCCTTGCTCAAGATCTGCCATCCGAAGTGACTGAAGAAAATACAATTCCCGTCTACAAGAAGAGGTCTCGGTATGAACGATGCGGCGTTGCGTCTGTGCCCATGCCGTTTGTGTGGTCCTCAGGTCAGCGTGCTCTAGAAGTAAGAGTTGGGAGATTGCATTATCTGAGCTTGATTGGGCTCCGGTGCATTAGAATCTCAGCGGCAAAGCAAAGAACAGAATAGCGCCCGAGCGTCGTATGAGACTCCTCCTATTGTCGAATTCACTCCCTAACCAATCCAATCAGTTCCATATGCACCCCTCCCCAGGGCACACACAGGGCGTTTCGTTTACACTTCCATTCTTGTGTTTAGCTCAAGGTATAATTTTCCTCAGAGGTATCAGTGTGTTTGTTTTTGTCCCATTTCTCATTGCTAAAATATAGAGTTATGGGCTACACTCAACAGATTACATAAGGTTGTGAAGACCCAGACAAACACTTGACACAATTATCTTTTAGTACATACATGCATCACTGCCACAAATATCATAATAGCTGAATAAACCATGTCATTTACAACTATACAGGAAACAGTTGCTGGAGGATAGTCATTCAGAAATGTCATTTGAATACTGCAACTGACTAATCAAAATGCATCATGAGATGCATCACAAAAACACACAGGCACACACAAATAAAAGGAAGAGATATTAGTCTGTCTCCAGGTCACTATCACAACATAGCACTGCATTTGTCAGTTTAGTCAAGAACATCGTTAAAAGGGTGGTAGTTACCTGGAAAACTAGGAAAGGAGGCTCAAACCACGTTTCTAAACCATGTCACACACATTCATTCCTGTCCTGTAATATATGAGGAAAAGGTGAGGTACAAAACTATGAATATGAATATATGATGTTTGCATACAATCTTGTTTTAAAAGAAATGAGAAACAGCACAGATGTTCAATTCCCACTCAGATTTTTTTTCATTCTGTGGGTGTTTCATGATTAGTTTGATTTGCATAATATGAAAGGATGTGTTAAAATGTGTATTAATTTAACATCTAATTTGTTTTGCATCTAAAACCTTGAGTGCTCAAGATGAATTTAGGATGTCCAAAACACGAGCTCTGTTCATTCAGGTGTCAGAGTTGAAACTTAAGAGTTGATGTTGTGAGAACTGAGATGGTGGCCTGACAGTTCCTGTCAGTGCTGAAACCTGCGGTTTTAGAGACCCATATCATAGCTCTGTCATCATGTCATTTTATCTGTAATTTTGCAGTGCAGAAGAAAAGCTCTCAGTGAAATGGTTTGTGGTTTGGGTGACACTGCAAAACACTATAAGATGTGAGATTATAATTCAGTGACAAAATCAATAGTTAAATAGGCATCCAAGCTATCCTATACATTAACACAGCATTCACACTACAACACATGGTGAAAAATACATAGGACCTACATCTCACCTACTATGGTGTCATTTCTTTCAGAAATAGCAGTGTCTGCAGTGTGCTGCGTTATTTTGTGGTATATTTATAGACATGGGTTTGCATATCACTACCATAATGTTAACATTTTCACTGATCTATCCCACACAAGCAAAAAAACTTTATTCTGTAGCCAATGATTGTCTTAAGCAGTGTTAAATATACAAGACGTGATCTTTCCAAAGTGCATTTTCACAAGCTTGAAAACAGTATTTTTATGATTATGATATCCAGTCTTCAGGTGGACTTAATTGTTGATCTTTGAATGATTCATAAATCATAATCAATGCCACCATACGTTTGGTCACAAATTTGTTTTGTGAAGCATCAAAGAAGCCCAGTAATGGTAAGCAGGGCTGTTAAACATCCAGAACTGAATTATAAATGCCTTTTAAATTGTAAATCAGTTTCTAAATTTGAATTACTGCAAACAAACCTATTGTAAACACATCAAAACCCTTGAAGATCAATAGAAAGATGGATAGAATGAAGACTGATAGGTAACTAAATGACAGACAGGTAGACTGAACGAACAACGGATAGAATGAAAGTTATACTGTAACAAACAACAGCTAGAATTAGAGAGACAGAAAGAAATACAGATGA
Source organism: Carassius auratus (assembly GCF_003368295.1). Classification (NCBI taxonomy): domain Eukaryota; kingdom Metazoa; phylum Chordata; class Actinopteri; order Cypriniformes; family Cyprinidae; genus Carassius; species Carassius auratus. Next base: position 9,795,558 of record NC_039248.1, on the reverse strand, counting down.
TAGTTACATAGACAAAGAATAAATGATATGATTGTAGAATGAACAATAACGAGAACTTACGACAAAAAGAAAGACAGAAATCTAGACATATAATAGACAACAGACAGACCAGCAGACAGACAGACACAACCAACAATATTATAACGATAGATAGAACAAATGGCAGATGGCTAAACTGACAGGCAGACAGACAAATAGGTAGACTAAATGAATGATTTACAGAAAAAACTATATATTTACAGACAGAATAAATGACAGATAGCTAAAACAACAGACAGACCGGTAGACTCAAAAGTCGACAGAACGAACAAACGTTAGAACGATAGATAGAACCATAGATAGAACGACAGAACGATAGATAGATAGATAGAATGATAGATAGAACGATAGATAGATAGATAGATAGATAGATAGATAGATAGATAGATAGAACGATAGCTAGATAGATAGATAGATAGATAGATAGATAGATAGATAGATAGATAGATAGATAGATAGATAGATAGATAGATAGAGACAAACAAGTTGGTTCCAATTCAACTCAGATTCATGCACATGAACTCAAAGGGAACCAATTCTTAAATTCTGAATTTCATTCATTTACCAAAGTGAAGGAAGCTGAGGAACATTTTTAGAATATCATTGGCTATATTGGGGCAATGAAGATGCCTACGGGGCACAAGAATGTATTGTACTGTTTCATTTTGTTTTTTTCATGGCAAAAGCAATTTACCAAGCTCTGTGCCCCTCCTCTTGCTTCTTCACTTCTAGGCATCTCGGGGGGGGGGGGGGGGGGGGCAGCAGCCTGGGAAACTATGACTTCAGTGTTTTTGAGGGACAAAGCAGCATTGTGAGGTTCTTCTCAGTATTTCAGCTTGAAGAATTACGGAGAGAGAAAGAGAGCTTCCTCCGGGAGGCTCAAAACACCAGAATGAGTCACTGCTGAGAATATATGTGCCATAGAGGACACTGTCTGGACCACTGCCAGGGTATTAGTCCACTGAAAATGAACGAAATTTGGACAAATTGAGATGCTGGAATAATGTTTGTATATACAGTTTTATGTATTATTTTGATTGCAAAATAATATCTGATGCTACATATTTATTTTTCTTAAAAATTATAGGATTAAGATGAAATCTTACCTCACTGCAACACATACTTAGTGAAACAGGACAACACTACATAATCCTACATAAATGTTGCTATATATAATCACAGCTACAGATCTTAAATAGGTCCTACATATACTTATATACCCATTCTTTTACCATCCACATCTGGCACTCAGCTGCAGTGGGCTACTCCATGTCATTGTGAAATGAATCCAGGTTAGATTTGCAAAAGAGAAAAATATTATGCAGTTTAAAATCAGTTTAACATTCTGGAATTTACATAAATGTAAATAATGATGTAAAAGAACTAACACTATCTTTTCCTTTTGGTGTTATGCCACTTGTTTTATCAGGAGGATGGGGAAATGGCATCTGGAAATGTCTTTGGCCAATTTCAGACTGTCATTTTTCAAACTCCAACTTTTCCTTTCTAAAGCACTGGAAAAAAAAGGAATATTAAAATAATGGGATAGGTCATTTGTTTTAAATATAATACCGTTTTTTTATATTCATGTTTTTTTTTTTAATCTAAACAAAAAGCTGTATTCTGTTTACAGTACGTTAAACACTTTCTGCTCACAAGACCCTACCAGGATATTGCACATTGTGCATTTTATCTAGATGTAGTTGTTCTAGGTTAGTTCGTGTGACAGATAGAAGTAAAGTGAGAAAGAAAACAGCACGAGAGGAAGATTGATAGATAGATAGATCGAAAGAGAGATGTGTTGGAGGCAAGTTAGTGATGCCCACAGTATCAAATATGACATATATTCAAACTGATATGCCATAACCAACACAGCATGTTTACAAGATTTTACTAAATATTTAAACACCAAATGTATTTTTGGACTGTCAAATTTAATAGCTGCCAACAGCTCTGGAACAATAAATTGCAAATAAATATACACTGAATTGGATTCATTACATTTTATTTACATTAGTGTAATATGGGTTGGAAAAACAAAATCAGTATAATATTTTAAATGTTGCATTGGCTCCTGTACAGTAACAATATAAAAATAAAAGCAATTAGGCCTATTTAATTTTGCAAACAACATGTTGTCTTTTTAATACCATGCTTTGTCTGACAGTATAAATGGGTCTTTAATGCATAAAAAATAACTCCTTTGTTTTTTAAGAAAGGTGATCTCTTGACAGTAAATCATCATATTTTGGGACCCTTGCCATCAAAACAAAACAAAAAAACAAACCTGCTTTAAAATACTTTGCACACTGGTTAAGGTTATAATTTACTCCATGATGATAACTTAGGTCTGACAAAGAGTAACATTTGTGGTAGTTCTTTAATTGTCTGAGTTTAACTGTAGAGTATCACAGGCCATGAAACCAGTGCAGTGTTACTTTTCCTGGCAGACATTACCAGTTTCCCTTAATTACACACACACACACACACACACACACACTGTGAGCTATTATCACAGATTTGCTTTAAGGACAAAAAAAAAAAAAGTTTATAAAATCTAAATGTTTTTTTCTCGCTACATATTTTTTCTTTTTAATAGTTTGAAACATTTTCCTTGCTTTGATATTGTTCTTTAACCCCCTTTATTTTCCTTTTCTGTCCTCTTTCTATTACGTCTACACTTCTCTCAATCTCATATTTGTGGCCTTATTCCTCTTTGTTCATATAAGGAGAGACATTCTGACAGACAGTGTTTCAGGGGAAACACAGGACTTACAGTTTAAATCGTGTAGTGCTGCTCACAAATAGACTGAGGCTACACACACTGTAACCCCTGCAGCACACAATAACAATCAGTCCCATCTGTCTGACAGCACCAGTCCTCCATCCCCGTCTTTCCTCACGTGATCTCTGCAGCTCTCTTCTCTAACTCAGACTGTAAACAACAAGTCCTTTCAGATGCTCTGTCTTTGAAGTTCGTATTGTCACAATACTGGATATTATGCATGAAATAAAATCTGAGCTCTAAGATATACATAAACAATTACTAATAGCCAAATAATATAGACGTTGTTATCTGGAAGTTATTACGCAAGTAAGTGAAATTAATCAGAAAGAGGCACATTACATTCGGGTCAACGATGCGTCACGCAATTTCAATTAATTTAAAAATCATATTATTCCATCAATATTGTTTTTGTCATATTACACACACACACAAAAAAAAAAAAAAAAAATCGAAAGGGGTCTTTAGACCTGCTCCACCTTAAGTAAGAATTCATGGACTTTAAGTGGTTTTCATTTTGAGCTAAATTAAGTTTATAATATAATATGTAATTAAAACCAAATACTTAGGACTTTTAAACATGAAGTAATGCACTTGCGCTCTCTAGTGGTCATTTCATATCTCAGTTGAGGGGAAAGCGTGAAATTATATTCAATTTAACACATTTGATTGCAGCGTGTAGCATAAATATAACAGACAAAACAGCGTTTTCATTTAAAAGGTCTGTCCCTTTCGTATGATTGCCGCGTTATTCTAGTATGGCTTTTATTTTGAAATCTGTAAGAGCATTGATGCGCACTAGTGACCGGAAGTCCGCTTCATGTACACGAATCGGTTAATTTGTTCATTTCAAAGCACTAGTTCAAGCAATAATTCGTTTACTGTATACTTTTACGTCATTGCAGTGGAACCTGAAATCCATTCCAATAAAGTAATTTTTAGCGACATGTTGTTCATTAAAGTATTTTTTCGCCCCATCAAACAAATACCTGTAGTTTATGTTTCAAACTCACTTACTATCAGCTCACTATGAAATGGACACGTCTGAGCTTTCGTAGTGAATAATAAGTCAGTGTGCCCTTATTTCATATTTATTATTAGCATGTAACTTTCCTTTGCCTATTAAATCTTAATTTTAATAAAGCAGGCTGTCCTGTTGAAGTATGTGCAATTTATGGTAAAACAACCCATATAAAACGTGATTTAAACTGCTTTACCAGACGGGGAATGAGGTTTATTCGTGCTTCAAACGTGTCGACCAAAAAGCACCTAATAGTCTAGCGTAATTCTTCTAGAAAAAAACTTTTACTCTTTGTTTTTTTTTTTTTTTTGTCTACTCATTGAGAATTGGCGTCTGTGGTGATAACCGGTTTCCAGGACACATGACAAAATTGTATCGTAAACTGAAAAGCATCAATTTAATTAATGAGTGAAATAACAAGGTCCGGTTCGTTGAATTGATTCAAATGATCCGACTGACTCATAAGATCGATTCGGACATTAGTGGCACACGGCATCTGACGTTACTTGGATCAAAAAGCTTAAACATGCAAGTTACACGATTTCTTCGCACAGCTCTTCCACGAATGTAGCAGCTCAACGCTGATTGTTAGCTCGATTAGCTTACAGTACAGAACGATCATGTTCCAGACGATTTGGATTCTCAATCGATTCATGCACAGACAGAGTGGAGTGTCAAAACACAGAGTACGTTTTGAAACCCTTATGTATTTAAAATACAATCGCTCTAATCAAATCAGCAAAAACTGTGAAATATGCACTTGTATGACGAAGGCAATGGCAATGTGCGTGGTTTATTTATGTAATTTTTTTGTTTGATGCGCCTCTGTTGGTTGTATTTCAGAGTGGGGTGAGGCTGTGGTCAAGTGCAGCAGAGGGCGCTGTTGCTCCTACAGCAGAGAGCAGACTGTGGGCTCAACACTTCACACTACACGGCATTTCAGAGCCTGTTCTCTCAAGCCAGTACATAATATCTCATGTACTAGGCGAAAAAACTGTGAGTTTCAGTGAGTTTTAGTCTTATGTCGACAGTATGTATAAATACTTTAATATATTCAGTGATTCTGTATTGTCTTGGTTTGTCAGTACGACTAAAAATCGGTTGTATAACTAAAAAAAGTGTGCAGGCGTTTAGTTTGTGTAAAATAATGGCTAATGAGAATTCAAAATAAATGAATAAATAAATGAATTTAAGTTTTTAATTCGCTCCGATTCCTTCCTCTTTACTAAATCAAAGGAATGCCTGTTTCCCTTTCCATGACACTGTGTCCTTGTCTGTCTTTGTTAAAAGCTGGAATGTGTGTAGAGGAAAAGACTGAGAGACACTCTCACTGACAGGGAGGGAGAGAGAGAGAGTGTGGGAATTATGCTCTAAACGCCTCACAGGATACTACGTTTCATTCCAACTTTACTGTTTTTAATGATTAAGGCCCTGCACACACACATGGGAAGGCCTTCGCAGAACTTCATTAAAGTTGTTTTGAATTTAGTTCTTCAAAATGTATTTGTCATCCATTTACTTTGGATTAACACTAAACCATTTCCAAGGACTTTTAACTTCCACCCACTGATCATTTGTTATTAACGTCTAGCGAAGGACAAAACTAGTGTTTCAACCGGCATGTTGCACTAATGCATATATGCAAATAATAAAATGAAAAATTGGTAACACTTTACAATAAGGCCACATGAGATAAGGTTAGTTTCTGCTTGAACTAGCAATAAACAATACTTTAGTTACAGTTTTAAAAAATACAGATGTTGGTTAGTTAGTTAATGCCAGCTTTAATAATATTAGCACTAACATAATATTTTAGTTCACTTTAACTGATGTAGTTAACTAATGTTAGCAAATAAAAGATTGCTACCACAAGATTGTACAAAGTAAATAAAGGAACAATTAGATGTAAACAAAATTGAATGAATGAATTGACACATTCAATACAATATTTCCTTAAATTCACAAAACAAAACCATTTTACTCTAGATATGGGACTGATGTTATGTAGTAAGCTGATTAGTGAAAAAGAAGCTGACATTTTGCAAAAAGACCAGAAGATCGATTGCCTGTTGACCTTTGTCAATGTGTTGTTGTTTTTTAGGATGCCTGTACAGTATGTGATCGAGGAATGGGACTCCAGAGACCTGACCCTGAAAAAGAAGCCTCCCGTGTTCATACCTCGTCCTGAAACAGAGGTGAAAAACTTCAGTGTCCTAGTTAGCACATGTCTGAATTTTGCAAAAAAAAAAAAAAAAACTGACAGTGGACTTGAAATGGATGTGACTTTTTGGATAAACACAGACTGTGTGTTTGAAAACCTGTATTTCCATTTGGACCCGCTGGTTTGTGTGTGTGTAGGAGCTGGTTAGTCCGGTTCTCGAGGAACTCCGCTTGATGCAGGAGGAATCGCACATGACTGATTTATGATATCTGGAGCCATCTCTCTTAGTTTACTACGCAGCATTCCACGGGTTTGCACTCTGTGTCTTTGTTTCTAATTATTTATCTTGCTCTTCGGAGTAATGTAGCGTGTCATCTTTAACATCTTTACCCATGATTCTTTAAGCTCAGGGTATTTGCTTTGGATCAAAGCCAGACAGCAGTATGTCTTACAACGGAAAATGCAAACAGGTGACCACCAGCACCTTTGACTATATAAAGCTTCTATATTTGGATCTTTATGACGTGATGATTTATTATTTAAGTCTTTGCTATGTGTCATCATCCTCTTTTGATTGTTCCAGACTGGGTCTGCAGGACAGACTAGATTTTCACCATTTAGATGTGATTAAGGGTAAGAGTGATTCAAATGACACAGAAAATCCCACTCAGCAATGACTAGTCATAACAGTTAATTATTATTGTGAGACTGACTTCCTGCAAAAGTGGCCATTTTTGGTCCGCAGCACACAGCAAACGTCATTTCTGGTCAACTTGCCTATTTTCCGTCACTGACTGTTATCTGGTGATTAATTGTTAACAGATTTTACACACAAATGACACAGGAACGTTTTATTGCAAGCTTATCAGAAACATAATGCAGATACATTATATATGTTACTATTCACATAATAATAACGTGTATTGTGTAATTCTAAAAATCAAGGCTTCAGGCTGATGTTGTGCTTTCACACGGTTTTGGCTCTACATAGAAAATAACATTTGTGTCACAACATTTCCTTTAGAAATGGTTATAAAATAGTTCTCAGGAATAAGCTATCGAGATGTATTACCTACTTAATCATCATGAAATTGAATTTAACGAGGATAACCATAAGATGTAATTTTTAAGATCCAAATGAAAATGAATTTAGATGGAACACAAACCCCAAAGTGTATTGCTAAACTGTTCAATCATCTGGATTCAGTTAGCCTTTCTAAACAGAATGTGCTGACTGTTTGCGTGTTCGTCTTGATCTTGAATCTAGCCTGACAGATTTGAATAAACAAAGGTTAAGGTTCATTTGACAAAAGCTGACAGAATGGAAATATTTCTTAGGGAAAGTGTCCTTTTTTTTCTCTCGCTCTTTCTCTTTAAGAAAAGCCATAGGGAGATTAAATCCAAGTCGAGACTAAATGTGTTTTGCACATGTAATTTTGATGCTTTGTTGGTCTCTGTTTAGTATATAGAGGGGATCTGCAGCGTGATGGAGTAACTGGCATCTTTGATTGTCCCTTTTCCTTGATTTTCTCTCTGTTTGTTATGATTGGCCGAAGTGAAAAGCGCATTAGTCACAAGCAGACCTGCACGTAATCCACAGCTCAGAATTCCACAGAAAGCTCCACGGATTCTGTAAAACTTGAATGTCAGTCATTCAAAATACATCCCACGTTCCTTGTATGTTTATTTACTAAATATTGTGGCTAAATTTCATCATGCTCTCAAATGCCAATAATAAGCACCATTGTCCATATTCCAATACATGACAGGAAATTTCCACCCACGATCCGTGAAGAAACTAAAAAGAGTTCAGAGATTCATTGTGGGGCCTTATCATAACATTCATAATTGATTTAGCATTAGCTTGACTTGAGCGCTGGTAGATAATCGAGACTTTGACAGATCGAGCCAGACGGTTCAGCCCAAATCCTAGAAGGGCCTCTAAGGTACTGACATGGAAATGTTCTGCTAATTCCAGGGATTTATTGGGCTTTTCCTGTTAAAGCTTGTGCCTCTCTTCCCGCTAGATGGCATTAAAAACAGCCTGACTGAATGCTAAATATCAGATTTTTAACTCTCTGTGGCCTACCCACATTACTATTATTAGATTCTGAGATGAACTTGTTTGCTTTTTAAATGCTGCACTTCACTGACCACGTAAATACAGGTGCTTCTGCAGAAATGTTACGTTAAAAAGTAAGTGTTGTTTTGGGTACCAAGAGTTGTGTTTATTGAGCTAGCAGGTATAAATGGAGGCTTCTCAGGAGATTCATGGTTCATTAACACTAATATATGTTTTGTCAGCCAATTGAATGCGTCATATGCTGCATGTGTGAGTACAGTACACATACATGAGAAAATCAAATACCGTCTTACTACTGTATGTACATATAAATAGCACCTGATACAGTTTAAATTGTATATAAAATATACGTGCACATTCACAGTGCTGTTAAAAATTTAAGTAGTGCTTTTAAGAAGTCTGTGAAGTATTTATTTCATACAAAAAATATATAGTAAAAACCATAATATTGTGCAATATTTTTACAATTGAAACAACTTGTCATTTAATTTTTTTTTTGGGGGGGGGGGTGGCAAAACTAAATTTTCGATATCCATTATTCCAGTCTTCAGTGTCACATGATCCTTCAGAAATCATTCTAATATGCTGATATGCTGGTGCTCAAGAAACATTTATTATTATTTGTAATATTGAAATCAGATGTGTTGCGTAATATTTCTTTGGAAGCCATAATACATGCTGCTCTGTAGAATTTTTGAAATAGAAACCTTTTGTAACATTATAAATGCTGTTTGATCTATAAAATACATCCCTGCTGAATATTCATTCAAATCCCTTTGACCTCAAAATATAAAGGTAGTATATATATATACATATATATATTTATATATATGCACAGCTCCTGAACATATCCCAGAAACTACATATTACATTCGGATAATTATTTTATTATCTGGTCAGTTTTGTTATTTAATGTACAAGCTTTTAATGTCCAGTGCAAATACTCGTTTTGCATGTGAAAACGAGAGAATAAAAATGTGTTTTGAACTGCCAGACGCAAATGTGATACTGAGCAAATGCTTTCTAGTCAGCAGCCCTCTCCTCTCGCTCAGTCAGGACATGGACACTTTGCAAACAGAGATACTCCGGTGAGGCCAACATGCTCAAAATGTGCTTTAACCTTTGTTAAACATGGCTGTTTGAGAACGTCTCAAGTAACCTTTTAACCGTCCCCACCTCCTCTGTTTCAGGTTTGAAGACCACAGTGCATTGGAAGGGGGTTTGGACGGGCTGTCTGTGATTTGCCCAATTCTGGCTCTGAGCTCAAAGCTCTTAACTCAGCGAGGGTAATAAGTGTGTGTTTGTCTAAAACCATCATTTGTGGTCTGGCAGAGAGACTGGTTCACTTTGAATATTCTTGTGTGTGTGGCCTTTTAGCCGAATGCTGTATAAATAGTATGGTATAATCGTGCTAAGAAGCTTTCCCAGCATATCTTAAATGCTTCAGGGAATCGAGTGCTACACAGTTCTCTGTAGTTCAGCAGATAGTATTCCAGGGACTGGAGCGTTCTCCCAGTGCTCTTCCCACCCTCATCACTCCCAAGACATACACATACACACATGCATACACAATAACAAATTGTGTCTTTGGTGATGAGTTGCAAAACCTGTTTTGTGTAAGGTGATCATATTCCATACCTGTAAAATGACAAATTTAATAAGCATTTCACCGAACAGATGAGTGATAAACTCAGAGTGCATTGCACGTGTCATTCTTCTAGTCCGTGAACGTCAAATGGTCTATATAGGGTTTCAGATTTCCTTGGGTGTCTTATGTGTCCACTTAAGACTTGTTTCTTTCGTAGAAATGACACATGCTGTCCGTTCATGTCCTTTGAGAACCTCTATTGAATGGGGTTATATATCCTAGCATTAGCTTTCAGATTTTCCATCTCAGACATACTATTCTTCATGACTAATGCCTTACAAGATTGTTTTCTTGGTAAAATGTCTCCTCCACTCAATCTTCTCCTCTCTTACGCTTTGAAATGCGTTTGTCTGCCCAGGCGTGTTTACCTCAAGGTTTCCCCATGCCATCCTCCAGTCATTCAGCAGCTGATAGAGGAGATGAGACTGGGGTTGCTTTATCTGAAAACCCGCTGTGTCCTCACCAACAGGTCAGGTTCTTCTGTTAACATGACCTACCTTTGTTTTGTTGATGTTTCTCTTCATTTTAGTGGAGTTTTGCTACAAATGCCTGTCAATTGTACATTTTCATTCCATGAATGTTTCTTCCTAGATGGTGTCCGTGTTACAGTTTGAGTATGAGTAATATGGAAATACTTAATAGCAGATAAGAGAGTGAGGGAAAAAAAAACATAAAAATTGTGATAAAAAAATCTTAAAAGTAATAAAGTATCACATACATTTTTGTAATGAATATTTAGTCATATGGTCATATATATATATATATATATATATATATATATATATAATTTCTATTTACACTTGTTAATATATTATTATATTAAAGTACTACTAAATATAATAATAATAAAAACTGTTTGTTTATATATATATAAATACACACACACACCATTTTTGAATATATAAGAAAAACTAATTTTATGTACATATAAATGAATATTTTTATGTGTGTGTGTGTGTATTACAGTATGTATAATTATATTTTGTGTGAATGAAAATATTTGTTTTGTTGTTTGCTTAATTTCAGTAAAGTTTGCAAGTGTCTGACAAACATGTGGGAAAATGTTTGGAAGTAATAAATGTTCATTCCATGAATATTTGTTCCTAGACAGAGTCCATGTTACAGTGTGCTTACATGAGTAATGTGGAATATCTTGCTCAATAGCAAATATGTACCCAGGCATTTGTCTTTCGTGGAAGGTTTTAACTAATTTATTATTATTCCCATGAGAGGAAAAAAAAACCCCTGGAAATTTCATATAAACATTTGGATTATGTAAAATATGTGTGAGCTTTTGTCCAAGAAATGCTGCCTCATCACTCCATTATTTGTTGTAATTTTCCATATTCAATAAAAAAAGCAGCCTGTAAATGAAACTAATGCAACCTTAGTAGGCAAATCTATTCCCCTGTTATCTATGGCTCCCAAGTCAGCAGTTTTACATGTTTGTATTATACGGGTAAACAAACTATTCTTTTTATTTTATAGGCCACAGATTAGCATTTTATAGAAGAAAGGAGAGGATGGATGAACCGAAGGACAGTGGAAAGACAGGAATGAAGATGATCATTTGGTATAACACCACACTAGGTAGAGCTAGAGATTTCACCATTAGCAGTTGCCTTCAGCCAAACTGCATACGGCACACTGCCAGTCTCCTTGCCATCCGGCCAGTTCCCAGCATGCACTGACTTAAAAACCCTGTCAATCCTACTGAGAATCTCATTCTTGAAAGCCGGCGACCACGGGTTTCTATTTGTTTTGTGCTGTAACCTTCTGTTTTTATAGTTTCTATGTTCACTTTCCTTTTAATTGGTGAGTGTGTGTGTGTGGCTGTGGTTTGTTGTGGTGAGATTGCATTGATTGTATGTGCTCAGTGTGCAAGTGTCAGGGTGCAGTAGGCTGAAGGTAATTATTGAGGCCTTTTCTAAGAACTCCCCCTCCCAGTCCTGCGCTAGTCTCTCCCTGGAAGTAATGCGCTCATTCTGTGAAACAGCTGGCCCATTGCCGCTAGCTCGGCTTGCCCACTGCCGCTAGCTCGCTTGCTCAGCTTGCCCACAACGACAGACAGACAACACGGCATGCTCCGCGACATCCTCCGCGACATGCTCCGCTACCGCAGTGTGTACAAGCATTCTGTCTTAGTCTGCTAATGACTGCAGAATTTGAACAGAATTCCACACACACTACCTCTTCTCTGTGTATTAGAACAGTTTAAAATGTATTTATTTATTGTTCTTGTAGACTAGCAGTGCTATAAATAAAAATATTTTTTATACCTTTGTTTTAATGCTTCAGAATTTTATATTTAAAATTTATTTATTTATGTATCTATAGCAACAGTTTAGACTGGAATCTTATTGAGTAGATAAATAATAACCTTTTTCAGAGCAACTGTTCAAATAGATTTCATTGATTACCTTTTAATACAGTTCTCACATTTTTTGCATATAAAAGTTATTTACATCACCGGCAAATTTATGCAAGTTTGCGCAGCACTGAGATCGAGTTTCAGAAAAAGCTTGGCCTCGGTTTCTGGGAAATTCTAATCACGTTGCACAGTAAGAATGATTCACTATGAGGACAAAAGGAAGAAGAAGCACGGTTTCTATGTTCCTGTATACATCTTTCATTATCAATATTCTGTTGTGCTTTGTTCATCCCACAGCTTTCTTTTCAATTCATTTCAGCACACATAAAAAAGGAGGCGTTTCAAATCGCTAAAGCTTGATGTTACAATGTATTGATTCAAATATTTCTTAATGGCTTATATTTCTAAAATACAAATATTTTAAAAATCCCTTGTTAAATCTGTAAATTAAAACATCAAAAATAGGTGTTTCAAATTGCAAAACCTCTGCATATGACAAAAAAGTGCTACAACATTTTAAAATAACTTGCCGTTTCTTATATTCACTAAATAGGAAATATTTTTTTAAATCCCATTTTATTAAATTTATAAAACATATTTTCAATAAATGGTGATCTTTCCTGGACATCAGCTGTAGAACACTTAAGGCCCTTGCTCAGAATAACACATTTTGTCCAGAGATGATTAACTAAATTGCAAAGCAATTTCATGCACATTTGCTCATCTAATAATCCTATTATTCTGAGATTATCATTTTGAATGACCTTGTTTGATAATCTTACTGGAAGACCAGTACGTAGAAGAGATTGGAGTCTTGTTTGATTCTCTGTAGCACTTCTGTGAAAAATGGTTTTCTTTTTCTAGTTACTTAGCATCTACCCTCATCATTTTTTCCTTTGCCAAGCATTTTACATAATTACACTCTTCTATAAATAATTCTTAGAATTATTCTCAGAAGTGGCAAAAGACACCAATTTAATGATAAAATACTGGATAAATCATTATAACTTCAAGTAAATTTGATTGTCACTTTTATTACAAAATGAAGGATTTTTCATCCATAAATACATACAAACTCCACATTGTGGGCATAGAAAAAAAAAGATGTAAATCTCGATTAAAACGGTCCAAAAAAATAAAAAAAATCACTGCATTTTACTTTCAAGGATAGAAAGAATTCTAGTCAAGGCTGCGCAGTGACTAAGCTCGCCTTTATAGAGGGCTGAAGACCAAGCTACGTATGTGCTTCTCGTGAGCTCAGAGTTTCAGACAAGATGCGTGTTCTCATTTTGAACCGTTGCTAAAGGGGGTCACGTGACCTGTACAAAAGTTTCATGAACATTAAATTCATGTCAGACCCCAAGCCTGTGGTTTAACCTCTCACACTTTTAACAGTATGACACAAAAGTGGAGTCGCTTGCTTCTTCATGAGTCAATTTCAGGACATGACTTGAATCAGTCCAACTAGGGTATATCTATCGATGAAGATAGACTTGCTGACCGTCAAAAACTTGCTCCAGAAACAAGAGTCACTCTTCAAATGGTTAACACTGGTTTTTGACCCAAACCTCTGATTAGGGCTGTGCATTTAATTTGCCGCCTTCAAAACATCAGCATCCAGCTCGTGACTGGCCGTGGTGTGCATTTCCATGGAGATGTCAGAGCTGGAAAGGGTAATCCTGAAGATACTGCAGTAACAGTCTCGGTAGAGGTAGGCTCTCTGTGCAAGTGGTGTGTTTGTTGATTACCAGGCGAGTGAGATGCTGCAAAGAAGGGAAGGCTTGAGGACGATGCATCGGCCGTTTGAGTTTTAGCAACACCGCACATTCCTTGGGGACCGGAGATGTTACGTGATCCGACTCCTCTGTCTTATCCTCCTCCACTTTGTTCCTGGAGCCCACGTAGTGCTGCACGAGGCTGGGGATGTTTGGGAAGGACTGCAGACGAGATCTGGCCGGGGAACTGGAGTCCAGACGGAACCGTCCCAGACTGTACTCGATGCGAACGTTCGTGGGACCGCGACCAGTTTTAACTGACAGTGTCAACATATAAAGAGGGTGGCTGCTATCCCGTATCAGGAAAGTTCCCTCCGAGGCCCCCTGTAGGACAGAGTGGGCCTCATTGGCAGAGATGGCACCCCAGTACCAACCTGGAAAAAAAATAAGAGGGATTATTGATATGGAGTTGTTATTGGAGACTTTATACAAAAAGAATAAAATCACGAGAGGTCATTATACAAAGCAGGTGCCTTTGGAGGCCTTTCAAAATTTTCTATTTTTTAGCATGTCCCCACACCGGTTTCCAAAATCTCATGTAATTTAATTAATAATTAGTTAATAAAAATTGTTTATTACCGGTAAGCTAAAAAGTACATTACTGCCTTACTGAAAAAAACATATTCTATCCCTAAATAAAAAGTAATAATTTACCTTTTAATTATAGCTTAACACTTGATTAAACCGTTTACTACAAAACCATAAGGAAAAGTTATGTTTTATAGAATGACACTTGATTTATGAATGAATGAATGAATGCATGCATGCATGCATACATATATGAATCCTAACTGCCATTTTGTGATGATAATAATAATAGTTATTATTATTATTATTATTATTATTATTATAGATGCAACATTCAAAATGTGTATTCTACCTGAGGCATCCAGATAGGAGAAATTATTGGAGATAGATCTGAAATCTTTGCTGGGGTCCCATAAGGCAACAGTTGCATGGATGCAGCGAGGAGAGGAGAAGGTCACCACCGGAAACCTGACCATTGGATCAGCGGTGTCTTGCAAATGAGCTGGCCTGGAAAAAAAAATAATGATGATTTAAGTATTTAATATGCACAGAAATACACATTTAAAAGAAATGTTTCCTCAGCTTTTTCATTTAGTTAAACTAAATGTTAATTCTTAATCCGTTCACAGAGGCATAATTAAAAAAAAAGAGAGACCCAAAAAGAAGGTTGTGTTTTTCCCCGTTACCTTACACTTTATTAATGCCACATATTATTATATTTTGTGTTAATGCACATTAATATAAATAAAATCAAGATTTTCATTAGGCTGAATTATTGCGGAAAGATTATAATCAGACGGAGGTGTTTCACTGTTCCAAAAAAAAAAAAAAAAAACACTTTTCAACAATAAACATACTACGTATGTATATTTATTATTGTTATTATTATTAGTAATAATAATTTAGGAGACTATTTGTCTTTCACACAACGCTTAGCTTCATCAACAAGAATGTGTGGTATTTCGTTAATGAACAATTATTAGGAATGTTGTTATGGCTGTATTTTGTTGTGATAATTTAATAAATATGGGTCACTAAAACTCACCCTTGGACGCACAGAATCATTGTGAAGATGTCTGGTTTGATATCGGCCGGATTCCTTAAAGTTTCTTTGTTCCTGAGGTTTTTACTCGGACTTCCAAAAATAATCTAGTCTTCCTTGAGCGATGACAAACAGTTCACAGCGTCAGGACTGTCACAGAAGTGCGCGACTTTAACAAACTACGCCAGTACGTTAGATAACACGGACATGGTGTTCATAAACGAGCTGTGTCTCTGTTCAGCTCGAGTCCTAAAACTGAACAAGAAGCGGAACACTGCTGGGTTTGGCTTGTTCACTTCGTCTGACTTCTCAGAATTGGTTTTC
This sequence comes from Carassius auratus, assembly GCF_003368295.1. Lineage (NCBI taxonomy): Eukaryota > Metazoa > Chordata > Actinopteri > Cypriniformes > Cyprinidae > Carassius > Carassius auratus. The sequence continues at coordinate 9,779,781 of NC_039248.1, read as the reverse complement.
TGAGAATCCCCCCGTGTTTAGCGCCTCTGACGCCATCGACAGCACAGCTCTGTGAAACCCACAGAATCAATCTCCTCTTCTTTGTCATTCAAGCATACAGCAGTCTCGTGAGTAATGGACTAGCACTGGAATGGTCTTTGAATGACTCATTTGGAAGTTTTATTATGGTGATTGTCGGTAATTGCTTCCTGATGTTTGTGATTGAAGTTCGAGGATGAAAACGGCGTTTCTCGTGAAACCGCGCGTCGAGCGTTCCAAGAACTTTCCAGGAAAGCTGAGCGCCTGCCCTGCGTTAAGCCAATCAGGTCCCTCCCCTTCATCGAGGCCCCGCCCCCTAGCTGTCATCGAATTAACCATTTGTTTACTGCTGAAATCACTTTCTGAATAAAGACAAATCCTCTTGGGACCCAGAAAAACATTAATCGTAAATTTGAAATTTAAAACATGTATAAGGCCCTTAAATTGAAAGACTGTTGTATTTCGTGCACATTTAATAAATTTTGACGCTTTAATGCCTATACGTTTTATTTAGTGTTTATTCTAAACGCGTGTTTTCACTGCCATCTAGAGGCCATGAGGTGTATCCAACACTCAGATTAACAGGAATGCCCTTTTTGCTTTTTTTTTTTTTTTTTTTTTTTGAAGAATACATCTTGATTCACCAAATAATACTAACCACCAAACACTCAGTGAATGTTGTTTTTATTTATGCAACAGTATGTTCATAAACAATAGAAGAGAGGGATGTAGATTTTTATTTACTAATAATTCGTTTATTTTTTTTAATTAAGATCATGTTGTAAATGACCTGTCAACCCAGTCATTGACCAGCCAACAAACACAAACACAAAAACAAAAAGAATAAGAAGACAAAAAAAAAAAAAGAATAAATATCCATGTCAATGTCATCCAGGAGAACCATGATACCCATAAATAAAATACATTAAAACAAGTAAAATGTGTTTTTGTTTTGATACAACTCTACACTTTATTTATGCTGACAATGAATGATTTTAAATATTTCACTTGTTATTTGCTGAATTATTCACTCAATTGGACACTCATATTCTCAATGCTTGAAAAATTTTGATATGTGACACAAAAATGTTTTATTTGGAATTATTCTGATTAATAACAGCAGTTTGCACACAAACCTGTTTGACAGTGGATACTGTGGACCATGATGTAAGTCAATGACTAAAATATGAGACATGTTTAAAAAAATTGAGAAACCCAACTGTAACTATAAAACATAAAAATTGTCATATTTTTAAATAAATGAATGAAAAATTAATCTGAATCACGTCTAAATCTGAACCTTTTAACATATCCGATTCTTGCTACATATCTGTTACTTAACCAACTGACTAACTATCACGTAGCCAAGTATAACATTCTGTCTGCGTGTCACATTTGGCTCTGGTGTGAATGTGTAAGTATGAGTGTATCTTTTCCTATAATGGCTGTAGCTTCTGTAGGACTTGTGACTGCTTCAATTTTAAAAAAGCTTCTTGGATAAAATGTATTTTATGTTTTTAAAAAACACATTTAAAGCATAAGCGATCTATCATGTTTCACAATCAACACTTTTAATATGCTTAAAATTATATTGTGTTTTGAGTGCGTATGTATGAGATTATGTGGCAAAAATATGCTCAGAAAACGTACAGATAAAATTAATTCCTGAGTTTTTCCTCTTAAATATGTGCACATTAACACACCAAATGAATAAACACCTAATAACATTGAGTAAAAAGTAATACAAGCCAAAGAAAGTAAAAAAAAAAAAGAAAAAACTATATTCCAACTTTTCCTTCACACTCTCTGCAGGATGAACAATTTACCCTGCAAACAGGCATAAAAAGGGAACATTTAGGGTACAACTAAAGTTCATTTCTCTCTTCTTCTTGCTTTCTGTCCTTCCTAGCTGTTGCCACCGTTCTCTCCACCTCCCTTGATCAGACGTTTGTTTCCCCTCTTCCCAGCAGGGCCACGAGGTTTGGCGAATGCTTGCTTGTGGGCATGCTGCTTAGGATGGACCTCATCATACAGATAGTCCTCTGTCAGCTCCTCTCCACTATCTATCTCCAACTAAAATGAACAAGGACACATTTACAAACACGAAGATTTAGAAAAATCTGTTTGGTCACCTTTGTATTGCATAGAATATATAAGAATATAACTGCATATAAAGTGTCTCCTTTTCATTAAAGTCAACATGGATTCATGGAAAGACATTTATAACACGACATATTTCTGAATAGAACAAGATACTGAGTGAAAATACACATATGTGACCCTGGACCACAAAACCAGTCTTAAGTGTACATTTTTCGAAAACTGAGATTTACACATTATAATAAATAAGCTTTCAATTGAAGCATGGTTTATTAGGATCGGACAATATTTAGCCGAGATACAATTATTTGAAAATCTGGATTCTGAGGGTGCAAAAAAAAGTTGTCCAAATGAATTATTAGCAGTGATTACTACTAAACAAAAATTAAGTTTTGATATATTAACAGTAGGAAATTTACAAAATATCTTCATGGAACATAATACACTATTAATATAATATACTAAATATATATGCTAAATTAATATACTAAGGATTTTTGGCATAAAAGGAAAATAGATAATTTTGATGCAATGTTTTTAGGTTTTTTTTTGGCTATTGCTAAAATACCCCAGCGATTTAAGGTTTTGTGGTCCAGGGTCACATATAAATACAAGGAACAGAATCAAAATCTTCTGCAATGAATGGGTGCCATCAGAAAGATAGCCAAAACAGATAAAAACATCACAATAATACTCCATCACTTAACCTCTTGTAAAGTGAAAAGCTGCATGCTTATTTTAAACACATCCATCATTAAGACATTTTAATCTTCAAACCACTGCTTCTGGATAAAATATGCTTTCTGTAGTGAAAAAGTAATTCTGTCTAGATCAGGAGCGAAGTATGCACAGATCAATTGCTCCAAAAACAGTTCTAAATGGATGTCACTGGATTTTGATGCGAAGAACAAAAAAAAGGGGATGGACTGTAAAATAATTATTATGACTTATAGACTCATATTTTGGCCAGAATCAAAGATTTGAAGCTAACAACATCTTGAAAAATTTTAAAGTTTCTTTAAAAATGCAACTTTTCACTTAACAAGACATTAACTGATATACTGGAGTCATGGGGATTACTTGTGGGTTATTGTGATGTTTTTATTAGCTGCTTGAACTCTCATTCTGATGGCACCCATCCACTGCAGAGGTTCCTTTTGGGTAAGGGGGAGTGATATAATGCTCAATTTCTCTAAATCTGTTCAGATATTCATCTAGATCTTCATTGGTTTGATTGGAGTAAGCAGGGATGTGTTTAATTTTATTCTGACTTTTAATGAAGTTCTGAGCTTGTAACTCTCATCCTAGGAGAAATACTTAGTTTTTACCTTTTTAGCCACTTCTAGATGGAAGTCCCTCTCAACATCTTCCAAAAGTCGACTCTTACAGCTGGAATACAGCATCCTTTCCTTGATGCTGCAGCTGTATCCTGGCATGGAGTATATGAACACTATGAAAATGAGAGAGCAGGACATGAATAGTTTGCATAACTGTGATACATAACTATACTTAATGAGATATGTATAAGGAATTGAGTGACTAACCCACAGACTCGAGGTAGTCTCCCTCATGTGAATGTTTGTAGAGGAAGAAGTGGTATCTAGGTGTATCGAGGGGGATCCGGCAGGGTAGGTCACGGATTTCTGTTGGGCTGGTGTGCACTAGTTCAATTGTCTCCTTCTCTGTATCTAGCTTCTATATATAGAAAACAAAAAAATTAAAATTTCTAATCAGTTTGGTAAGAAAGTATTTTGGTAAGAACATAATAATGTGTGTGTCTGTGTCATACTAGTTGAATGTAGTTAATGCGTCTCTCTGCCAGCTGCTGTAGAGCGCGTTTGGCATCGGCCTGTAACGGGAAGGCAAGACCCTGCAGAGTCTGATGTTTGGGGTCCACACTGATCTCAGTCTTTACCTACAGACAAAGACACAACCAGTTTGTTACCAATTCTTCCACTGTACATTATGTCCTGCCATTAAAACATTTCCCCAAACAATTCCAATGAGTTACCCTGGCCTTGTAAGATTTATTTTATGCCAGTTCTGTTGTTTGGATAAATTTGTTTATGCAGGTCAGAGATGGTTGATAAGAGTGGAAAGAAAAGCAAAGTAATAATATGCTGAATGAGTGTTGATGACCATGGCCATGTGGATCACATGAAACTTATGAGCAGTTCCACTCCATAACCATAATACAACCATAAAATCACACACACACACACACACACACACACACACACACATATATATATATATATATATATATATATATATATATATATATATATATATATATATATATATATATATATATATTTGTCCTTAAAGCTGGAAGTATGCTGTAGTGTACACAGCACACAATTAGCACACATACACACAATACTCTTTTTATACTTAATCTAACGACAGTACTCACCTGTTTAACTCTGCCCTGCAACCACAAAGATTGAACATAGAATATATTAAAACAAAGAGCTGAAATAGTTCATGAATGTTTACTACGATTATGCTTGTTTTAATGTATGTCTACAGTCTTTTCTCACCTCTGTGATTTTAATTCGCTGTAGCTCTTGTTCAGCTGCTGTCAGAGGAGCTGGTGCAGAACATGAAGTCACATGTCTCAGGTACCCCTGAAAACAAACGTCCTCCTGGTGATGGTGAAAAAAAGACAAAAAGCTTTATTTTATGTGCATTTTTTATGTTCATTTGCCAATTATTTCAATTAGTCAGAAATAAAACACTTTTTTTAATTTATATAATATGTAATATATTATTATTTTTATATTAATAATTGTTTTAACCAATGTGAATAATTAGTAATCAACCTAAACTGATGTTTAAGATTCCAAGTTAATTATTGAATTATAGATCTATTTCTGACTTTCCAGACAACCTGAAACAGTCCTTTAAAAATATAAAAATTATAAATACTATAAACTAAATATACAACTTCCTCCTATAAAACTACATAGTAGTTTGTTCACTATTTTATGCCTATGTATACTATATATTTATCCCTTTCTGTGTTGACCATGACTGGTAATCATTTCCAAGAACATTGCCAACAGCCCCAAGTGTCCAGTTACTAAATGAAGAAACACTCGGTCCACTCTGTAAGCTTTTTCAACTGTAAATAATCCAGCATCAGGGTATTTGACTGACATCTGAAGACAGACAACAGCTGGTCTGACTCCATTCATCAGCAAGTTTCTCATTATAATTTCATTAGTTCTTCACAGAGGTGAAAATGTAAAGGTTTACATCTAATATTTAAAATATAAAAAAAACTAGACAAAACTACTGACCAATTTTACTACCATAAAATACTCTTCAGCTAGTACCTCGGCTGTGCCGAACATTTCATCTTTGACGTGTCCACCACCAAACTCTTTCTTTACTGTGGCACGAGTGGCAGCATACAGCATCTTTTGTCGGACCTGTAGCAAAAGACAAGTTATCACTTTATTAAATAAATAAACCATAACAAAATAAAAACTCACTGCTCTAACCACAATGGTGTGTTATGTTTTTCCACAATTATCACATGATTACGTTGTTACATTTTCTGAAAAAAAAAAAAAAGGCCAGAGTATTCTACTGGGGTTTCTAAGATGTACTGAGTGTTTCAATACATACAGATGCAGTTGCTAGTGTGTTCTGATTGGTTGCTAGGAGGTTGCTTTAAAGTCCAAAGAACCCTATTTCGACAAGCATGCAAATAAGATTGTTCTATCTAAATATAATAAAGGTTCTTGAGTGGTTTTTATTCTTCAGTATATCAAACCTTCTTACAGCTGTTTTTGTTTTATCCTGAACGCTAACAGTGTATGCTTATTTGAACAACGGAATGAGCTGTTTGTGCTAATCAAGCTTCACATCGTCATGTCTGGATGTTAAAACTTACAGGAGACTGGTCAGGTGACCAGGAGATGAAAAGCCACTCATAGCCTTGAGCGTTCTTGGTGTCCAACCGGTATAGAATGTAACAGGGCTCATGAGGGTCCAGCAGAGGGAGCAGGAAGTGGTCATAGTCTTTGTCCCAGCTCTGACGTGGCTCTCTGTATGCCCCCAGCACCAGCTGCTCTAAAACACACATAAAACAGCTTTCTCATTACAAACCTGCTGCAACCAACAACACACAACAACCCCAAAAATCAGTTGCATAATTTTATACTGCATCAAGCAGATCAATTTAAATGTGTTTACAAGGATAGGCTTGGGTAATGGTCTGCTGCTGATAACAAATAAGTGAAATATTATCCATTATCTACATCCTGCTATAAAAAGAGCATGACACACCTTGTATCTCACACCCAATATAGCACAAGCTGCTTAATTCACCTAGAGACACGTACACACTAATACACATGAATTCAGCCTCCAGTTATTTATATATTAAACAAACCAGTACTGAGGGATGTCTGATAACACAATATATTCTTGTCATTAATGAAATGATAATCATCTCATCTTTAATGACCTGAAACATATTGTATCTTACATATGCAAACACACACTTTAAATAAATAAATAATAAAATTGGTCAATGGAAAATTGATCACTATAATATGTCTAATACTATTTCATATTCATATAATATAATATAATATAATATAATATAATATAATATAATATAATATAATATAATATAATATAATATAATATAACTTTTATAGAACTTTTATAGAATATGCAGCATTATAGATTATGTAACCATAAATTATACACAATATAGCAAACTATGAACAACTTGGCACATCTCTGAAAGTCCATTATTAAAGGCAAAAACACTTAAGCGATTGTTGTAAAATGCACTTAAGGGACATGATGATGGAAGAAAAAAATTAGATGAGATGAAACATTTTATTTAAGCACTTCTGAGTTCCTCCAAAAACCTTTGCACTGACTTTAAAAACTTTTGTGATATAAACAATAAGAGGACAGTGGGGGAAAAAAAGTTCTTATTGCATACATAGTATGATAGTATTTTAAACAAAATTTATATTGCAACATATGAGAATATATCATAAAAGACATAAAGTTACAAAAACATTAAGAGTTCCATTGAGAACAATAACAATCAGATTTTTTCGCTACAAAACTGTAAATTTCCATCATAAAAGGCTCATCATCACAACAGTTCTAAGAAGCAATTCATGCTCATTTGAAAAGCAGCGTTCATATTTATGAGCCTGGGTTTTATAAATTCTCTGTACAGTGACAGTCTAGTGTATAATGCAGACCCCTCACTTTTAAGACAGGTTTTCAAATTATACTCCATTATGAATGCAGTGGTAACCATTTTAATATAATGAGTGATTAGAATGATAAAGAGTGATCTCTTGACTGTATTTCTCTCAGTTAATCAGCCCAGGAACACATAAAAAAAAAACAGGACAGCATATATCACTGATGTAGGCACTTTTAATGTTACAAATGATCCTACTGGTTTTCCGTGTCCTTAGTCTATTGTCTCATTTTACAAACTACACACTGATCACATCACACTCAAGCGCATGTAATTTGCTTCCTGAAACGTACAACCCAGAACACCCTCTGTAACCACTGTAATGTAGCACTGGAAGGCTTCATCTATTCTAATGGGTCATTTTTCTTCCTAAATGCTTTACCGTTTCCTGTAAACAGTGTGCTGTGCTGGTGCACATCCTCCAAAGCCCCACCTCAGCTTTCAGGCATCAACACAAAGATTAACAGCTATGGTTCTCAGTATTCATCTCTTATCACATCAATAATCTACTTACCAGTAAATCTGCCCACTTCCCTCCCTGCTGTCCTCAGCTTTTCTTCGTACATAAAGACATAAGAGTGCTAATCTAATGGCTTCTGCTGATTTTAATTAAAAGCATTGAAAATGTTCACATTTTAAATGTAAGTATTTTTTATTTTGAATTTAAAACAGTTAAAAATGGTTTTTGAAATCTGTTGGACATAAAAATATAAATGTAGTTATTTGGGTTAATGTTATGTAAACAGTTCATCCCAAAATCAAAGACAAAAATATGAAATTAAATTTTGCATGATGAAAATTAAGCTATTTTAGGACCATTTTTTTATTACAATTACTGTACTGCATCCTTATATAAGTTTATATAATAATATTTACCATTATTCTCAATAGTGCATTTTTATATTTTGCATTTTGACAAATACAGCTTTGGTGAGCATACAAGATATCTTTCAAAAACATAAAAAATCTACCAAACAAATATAAAGTAGTGCTGTCAAATGATTAATCGCAATTAATCGCATTCAAAATAAAAGTTTTTGTTTACATAATAAATATGTGTGTGCTGTGTATATTTATTATGTATATATAAATAAACACACATGCATATATATATATATATATATATATATATATATATATATATATATATATATATATATATATATATATATATATATATATATATTTAAGATTTTTTTTTAGATATTAAATATATTTATAAATAATATGAATTATATAATATACATATGTTCATGTAAATATTTTAAATATATATACATGCATGTATGTGTATTTATATATACATAATAAATATACACATGCACATATATATTATGTAAACAAAATGTTTTATTTAGGATGCACTAATATAAACCTTATATAAAACAAATATTTAATTATTGGATGTGCTTATTTTAAATTATTTCTAAATTATTTCTTAAAAATCTAAATGGTCCTACAACATGCTTGCTTTCTTTATTTATTCATTCATTCATTCATCCATTCAACCTATGAATTTCACTCTATGACTTTGAATTCAATTGCTTTTGACAAATTTGTTGGTTGCACTGCTGTACACTCCTTTGATAACTTGATAATCAAGTGCAATCATGGCCGAGGCCTGTTGATTAAGGCATCTAAAGTTTGTGCAGAGCGATTGAAAGATTTTGCACCTAACTGAAATAAACCTTTAACGAGCACACAGTGAAAAACAGCTAGCACGTCAAAAACCAGATCTAGCGCAAACATCATCCACCCACATACACGTTTACAAGTCCGAATGACCTTGGAGGGGGATTTCCTGATGGTCTTTTGCAGCAGCTGCTATTCTGAGGTTGCACACATTCCAGCTATCAGCACAGACACATACTTTCCATCAGCCTTTTACTCACCCCTTTAACAACACACTTACAGAAAACTGTTTGCACGTATGTGCCAATTCAAAAAGACAAACATATATCTGCCTTCCTCCTGTCTCCCTGAGTTCTGTCATACAAATACATTCATTGTAAAGAATATCACACATAAACACAATCTGGCTGAATAACTGAGTGTCCACACCTCACTGCCTTCGAGACTACAGCTCAGTCCTTTTCCTATCACCATGAGCACAAACAGGTCCTGACCACATGGCCTGTGCTAACCACTAATAAGGGTTGGGACACACATGTGACTCAGTCACCAGAAAGATCCAAAACTGCATTGACCTGTTTTATCTTTCCTGAAATATCATCTCTGTGAGACTCAAAGGAACCCTATGAACCCAAAAAAACCCAGTCTATTCAGATCCAGACGTTTTCACACACTCCAGGCGTCAGACAGACAGCGGACGAACCATACAGTGACAACCAGCTTGACGTTTATACATCTGTGGCTACATTAGGCTGCTGGGTGTTAGAACAGCTGGAGCTGTCCAAAATGACTGAACAGTCAACCTTTTATACCTAATTGAATACAACCATCATGTAGCCTGGACAAAATGGTCCAACATAATTGCATGGTTTCATGTGAAATGCAACATAAGTTTATTAAATCACTAATAGTTTGACGCTAAAGCAAACTAAAAGGTAAAATGAACAACTAATTTGCTCGAAATGTATACTATACTATATTCAAACGTTTGGGGTCATAAGGATTTTTTTTACGTTTAAAGAAAAAACTACCAAGGGTACATTTATTTGATCAAAAATACAGTAAAAATAGTAATACTGTGAAAAAAAAATAAATTTGCCATTTGAATATATTTTAAAATGTAATTTATTCCTGTCATAGCAAAGTGTCACATGATCCTTCAGAAAAAAAAAAAAGATTTATTTGAAATTGTAATCTTTTCTAACATTATAAATGTCTTTACTGTTATTTTTGATAAATTTTATGCATCATTGTTTTCTTTCGGGGAAAAAATCGTATAGACCTCAATTTTTTTGAATGATCAAATACTTCAGTCAAAATCACATTTTGTTCTGTTTCATTTGACTGGAATCGTGTGAGAATACATGAACGCATCACAAAGTCATGTAAGGTAATGACAGAATGACATCACTCAAATTTGATAGCGTTTTGCCCTTTCCTTGCCAGCAACTGGATCTTGTCATCTGATAGTGAGCTAACATTTCAACAGTACCTGACACTCTGCCTTGAACGCAAATGCACGCTTCCACACGCACTTTTATTGCAACAGAGACCTGTGCAATCCCTTAAGAACCATTCAGTTTCCATATCAAATGATATGTCATCTGACCTACAGCAGCATGTGAACACATCCAAAACACATTGTGAAATGTGTTTTCTTACTATTTGCTCATGTCAGGTGACACCTGGATGATAAAAAAAAACAAATAAAAAATCCCGCCTAAGAACAAACAATAAAAAAAACTAATTCATATCAAATTAACAATTGCAAATTTAGATAATCAAGTGACAAGTGGATAATGTGACAATATATCAATTCATAGTGTAAAGAAACAGGACTTTATGTCTAATTTTTTCCAAGTGTCTTTCTGACATCTTAGTTGTTATTCAGGTACAGATTGTAGTTGGATCTCACATCGGCGAAAATATATTATGGGACATATACAGGCATACTTGACCAATTGACCTTTAAACATCTGAAATCAGCTGAGCTCTTAACCATTTAGAAAGTGAAAATCAAGGCAAATAACTGAGTGAACACTGAACTAACAAAAAGCACCAAAAGGTATTATGGTACAACCATGTTTGTTTTGTTTTTTTGGAGAAGATACCAAGGCCATGTCATGTTTTTTTTTAGACAACATATAGTGTAATATTAATTAAAGTTGACCTTGGAGTTGTATGTGAATGCTATGGTACATGAATGTAGTAATCGTTGTAGCATTGTTTTGCCATTTGACACCCTCAATGTACCATGGTACATAATTTAAGTGTCATACTAAAAGAGTCATAACACTATTAGAAAAAGTTTTTCATGTAATCCCATTAAACACAAATATTTTAGCCTTCATTATAGGATTATGATAGTTAAGGTTACTTGAGTGTTGAGCTAAAAGCAGGATGTTTCAGTCTTGAAGTAAGCTTGGTTTATTGGTCAACGTGCAATAGCATTTTTCACTCACAAGATGATCTCAATGCCTTAACCTTTTTCTAATTCATGAAATTCTCTGTAAACCTCTGAACCCCTCAGACCCTCTGCTCACTCACCGTCTCTGATCAACACCTGGACGAGGCGGCCGGTTCCACTCCGTGCCCGGGCCAGAAACTCCCTCAGCTCTTCTGTAACCACCAGAACCAGAAACATGGCGGGTCAGTGTGGTGCTTTCCTACCCGCCAGGGGACCTTCTGAAGTTGGATTAAACTGGATGCACAGGACAGGTCACCTGGACGATCTTCTTCTTACAAATGATCTTCAATCAGTGCCAGAGCTGTGTATTATATCAGAAACAATATAAAGGCAGCAGCGTGAAGTGAGAGTTTGGTGTTTGAGAGACTGTGTGCTATCCAAGTGAGAGGGCATGTGAGAGCAGCAAATGTGTGAGAGAAGGCTCTTGTAACTAGGTCGGGATCGTGTGTGCTTGCAGAAGGAACCCGATCCCTCTTGCCCCAAATTTAGCAGGCACACCGTCTGGCCTCGGGTAACAGCCTGACCATCCCCCAGCACGGCCCCAGGGCCAGTTGTTTAAATCTTTTGATATGGACTTGAAAATATTGTATTTATGATTAAATTCATGCCCCTAAACCAAACTGCAGACTCAAAACTCTTACCACCCTCCTCTGGGCAGGTGAGGAACTGCATTACTGAATGAGGTAGTTTACTATGCTGTTATAAGTCAGCAGCTTCCCAGCATAATGATTTCGCTCTCTCATTCATGGAGATACTTTGTTTCTAATAGGTACTTTTTTTATAATGTTTCCGGCTCCAGTACAATTCTAACTTCTCAATGAGACAAAATTATTTTCTGTGGTAATTAACAGCTTGATTCTGTTATCCATAAATGAAAAAACAATTCAACATATTTTTGTATGTTCCTTATACTATTTTTACAGTTGCTAATTATTGTTTAGTTTGATTTTATTATGATGAAAAAAATAACCACATTCCAAAAATGAAGTGTTTGCTAAATGGATGAAAAATAAATAAATATGAGAACCTATGAATAAATAAACCGTATTCAATAATATTCTAATTGTATTTACCATTTACTTTTTCCATTATACTGTATAAAGCATGCCTACAACTTAATACTTGTAAAATAAAACTTATGTTATTGCTTTTGGAAATGACCATTTCTAGGAAACTAACCTTGATGAATAGTTTCAAGTGTTCACATCTCTCTCTTTCGGCGAGTACATTCACCCACTTGGAAGGGTTAAGATGTGTGTAAAATAAGCCTACTTCATTTTGACGGAGGAAATTTTTTGCTGAATATTCTCGCACCCTGTTCTGGTCTTGATATTAAGCACCCACAAACAACATGAAAATACAGCTCGTCATCACTGAACGGCACAAAAACACAAACAAGATATGGGTGTAGCTCGCAGCCCCCTCTGTTGGTGAAAATATTCACTACACGACTCCATTGGTATCTTTTTATTTTTTACAATGTATTTTAAATTAAGGGCTGTTTTATATGTGCTGTAAAACAGGGACATCTCAGTACAGTCGGATTCAAGACACCAAAAACGCGATTGTCATCTTAACGTAGATTAAACTAACATGGATAGTAAATGTATCTCTGATGTTAAAAAACAGCTAACCGGTGCTTTGGGGTTTTTGTTTTTACGTAAAGCAAGAGAATTTAGATCACATCTACTGTAATAACCACTTAAAATATTTCAGCGTGAAAGGCTTTCAGGGTCTTGAAAAGCTGAATTCAAGATGCTTCCTAAATTCACAAAATTGTATATTATATATTTTTTTACACACCTTAAAAAATTGTATTGAGGAAATACATTCCTATTTGTTATCTGATATAATTGAATTTAAAAACTGTATTACAGTGGATTTCATAAAAACTGACTTCCAAATCAAAACAAAATTAAGATAAAGTTGGATCCTAATAAAATTAAATTCTGTGACTTAAAGGATCCTATGGTGGTCATTAAACTTTGACAACTAACCAAAGAAAACAACTGAAAGAATCCATTTGGATGCAAAGTAACCCTTGAAAGATTGAATGAATTAGAGGTAACAGCTACAATAAAATAATCTCCATTTGAGGCACTGAATTCATATTCTCCCCTTTTCTCTCAAAATCAGCTTAAACACTGACACAACTGTTTCCTCAGTAAGTGTAACTTGAACAAAATGAAACTCTAGAGGGGTGGTCAGTGTGTATATTTGTACACAAGCGATTAAAAAAATGCTAGTTTTGCAAAAGTAAACTACAAAAAAAAAAAAAAACTCAGTAAAATAATTGCTTAAAAGCAATTTGCATTCACAGGTGCTACACACATGAGCTACGAGCAAGTCTGAAAGGCTTCAAAACCACATCTTTGGACAATTTTATGAACATGTTTAATTTAAAAATGATTCCATTGACATTTCTCCAGACTCACAGGATGCTAAACCTACAGATGCTGAATTCTGATATAATTTGATTAGCTAAGATCAGATCTGCAGAAATGTTTCACTTCACCTCCCGCACAAGTCAATTTGATTAAGCACCTTGTTACAAACTTATAAACAAAACAGAACATTTGAACAGATTACTTTACAGTGTTTTACAAAACAGTTTTAATCATACAGATATAAAATGAACAATGAAATCCAACTTGTCAATCTATTTACAGGTCAAAAGTCTGATGGTGAGCAACTCCATGTGTGAAACTCCCAGATTAAAGTGAATGATGCCGCCTGCTGGAAGAACACGTCACAGAGGCTGATGCCTGACAGCGGCCCATCAGTCATCAATCGTAGGTAACCAGAATGCCTGTGGAGGTGAGATTTTAGCATACATATGAAGTGGTTGTCAAATGGTGCACAGTGACTACTACAGTAGGGCTGCACAATTAATCAAATGCGATTGTCATGCATATCTTTCAGTGAAGCATGGTTCTGTGATCAGAATCAAATCTCCACCCGAATGCCAGAGGGTGCCCTCATGCTGAAACTCCAAATATGCCCCAAAGAAAAAAGGTAATGAACGTTGTTCCAGGGTTGTTGCTAGAAGGGATACCGCCGTGACTGGAAACTAAAAATGAAGCCTTAGTTCACTGACAAGTTATGTAAACGGCTTTCATAATTGCACAGTTTAATCGGTCTGAGATTATGAAAGGGGCCTTAGGCAAAAGCTGCAATATTCATGCATGGATTTGGTAAGTGAAGCACAGTTCTATGATCAGTAGTAAATCTCCATCTGAAGGCCAGAGGGCGAGAGTTGAGTAAACAAAAGCTTTAACTTCTTTTATTGATTCAACGTGACTATAAAACACACGACTATCACTGCTTAGAATACTATGAAATATGTTGCATGCCTTATTCTGTGTAAGAAGCCACATCATCGCACAGAAGAATTTATTTTAAACATACAACTGACGTTATAAAGGGAGTTTGGAGAAAAACCAAACTCTGTTATTAAATAGGAGTGGGAATCTTTAGGGACTTCACGATCCGATCCAATCCCGGGAGTCATGTTCCGATTCCACAACGATTCTTGATCTACATTTGCTTCTAATACATCTTTACAACTTTACATTTTAACCAAAATTGCAGTTTCTATGGTTTTTTTTTAGAGTTGGAATCTCTGTATGTCAGTACTGCCATCTTAAAAATAGGGGTGCGAATCTTCAAGGGTTTAACGATTCAATTACGATTATCATTATCAACTCAATATCACGATGCATCACATTTTCAATATTACTGCACATGGCAACATTTTAATATACATTTTATATCAAATTTAATTTATGCAATTTTTTTTATTATATAGGCAGACTACTTTTTAAAACAATTACTTATTCAAATAAGTGTTCTTTAAGTACCCGAAAGTTTACAGACAATAGGTCAGTTATGGAGTTTTCTTTTTACCTCAGACTTATTGCCATTTTATTATTACTGATGAGGTCACAAATTTGACACTATTTCTGATTACAGAACCAGCTTTACTGACAAGATGTGCACGACACCCACATGCGATTTATTGTGCAGCCCTACCTTTTGCCTAATCACAATTGCGATTTAATTTTGATTAATTGTGCAGCCCTAGTATTTATAACACTATAATTAGGCCTGCAGGGGAATATGGCAAGTTTTTAATTGCTCTGAGCACCCATTCCTCCTTTTAAGGAATAATTCACCAAAAAAAGGAAATTTACTCAATTTAAGCCATCCAAAATTTAGAGGAGTTTATCTCTTCTGAACAGATTTGAAGAGCTTAAACATTATATCATTAGTACACCACTGGATCCTCTGCAGTGAACATGTGCAAATGTGTCAGTGGATTGTGACATGAAAAGGACAAAAGGGGGTGGGACTCCAGTGTTATTATGGATTATAAACTTGCATTTTGGCAAGAAGGTTAGAGCAAAAATCCTTTTATTGGTCTGTTTCTTACAAACAAGCAGTTTTCACTTTACAAGACATTAGTCAATGGACTAGAATCATTACTTTTAGATAATTTTGATGTTTTTAATCAGGTGTTTGAATGCTAATTATGAAGGCCTCAATTAACTGTAGAGGATCCATTGGTGAGAAATGACGTTAAATTTCTCCAAATCTGTTCTGATTAAGAATTAAGACTAAGACGTAGATGAGTTTGAGTACATTTTCAGCAAATCCTCCATAAATCCAAACAACAAATAAAAACTACAATATTAAACATGCAGTATGTGTTTCACCAGTGTATAGAGGGTTTTATTCCATCTGGACTGACCTATAACAAATAGATCAGATTTATTTCTACTTTATGGTTCACTCTTACCATGTTAGAACAGGCACTGGCAAAGGTCATGAATTTGGGGTTAAACTGTAGACAGGTGACTGGACCAGTGTGCTTCCCATCAAGAAGTGCTACTTTCATTCCACTCTCAGCATTCCACACATGGATCTTTCCATCTTCAGATCCTGGAAAGCAAAATGTTGAGGAGACAGGCATCACTCTCTGTGAACTTATCCCTAGTCCTTTCTGAATCTATTGGTGAATACTTACCGATCATGACGAACTGAGAGTCTGGCGTGAAAGAAGCCTCTAGAATGACACCTTTACTGTTGTTATAGCCCTGCAGTGAGGACGAAAGACTCCATGAGACACACTCTTAATCTTAAACACAAACTTTGACAAAAGCCTTGTCAAAGTCAAAATGACACTAATTTCTCACCCCAAATGAGTGGAGCACTGCTCCTTTGAAGGCATCTAGCACTCTGAGCGCTCCACCATTGGTGGAGACCAGAATTAGCTTTCCATCATTGCTGAACTTGAGACCCGTCCATTCACATGTTCGCTCATACTGTAGTTTAAATGTGGCGAATGGACCCTGAGGCAGGAGGTGTGATACAAATGAATACATTTTTACCATTTAAAAGACAGATATCACTACTGCTTCTAGGATGCAGTTTAATACGATTACCTTATCAAAGGAGCGTAGATCGTAAAGTTTGACCATCTCAGAATTCACTCCTGCAGCAAAAATCAACCCCTCTGGATCAAATGAACACACAGGCTTCCCTTGCAGGTGCATGAGGCCCTGCAAACACAACCAAGATTCAAATCTAGCATAGACTAATAAGAAAAACACACACTAAACCAAATGTAAAAAAAAATGCTTACCTGACAGTTAGGTGAGCGAAGGTCCCACAGACGAATAGTTTTATCAAGTGAGCCGGAAATGAATGTGTCATCAACAGGAGACATAGACAGAGCAACAACCCTGAAACAGGATACAATACACAAACACAGGCGCTATAACTCAAATGCCAATAAACAAGAAAAGAAAAATTCATGTCACAAACCCTCACCTCTTATTGTGTCCAGGAAAGTATCGAATGTACTTATTATCATGTAGGGACAGGTATCGAATAGTATCTGTAGTACCACATTGGTAGTAAGAAGAAAATAACAATATCATCTCAAAGGAAAGCTATAAGATTTTACACATGAATTGATAAAATGTACTGTATACGGTGTCAGATGAACAGGCTCAACCCTGGGCAAGGCAGTAGTCTGTACAGTTAGCTCCTTAACAGGGCAGAATAACAGACCCTAAAAACTGTACAAACAACTACCTCAACCCAGAGCAGGCACAGGCAGAGCATCAGCAGTAAAGATTTGAGAAAATCAAATAACATAAAACAACATAAAAATAAACTAAACAAATGATTATAAGTAATGAACACCTAAATACAAAAATAAGAATAACAAATGTGCATTTAGTCTAACTTAATGTGAAATCATAAAATTGCACTATTAAAAAATATATAGAAAATGTCATAAAATATTGTCTACTTTTAGGTAAAATAAAGCTTATCACATATCACTTTTTACTGACAAAAAAAAAGGTACAGTTAACATTTTATCCATAATATGGCAAAACTGAACGGCATAGGAACTGCAATCCAACACAATATAAAATGACTTTATAAAGAGTCCTACCATCAATCTTGTTGGAGCTGTAGACGACAGTGTTGGCGGCATGAGTGTATCTGATGAGATCCACACCATACTTCTTACTGTAAAGTGTCCGTTTGGGTCTGATACAAAGGACAGAATCGGAAATAAATAGGTTAATATTATAGCTTATTTAGATACGCGCCATTCTGTGTGTATTATGAAACACTTAACATTAAAAAAAAATACTAGACTTTACAGTAAGGTCACAAGGCGGGCTTTTGAAGGAGGCGTGGATGCTAACGGTTAGCACGCGACCTCTCATTCAGACTGTTCATTCGACTCATTTCAGCGAATCGGAATTCGTTTCAAAGATCCGGTTAAAGATTAGTCATTTCGTAGTACTTGACAAACTAACGAGGCATGTTACTATAAAACCATACATGTTATAAACAGCTGATGACTAAAAATGAATGTGTTACAGTTTATTTAGTTATAAAAGCATAAAAACTTGACACTGGGTTCATTGAGTTCGTGAACCGGCTCAACTGATTCACTGAAAAGATTCAACTTAAACGAATCTGAAATCGCTACCGTACATAAACATGTCCTAACTACAATACTCTTTATGAACTGTAAAACTCATACGATTCCTTTATTATTACTGCGGTAATCTTAACCTTTCACATCTCTCACAATAATGCCCCTGTAACCAAATTCAATGTTTTAAAGCCCGTTAAGACCAAATCGTCATGGAACACCAGCCAGTGGTATGTAAAACCTCAATGAGGTAACGTTATTTATAAGCGACTTACTTTCCCTCCTGGCAGTCGTACAAGACAATCGAATCGTCATCGCTACTCGATATTACAGTTTCGCCATTAGAACTGAAGTCAAAGCAGTTGATTTTGTCCGAGTTCTCTCGGAAAACCTTCGCAACCCTGAAACTCCGCAGCAC
Organism: Carassius auratus; assembly: GCF_003368295.1. Lineage (NCBI taxonomy): Eukaryota > Metazoa > Chordata > Actinopteri > Cypriniformes > Cyprinidae > Carassius > Carassius auratus. Next base: position 9,760,937 of record NC_039248.1, on the reverse strand, counting down.
ATTGTCTGTGAGCTTCATTGTGGCCTTTCTGCCTGGCCAGGCGCTATGGGTCGTTTAGTTAAAAACAGCGAGTAGATTGGAATCTGATTTATCAGTGCTGTGTGTAGCGAATGTTTTATAATATTTTTTTTAAGTGAAAATAGTTTCAGATGTACATTTCGGCCACGTTAAAAAAGCCCGCCGACAAAATTAATCAATGAACCGGTTTACGAAAAACGAGATGAAACTAGAGGGAGTAAAGCGGAAACAATATGGCCACCACACCTGCGGATGTTTCAGAATAAAAGTCCCATGTCGACTTCAGCTTAAAGTCAAAGCAAGAGGAAGAATTATTTAAAGGTCTGGTTTATTGTACACGCTTAACATTGAAGCCTTCTACAGAGGGTATTCCTTAAAAGACTGTTTCAAATAAATGCAGGGATGAACAGACAGAGGGTTTTGTTTACACCCTACAAGATGAATCTGTTCTCTCTCATATATGATATTCTACAGTACATTCTGCACATTGACATCATACTAGCCTCACCCAAAACCCCAGAACAGCCACTGGTATAAAAGTAAGCACTGCACTGGTCTAAATTAATTGATTAAATTAAATTAATGAGCATCAAATGCTCACCAGTTACAAAGCAGACAAAATACCCGCTGATGTGGACCCAATGTCAGTCACATCCTGTCTAGAGAAAGGTGGTGTGTTGAGCATTTAAGCCCAAAAGCATACAGTTAAATGCTTGCCAATCATGGATTCATTCAAATAAGTGAAAACCTAATTCTTGGATGTATTTTTAAGCATTTTTTTTTTTTTTTACTTTAATCCGTTTCTTTCTTTCAGTATTGCACTAAATCAACTGGGTTATTAAACAAAAACAAATGTTAAATTTTTTTATTTATTTTTTACTTCAATATATAATGAGGTTCATGAATATATGCACACAACAATGTTTTTTGTTTTAACTGTCTTGAAACTACAAGCAAACTCATTTCATGACATTTTAATATTTTTGTTCACCATTTCTTGACTCACAGATATTTGTCACTGACTGAAATGACTAATATAATGATAGGCATTTAGAAAGCGAAAAATAGTAAGTGGTATTCAGAGTGTTTCCATAGCAGCATATTCCATACATGAATAACCTATCCTTGTGAGATTGAACCACAACACACGTACAAGCTATACAAAGATCTCTTGAGAGCAGCCTGTGTGGAGATGGACACAAATGAAACAGCCATACAGTCTTGGTGCCACAGGTTTTCAGGGCATTTAGTAGAGGTGCTACTTCACCAAGCCCTGCACTCACATCACCTCCCACTCGAAAGACCGGAAGACCCCAAACCTCTTGAGAATGTGTCACGTCACTCTCTGTCACGGCTGTGTGCATAAATAAGTCAAATCTGAACTGTTAAGGGCCATGACAATGTCACATCAGTCTAATTTTAGTACAATATTTTGAATGTTTTTATTTTTATATTTTCCATTTTAATTTTTGTCAAAATGGTTTTATTATTATTATTATTATTTTTATATATACCCCTATCTATATAGTTTTCACTATTTGGTTATTTTAGTACATTTTATTTCAGTTAGTATTTATTTTATTTCAAATAACACATAATCACACATGAATTTGAAAGTAATTGTCAAATAAATGCTCTCAACTGGTAAAACGACCAAGTTAACCACTCATTCCGAAGGTTCTGTGATCCGTGATATCTGATTTGAAAGATCATCAAAGGAGCAACAGTCAGCGAAGGAGAAAAGGAAAAGGATGACATCCACCCTTTCCTTACAGGACTAAAGAGAGATAAATGACACCATTAAATATCATACTTTAAAATTATACAGTGAAACACAAAAATGAAAATTTACTCAGCCTCAAGTTGTTCCAAACCTGTATGAGTTTCTTTATTCTGTGAAAGAAAATAAATGACAGAAGAAGATATTGATGGTAACCAAAGTGCTGCTAGTCCCCATTGACTTAATATAATATTTTTAACCCATACTATGGAAGTCAATGGGGACCTGCAACTGTTTGGTTACCAACTTTCTTAAAAATATCTGATTTATTGTTCCACAGAAGAAAGGAATTCATACAGGTTTGGAACAACTTGAGGGTGAGTAAATTATGTTGTTGTTGTTGGGAGTTGGTAATAAAGTAACAAAGTAATATGATGGAGATGCTCACCATTACTATGTGGTCAAATCTTCGTATTGCACTTTCCCCACAATCCCATAGCTCAAAGCGGAAAACAACACACGGCCACTCTCCTTTAGTCTTACAGGCCAGAAGACCACTGTTGTTTCTATGCCTACACGAATAACAGCTCTATGAGGCAATGACCAATGATGTTTTTAATTTTTAATTTTATTGATTGTATTTAATTCATTGACATATCTTGAATGATGCGTATACTGACACCTATCGGTGTGGCCAACTTCAAAGCTGTTACTTATGCTACTGTAAAAATTCAAATAACGAATTAGTAAAATATTTGTCATCATCCATTATTAATAACTATTATTCTACAGCTAAATGTGTATTATAGTGTTATGTGGTTGGCTTGCCAAGTTATAAGTTATTCAAGGCCGCCACGAGAGGGCGACCCGCCCCATGTTGAATAATCGCTTTTTAGTCTTAATGTTTTTAAAACGTATTCATCAGGAGAAAATCTTTTTTTTTTAATTTTTTTTTTTTATAAAAAAATGTACTTAAGTCATTTTAAATGTATGGTTTGTTTACCTGCGGTCTCATAGTGCATTTTCCGGACATTTTGTCGAGACAGGCGGGCAGCAAGACCGCTTTTCCCAACTCCGGTTTTCCCTGAGAGGAAGACTTTGTAGCGAATGACATCATCATTCATATGAGGTGTCATTGGCGCTTACAAGAGCCCTTCACAGTAAGTTTTATAAAAACCATTCAGTTACATAAAAATGCACTTATATGTGTAACAAATACTAATTTTTGCTAAGACATTTTTTTTGTTAAGGAACATGATGCCTAACTGCTGTATTCATGGTGATCATCCTTACCAAACTTTCGCCGTTTCTTCTTATGCAGAATCCTGCTGAAAAACTCCCTGCTGTCTGGACAGCGATACCAGTCCGACACGATTTTGGATCCAGGTGGGACAGACATTTTAATTTAGAGAAATCAGATAAATTAAGAGGCTATTGTGTTTTTTTTATTACGTGATATTAAGTTACTTTATCTGCGAGAACGTGAAGCAAACTAGGTTAAACGTCATGATGAAATACGTCAAAAATGTCCATTACAAACCATTGTAACGCCAATGAAACTGGTAAATACACACACACACACACACACACACACACACACACACACACACACACACACACACATATATATATATATTTCTTTTTTTTATTTCTTTTTTTTTTTTAATAAAGGATGAAGGTCATTGAATCCACATTCGGAATAAAGAAAAACAAAATCTACAGGTAGCACATATTAATACATCATGTTATCTTTATTGAGAGGCCACAGCTCTTGCATATTACAACTGTTGGCTTTGATAAGGCAAACGCAAGAATGAATCCACCAGCTAATTGACACAGATAAACAAAACAAAAAAGCTTTTGGAGAAGGTGGATCCCACAGGCATGCAGCAATGGCTCAGAATGCAATGTACAGCATCATATATACAAAAACAATAGTGAGACCCCAAAAATGGCACATAGCAGTTTCAACAGATCTACCAACATAAAGAGAATGACTTTAATTGGACATACAAACTTAAAAAAGAGAGATAGAGAGAGATCCTCTGTAAAAGTGAAACTGAACCAAAAATATAGCCGTATTTCGTTGTCATTTCTGACATCTAATTAAAAGACGTCTCCAATGAGATATCAAAATGGAGGTATGGCGATATTGCATTTCTAGAATACCAATTCATTTTCATTTTAAAATGCCTGTGAGACAATGCCTTGTTGGATATTTGTGACATAGGGCCACAGAACCGCGACACAAATAAGGAAAAAAGTACAATGGATATGTGCAGACACCGAAGACATTTACAGTTAACAGTTTTGAACTTAAATACAGAGGTTCATTTTTAGTTTTGAAGCAGTTGGCATCCACTTTAAAAACAGACAAGACAAAGAAAACGCTTCATACACTCATCTTCACAACAATGTACCATTAATGTATGTAAGAGTACGTCAAAGAAGCTCCATATATGTAATTGCATTGGACAGGGACACACCTAATAATCTCACTCGACATTATCAAACAAATGGTACTCCATATTGCTTAGGAACACATGGAAACAAATTCCTCAAATAAAAGAGTTGAAAAATTGGTGCTAGTTTGTTGTTCTTTATTATGTTATGACACAGCTAAAATTGCCAATCGTGGTCTTTGCAACGTTCTTTTTACTCTTTAGTACAATTCTTTGATTTTTAATTGTTTTTTAGCTTCGTTTGTGGGCAATTCGAGCTGAAGGGGGAGATCCTAGAGTGGCTAACTGGGTAATCAGAGTTGATACATGCATCTTACGTTATCAGGCTAAGTTAAAAGTGTTGGGGTAGGGTTGGATAGACGGGTCGGGTTCAGGGTGGCACCGGATGGCTCGATGCTCTAATCATCCTCCTCGTCTTCCTCATCGCTGTCTTTCATCGAGATGCCCTGCATGCCCCCCTCTCTGACAGAGGCAGTGGCTTCCTCCAGGGTCAGTCGGTTCCGTACCGTATCGTACCCCTTGCTGTTCAGTGTAGAGTCAAGAACGCCTTGCAGCCTAAAATCTCTGTATTTCTTCTACAAGAATGGGAGATATAAGCAGGCATTATACACACTATCAGGGTTCTTTGCCCCTGAATTTAAGCTAAATGCCTGTATGTCAAACAAGACCAGAAAGAATAGTGATACTAGGGATACAAGCTCTTACAATTCTGGACAGTACTGATAAATAGCTGATATTAAAATTCTATACTATTTTGTCCTAATTACCTACAGTGGCATCCAAAAGTTTGGATGTATTAAGATTTTGAATGTTTCTTATGCTCACCAAGGCTTTCTTTATTTATGTAAAAACAGAAATATTGTGAATTTTCAAATAAACTGTATTTGAATAGATTTTAAAATGTAATTCTTGTGATGACAAAGCTGAATTTTCAACAGCCATTAGTTGCTTTAGTGCTACATAATCTTTCAAAAATTGTTCTAATATGTTTATTTAGTGCTCAAATTATTCATAATGGTTCTTAAAATTATTAATGTTGAGATCAGATTTTGCTGCTTAATATTTTTTTGTGGAAAATGTGTGGAATACATTGGTTTTAAGGTTCTATAATGAATAGAAAGTTCATTGAACAGCATTTATTTGACACATATATTTTTTGTAACGTTATAAATCTCTTTCTTTTCTTAATATTATTAATTTCTCTTTCTTTTTTAATAGAGTTTAATAGAGATTGTAAAGAAATACCTTTACAATCCTGATGAGGATTTTGAGTTGATAGACATGAAGCTGTTGGTCCATGCGCTCAGTCAGCCAGGTCGCCAGCAGATTCATAGTGGCTGTATACCATTGCTGCAAAGCACAAAAACACAGCATTCTCCAGCAAAACACAGACAGACAAACAAATGCATGCAATAGACCAGCATGTGTAGACATACATAAAGACATACAGTAACAGCCAAATGCAAGTAAACCCACAACATACATATTCACACACACACACATACAATGATACCAACATTTTTACAATCACACCCTCACTTAAAACCAAGATTATTCAGACAAAAATTCAAGAGCCAGAAGTATGACCATCTGAAAAAAAACAAATCATGCATTAGGAAATTGCATAAATAATAAAACAAACACTTACTATACCCTACATTTACAGCTTAGCCTGTAACGACTCAATTCAAATCAGGTTACCTGAAATAAGCTTGAACAAAGCCATATTCTAATCAAGTCTACAGTATTTGAACAACTGAACATATTAAATTTGATGCTTTCCCCCACCCCTTCACCATTAATCATGCTGAATGTTATAAAACAGCACCTGTGTATGACCGTGAATGACTGTGAACTTGAAGGTTTAAAAAGCACCACTGAACCCAAAAGCATACTCTAAAGAACCCAAGATGCAAACAAAATGAGTGCAGTCACAATCAGGATTCTCAGGAACTCATAAAACATAAGAATAAGGCAGGCAAAAGAGTGTTGTACTGTTATCTTAAACCATATCTTCATTACGAAAAGCTCAGATTCATGGATATTCAGAATGCTTGTAGTTCAAAGAGAACAGCACATGTGTGGTTCAATGAATGATGCAAACTATCATCTAGAAGAGGAAGTGCTGTATCCTGTGTGCACAAATCAGTCTGAAGGGTTTTGAAGTGGGCTATTATCAGTTCCCAAGAGGTACAAATAGCCTTTACCATTTAGCCAATCCTTTTATATGTATATATAATTATATTACACATATGATTTCTTATTACTTGATATGTGACTGTGAATTAAATCAGATTTCTCGCTGTATTAGGGTCATCTGATGGTTTGATCAGCGATTTCTCTTTACATCTGTCCACTTCAAAGAGGTGACCGGTCGGAGCGTGCAGTGCATGCAGAGAGTGCAGGTGAGTGTACAGGGCAGAGAGCTGTGTGTGTGCATGAGGTGGGATTTTTAGGTCATGCTAGAAGATGTACACAGGAAGATTATTTGATTAGAACTCATGCCAGTCGACAGAATGTGATCAAACAGCAGGACATTTAGAGATAAGTTCCACTTTGTCCTAGTAGGAATGCAGAATGAATCGGGATGCTGTCTTTGGGTTAGGATAACGTGAGTACAAAGTGTTAAGAGAGGGAGAATGTTATGAAAATGACATAACAGACGTACAGAAATGCAGTTGCATGCAATCAAAATCTGTAACACAAGTTGCATAATACAGCAAAATGACCATGGTTCCCCCGTTCAGACAGTACATGATGCTGGAAGAGAGATATTCAGCTTGGAAAATGGAGAGCTTCAGATCCCATTAATGTTCTAGTCACAAGATAGGGGATTTATTTAATTTATTTGTCTGTCTATTTTATGCATTTATGCAAGTAATAACTTTCCTCAACAAGATGCTATACTTTTGGTTAGTGGCCTGTTCACATGTATAATCTTGAATGTAACTTTAATAGTTGAATTAGCAAGAAAAAGTGACTAATCAATCCTGTTAATTGTTTTTGAAGTACAGCCCTCAGCTGAATATGCCTTTTGACACCTGACCTCATAAGACCACACTGAACCTTACAAATTTCCACAATTCCAGTCTGTTTGACGCAACTGTCAAAAATTCAACCAAAAATTCAGTTAAACAGAATACAAACAGAAACAGCTGCTATTCATTAATTTGCCAATCAACAGTCATTATATGACAGCTGCCCCCCCTCAGTTTTACCATTTTAATAACTGCTTTTGATTTCATGCCTCTGAGCCTATCACTGATGCTGATTAGTTTGGACAGAATTCCCGAGAAGACTTTTTAGTAGGGACAGACTGAAACTTGAAACTATAATGCAAAAACAGGAGGAATCGTGCCAGATTCATCGTGGGTCTTTGAGGTTCGACGTTTAATGCACTTAGCATAGAGAAAAAAACCTAATGCACATAACAAGCACTGAATTTTAAATAAAATAATAAATTCAGATTCATGCATAAGATGTGTGTGTCACAAATGTTCCAAACACAAGCAAGTAAAGCTGCAAAAAAGTTATGGAATAGACTTCCTAACAATCAAACAGACACTCACACACACATACCCACTTTTTTTCCCACAATATTCTGATACATACAACTCAAAGTATGGTATGACACAACTAAATATTCACACACACACTCATATTTATACAGGAAACAAAATACAGAAAATTAAGTAATAATAAAAACGCTGACAGACCCTCATGCACACACACACACACACACACACAGACAAAAAGAGACATTTGTATCTAAAACAACCACTGGTCCACACATCTGTAACATTTCTTATTAAAATATATAAACACACATGTATGCCATTGTGTAACGAAGACACATGTTCACACAATCACAAAGGATTATTTTTCTAAATAGGACAGTGCTCTCTTATACTTTGTATCAGATGGTATTTAAAAATTAGGGCTGTCAATCTCTTACACATTTTAATCAAATTAGATGCATATAAATATTCATATTAAATCAATATACAAAGTGGAATAAAGTGTAATTTTATGAAAAGCGATGAGGTATTGATTTCTAAAGTTGCAAAATATATAAAATTGATCCTATAAGCTTAAATTACTTTGATGGTTTGAAAATGTTCTTTTTTTAATAAGGTATTTAGTCAAATTGATTTGGTGTCAGGGATTTGGTCGTATACGTCACACTTTTCAGGTCAAAATTAAATAATCGACACATTTGAGAGCACTGTCTTATAAATAATCCACTTGGTGACACTTTGCCTCTTAAACAAGAAAACCGCTGTGAGCATAAAGTCCAACGCACGTTAGCTAACACAACACCAGAGCACAAAGGTCCAATGCAACGTGGCTAATGAAACACCAGAGCACAGAGAGCTGGAACAGGAAGTCACAGCAATGAGACATTAGGGAGTTGACTGAAAGCTTCAGGTCATGATTGGCCTTATGTGTCTGGATGTAAGGTCTCCAGGTTCGGCACTCAAAATGTGACTTATCCCTCGTATGCCCCATTGTTTTGCCACATTTTGGATGGGCCCTCCTATGTTAGGCACGGAGGTTACGGCATCTTACTTACATCAAATAATCTCTCTATATACACCTCCTCATTGACCTTATCTCTCAGAATATCCTGAGAGTGACGGACAAAGGTCACATAGCCATCCGCAACGTCCATCCCTGGTTTCTGTTGAAGAGGGAAACCAGAAACAGAAAATGTTAGTTTTGTATGGATTTGAATGAAGAAGAAATATTAAGGAAACTATTTAAAATTTTTCATACTCACTGGGACATCCACATATTTTGATGCTGCTTTCACCTGAAATTAATAAAAAAGTTTGTATCAAGCACTTCTGAGTAAAATCACTCTCCTTTTAAATAAGTTTAACACCTTAAGTAATTTTCAATGTACAGTAAAGCTAAGCACCACAAAAATGACCATATTAAGTGCAAATTATATTTAAAGAAATTTGCACCTTTAAAAATCCATTATGGTTTCATATTAGAATTGTAAAAAAGGAGATAATTCTTACCGTGAAGGAGAGGAAGGAGGAGAAGAGAGTTCCCTCATCATACCTGGAGATCTTGGCAAGTACGCTCTCCAGAATGGCCACAAACTGTTCAGGTGGCACAAAACCAATAACTCAATGACAAATAATTCAACAAGAGTTATACCGATACAGTACTCCCCTTGATGCCAACCATTTTCTCAAAACCTACCTTTGCCACCAAAAGGGAAATCATGTCTTTTACACTCTCTTCAATAAGTTCATCAATTTGAGAGTGGTACTGCTTCTAAAAAGTAATGACAGATTTGAATACTTAGACAAACTTCTACAGTGGATTTATAAAGACAGAACTCAGCTGCAGCTTTTTAAACCAAAGATAAATTAATACAGAAATAGAAAGTATGGTCAAATCCATATTCAACATAAAGTTGCCGGTGCCTGTACAACCAAATTCACACTTGTATGCCATTAAAATACATTGATTTACCAATTAAAACATGCACCCTTGAAAAATGAAATAAAATAATGTCTTTGACCCTACATGAAACTGTAATTAATGGAGGTGTTATTTTTCTCATAATTTTCTGGACATCTTGTATTCTAGATATATATTTCTTTGAAAGTATTCTCACAAAGATTTGCATAATGTTATTAAATCCCAGAAAATGTATTAGGTTTCTTTGACTTCTGAGGATGATGTGGAAGTACCAGTATAGATCAAGCTTTTTATGTCACAACAGTCAGAAGTTTTGCCAATTACCTCCTGGCCCAATTCCATGGCACACAGTTTAGCAGACTGGTCCTTGGCATCCACCATCACATTGAACATGGTACATAAGGACAGTGGGATGCGGAAATCTGTGGAACGGCTGCTTTTGGTCAGCTTGGATTCAAATGCTGCCTTGGTGCTGTTGACCAGCAAAAGGTGTGAGGTAAATTAGTCATCTTGCATGAAATTTCATTTCAAAGACATACTTTTAAAATCTTCATGTATAGCTTCAATAGTTTTGTTAATAGAGATACTATTTTACCGTTTAACGCTTGTCTCAATCATGTCACTTGACATAAGCCTCATACGGTTATCCAAATGTTTGGCAAACTCTTCTTCTGGCCAATGTAGGTCCCTGATGAAGGTCTGTAGGGCATCCAACTTCCAGAACAGATCTTCTGATGTTCCAGAGCCATTGCTGCCAGGTATAGTAATTTATTAGAGGTCAAAAGTCTCAAATATTAAGGAATTAAGAAAGATGCAGAGTATCTAAGACTTTATAAGATTGCTTTATTTTAACCACACACCAACTGGCGCTCCCAAAATTTGACCCTCAGAACTGGAATGTTTAATTAAAGGGAATGTAACAGCACAATCAGTGCATGGAAAAATAAAACACAGGTGTGTTTACAAAACACATCAATAACCTTGCATTGTTGCTTGGTTATTATACCTTATAGGACTGACTTTAATTCATGCATACTTTGCTCTGTCAATTTGGAAGGGGTCTGGGAATGTCATGGTGAGAGAAAGCTTGCACAGACAGAGTTGCAAACTAACAGATGTTAAATAAGATGGTGCTTTAATATGAAGCTAATGCTCTTAATGACATCTGTTACCTAGTTGGAGAATCAGTGCTTTCTTAGAGTTAGTGTTTAATGTTAAAGACAACTCTATATGCAATGTAATTCTTAAAGGGATAGTTCAGCATATTTGTAAATTCTTTATCATTTACTCACCCCTATATCACTCCAAACCTGTCTCCCTTCTTTCTTCCTTGGAACACACACACTGCACAAAGATATTTTGGAGAATGCTTTTGTCCATACAATTAAAGTTAAATAGGGTCCAAAACATTAACTTTTATTGTATGGACAAAAATTGTTTGGAGATGTTTAAAAAAAAACTCAGAAGATTTGGAATTACATGATGTGAGTAAATGATTTTAAACCTTTGGGTGAACTGTATGTTTAAAACAAATATTAAAGTTGGTAAAGGTTAAGGTCTATTGACAAAAATGGAGGAACGATCAAGCTCTCTCTCATCACCCACACCCACTGAGACTAGGAGCTCCCAAAGTCAAAACACATCATGCAGTCAACTCTGAGGACGCTGCCATCCTGAGTAGAAAGATGTGTAATAAGGGCCAGGGTTAAAGAGTTAAAACATAAGAGTGAATTATGTTTTATGGGGACTGCCACAATCTTGGAATTTGTTAGGTTCAAGACCAAGTAGAACTGTTTGAAATTCCTCATTGAAATGGGTTTGATTCGGTGACCTTATACTGCAAATGTGATCTTGTTCTACTCTGTTTGTTGAAGAAGCCAACTCTGATGTTTGAACTCTTTGGGTGTTAGTTTCTACTGCCTTGGATGCCAGCTACACTGAAGTAATATCTGCTTCAGAGCATCAGCTACCAATGCAATGACAGAGCTACGACCAGGCAGGGAGTTGCACCAACCCACACCCACTGGTACATACCACACAAAACAAACCCAGCGTCTCTTCATGTTTAGAGCACCTTTTCTGTCTCAGATATCCTTCAGAATAATTTTTCTTACCATTGACATTCTGATGCTTATACCAGCTCAAACCCTAATGTCCCAGCATAATTCATGCAGGCACTTATATAAAGCATTTAAATTTTAAATATTAGCTAAATATTGACTACAACAGAACTGCTTAGAAATGAAACACTAAAGCAACTTTTTGAAATGACTAAATACTGAGAAAAACAGAAATGAGGAGATAACTTCCAATTAAAAGAAAACTTGTTTTTCTTTTTTTTTTAAGTTGCTTTAGTCTATCATTATTGTTTTATTCATGGCTTTAGTCCAAAATTAGTTGCAAAGTGTGTTAACTTTAAGGCCATCTACTTGTTAGTTTGTATGATAGAATTTTATGTGAATACAAAGCATTGGCTTGGCTGTAGGTTTGGGTTGCAATCCAGATCTCACCACCTCAGTCTAAACTCAATGGCATGCACATTGAGGAAAATTAACAGCTTTTCAATTCTCATTTTAAAATAACAGATCACATGAGCCTGTCTGTCAAATCTGTCTGACTTGACATGAGAATGATTCTAGAGGTGAGTCATCTTTCCCTGTAGGTATTCTATATCCAATAGAAAGAACTCAGAAAGTCTGATATAGCCATCATTTAAATGTCTTTTAACTACTGACAAGTTTAGCAAACATCTTGCAATTCAGTGATACTTAATGGTAAGTTAACTAACCCCAAATATTTTCATGCCAAGAAGACTTTTGAATGCAACAGATCTCAGGTAAATGCATTGAATACACACTCAGAGTCATATATAGCAGCCATCCAGGACGGAGTGGAAAAGCTAGGCATTTGTGGAAGGTTAACAGATAGTCCTGCTACTGGCACGGGAAGATTTGGTACTTTGGGAATTTGGAGGTTCACATTTGGTAGATTCACATTGGGCAGATTACTTGTTAAACTCCTGCAGAAACAGACAAAAAAAGAAACAAAAAATCCATAACAGTGGCAGTGTGGAATGCTGCAAATAAGCAATGTAAGACAGTACAAAAAGGAGAAACTGAGAAATGGAAAAGAGCATCTTCACACATAAAGAGCAGACACATAAAAACTGGTCATTAAATGTAGGGAAGGAATCTAGAGCACATTTAAACAGAAGACCTGAGTAGAAAGAAACTTGTGGTCAATATTCTCGACAACAGCACACTTATATAAAAAGAACGTAAAAGCAGAATTTTTCCACAGGAAGAACAAACATCAGCTTGAAAGATCTGAGGACAGTGGTGGGGTTTTAGACTTACAAACAGACAACAAACAAATGAGGAAAACCATACTGACATATGATTCTCAAGGGCCATACACTTAATTGACAGAAAAGTATTCTGTTAGGCTGGGAATATTTGGGTAGGAGGTATCTTTTCTAAAGATAGCAGGTTATCTAAAGATTGTTATCTGTTCACTGGGAACTGGTATGAAATCATTAAAATCAACACGCAAACCAAAATCAAGCATGACAGAACAATTGATTAGGACACAAAAAGCATTCTGTTTAAAGCGCACAATATGAGGGTTAGTTCAAAAAGAAAAGATGGAAACCTGCAAGACACTGACTGAAGTCTTATCCTGATAGATTGTGGACTTGTTGAACTTCCTCTGATGTTTGGCAGCTTTCTCATATAAGGCATGGTTAAAGAGGTTACTCGAAGGAATGACATTTTTCGCAATGGCGTGAACAAACTTTCAGACTTTACCTGAGAAATCTAACTGAATGCTAAACAGTTTCATTTGATTAGCTGTATAATTTTGCAGAGGATATGTCTGTCCCTGCAATCCCAAATATATATACACAAGTTGTTTTTTAGATATTTGTTTTGTGATGTTTTTGTCCTGAAATGCCGGTCACTGCACAGATTGTTGAGCAACTGGTGGTCTTACTTTACAGGCTCCCATGACTCCCGCTCAAATCCCCTGTGAATGGACTGAGCGATGGAGGATTCCATAAGATCCACATATCGCACCACAAGAGGGGCGTACAGGTCCTGCAGATGTTTGTGGAACTTTCCATTACACAGGTGATCTGTAAAACCAGAAAAAAAGTAGGTTATGACAATTATGAAAGTGACATGCCCAACTTTCCAATTATAATCACTTAATTAGAATGATAACACAGTAATTTTGGGGATTGACAATACTATCAGAACTGTTAACCAAATGTTGCAAGAAAAGCTTACAGTCGGTACGGAGGAAATCGTTTAGAAGCTGAAAGAGTGGGAAACTGTCCCAGCTCTCGGGAGACTGGATCTCAAGAGCTGCATCCATATCAACGCCATAGAGCGACAGGAAGTTCTCGGCATGCTCCACCATCAGGTCTGACCACCATGCAAAGGCCTTGATAGTCCAGTAAAGGAAGAAAGAATAGAAAAAGAAGCAGAGAGTTAGAAAATCACAAATGCATTGGATAATCTCAGGTAAGAAAAAGATTGTAAACTGGTTAAGTGTCTGCCATATGGTATTTCACATATTCAGTTTATAATTCTGCTTCTAAAGTAATGGCTCTTCATTTTATCAGTAAGAGTTCAAATGAAGAGAAGTAAGAGTTTTTGTTCTAATTGGTTCACATTTTGCTTCAGCGTTAGAGGTCATTATGTTAATTAACTAAATAGATGAGGCTTTCAAGTAAACAGTTTACAAGGGTTATGGTGATCAGTTTACCATTATTGACTTTAAAACGTACATTAGACCATTTATAAATTTGCAACACAGAACATTATACTATATATATATATCTATCTTTCAAAACAAAGTCTAAATATTGTAAAAAAAAAGAAAAGAAAAAAAAACACCTTTCACCATAAGAAGAAATTGATGGATCTTCTATAAATTATTGCATATCTTTAGAATTCAGAGGCCCTCAGAAGAAACATGTAAGTCCAAATAAAAGGGAAAAAAACTACTTTAATAAGAGGGCCTGACATTCAAGTATAAAAAAATGACAATACACCTTAAATCTTGTGTTGCAAATGTGTGCATATTTGTGACCGGAGGTCATTTTTCCTATATCAGGTTAACTCCCAGTGGAGTCAAGATGCCAGAGGAGGTGCAGTTCTCATGCAAGTGAGGTAGAAATCCCTGCATGCTTTTGCCCTCCAAATGGAAGATGTAGTTCAACCGTTCACATCACTGCATCCCTACCCTTGGGATGGGGATGTGTCTTGCGATCATGCAACATTGCCATCCCTGATACACCAAAGTCTGCAAGCAAGCAGTCGACTTCTTTACTTGGCAATGCATATGGTTTGCCTGAATATTTCTTCTTTAATCTCTCAAAGTGACCATATATTTTGGGCCTGTAGTGGGGTATTGAGCTGGAGTTTCTTCGATCATTCAGGCTTGCTTGCAGTCTTGGCATAAAACACTTTTCTTCTAATTAAAACAACCGACCAGTGATAAACCCATTCAGGGAATTGATCAGCCTTTTTAAGAGGCATAATCCTTCCCTTTGGTTGCATGCTCTGTCCTTTTTTACCCCTCTAAACCCATAGCTTCAAAGAGCCCGAAAAAAATTCTCCCAAATCCGTTCTGCTATAGGGATAGCAAGCTCTAAGACTAGACTTACCATAGAACTTACCTGTAGACTTCATAATACTTGGAAAGCTACACTGGTCATAATGTTGGGACCAACAAATATAGAATTTGCTAGTGTAACAGTGCAATGCAAATAGCTGAGCTTAACCAGACAGACAAGTCGAAAGTGGGATAGAAAGCGATAAGAGGCGCCAAATCCAAGCAACCCATGAATCTTTCCCCAAGGCCCTTCTTGCTAATCTGGGTAGGTGTTAACATTAACACCCATCTTGACTAAATACAAAAATCATACTTTAAATTAAAATTAGCAAGAGCGGCCCTGGGAAGAGGGCAATGTTATGACATTGGTTTGGTCATTTTGAGGAATTGTGAAGTCCATGTGCACTAGCAGAAGGCAACACATCTAATTGGGAGAAGTTAGGGTGACACAACTGGGTGGCGGGTGGGTAAATGTAAACATTCTCCTGGAAGCAAAGGAATCATTGAGCATTGACCTTGCCAGTCAGGGACACAAGCCTTACAAGTTTGAAGGGAGACTTGACAGGCACAATGCTGAGGGATTAAGACGAACCCATGTCAGATGCGGCAAAACATTCCCTCACGTTGTGAGTAACGGGACATTACAGGGGAAGGGAACCCTTCATAGCTCATGCACAAGCCAGTAAGGGGCTTTTTCACTGCATTCATTTTGACCACATACCTCTTTTCCCTGCAACATCACCATGGAGTGAATGGTGAGGAAAAACATGAACATGTAGAGCGTGATGTATGTGCAAAGTGTTAATGTGTGCACAAAATGTTGATTATAAAAATTTTTCTCAAAAAGTTTAGATAAAAAGTAACAATTGCAAGATTTAATTCAAATGGAAGATATAAAGTTGCAATTACTGTACGTTTGGTTGAAATGGCTTTCTATATTATATTGTATGATGCCACCACTTGGGCAGTGAACCATTGTAGTTTTACAAAGTAACAGATCTACAGATGGTTCTACCATAATGTCTTAAACTAAAATATTTAGCTCATTTGTGAATCAGTGTGTGAGGAGGGCGATATTTAAGAATTTCCCAGAAACCCAAGAGACCAACTCTTTATCTCAGTTTCATCATGTTCTTTAAGCACCGTCTTGCCCCATTCCACCCAGACATAACAGAAAAGCCCTTAACTGCGTGAATCGACATGCTTGAGGGAAAAGTTACACTATGTGATGACAACTTAGGGAAAAAAGAAACATGATACTGTACCGACTGGTCTCCTGTACTTGTGACCGCAGCCTGTTAAGCATATTCAGAAAGATACAGTAAATCTGTAAATCTCAGGAAGACCATGGATTACCTTATACTTTAAATTGCATCTCGGAATAAGCCAATTATGCATTTGTTCTTGGAGTAGTAAATGCTGAAACATGCCAGTTATCTTAATTACAGCTGAAACCCATGCTTGGCTCTCTATTCATAATGCATCTTCAGTTATGTTCAGTACTAAACATTCCAATGTAATCTGTCTAACATTCAGAACACAGAAACAGTCTGTATATTCTGAGGCTTTCTTTAGAATATAGATCCAGGTAAAGTGGTTTAGTGATCTGGATCTCACGGGAGAGTGAACTCTTGCCGTTTCACTCATTTCCACCAATACAAATTGCATTGTGCAAGCTGCAAAGCTGACTTTTTTTTTATTAGAGAGGAGCCACTGGCCATTTAAATCAGCTCTATTTTGTATTAAATAAAAAAGAGAGTGAATGTGGGTGAAACGGAGAGAAAAAGTCCAGACTCACCTCAGCATGATGGTCCTGGTTCTGATGTAGAACCTCAATGACTAACTCTGCCAGGCGGATGACATGCTCCAGTTTTTTAGCAGGTGTAGCTAGGTTAGCTACATTCTCTGGAGCAGAATGATGGGAAGAAGAGGGACGGTTAATATTACAGTGGTTGATTAATATATTTATCCTATGAATCTCTGATGTCATGAGCACTACAATGCAGTCTGAAGAAGCGAAGGTCATAAATACCTAACTGAGCATGCAGAAATTACAACACTGTTGATGACACTCATAACACTTCAAGAAAGGATGCCTAACTGATATCGGAGAAAATAATGGACTTTTTTTGTAATCTCAGAGGCAAAAAAAATTATTATAATAATAATAATTGTTTGGCAAGCTTGCAACTAAATTGGGGTTCAAAAGTCTGAGACCACAAGTGGTTTTGCTTTTTTCATAATTGATACAGACAGTATATATTTTGTGATTACAAAGTATATTATTAGCATAATAGTTGAGATACAAAATTACCACATTTTCATAGTATTTTGGTTTCTCTTTTTTCCCAGCAGCTTGAGCTGCATGAACTCCAAACCTCATAATCATGTTCTCCAGCATGATTTGATAATGTTTCAAAGAATACCTTGTGCATTAATGTACGCTAAGATGAAGAAATGCAGAATCTTTACAATTACATATTTACATCATAACTGTTCCTAAAGCCTAAAATGTCAACTCCAGGTTTGAATTCTAGATGTTTAATGTGGACACAGACATTTGGACCCCACTGTAAAAACCTTTATGATAATACTGCATTTTTATGTATCTAGTTAAATTACTAATAATTTGTAGAACTTCTCGATGCTGTCTAGAATTTAAGGTCAACACATGAGAGAAAAAGCAGACCAAATTGTCAGACATATGCAACACTTTGATGAAATGAGGACATCTGGGCGGACACACAATAGTGTTTCTAGTTTAACACATTACCAACTTTTGTCTGAACAAGATGAAATGAGTAAGACAAAAAAAATAAAAATTAAAAATAAAATACCGACCAACTCAGCAATGCTGAGGTCTCCACTAAAGGAGAAAAGAAAATCTTTAGTATATTGACTGAAATGCTACTTCAGTCATGAAGGACATTACTTATTTATCATTTAGTCTGACTCTTTAATCTTGGTGTCTATAGAGTGTGTAACGTTCACTTTTATGCCATTGGTTTATCGGTCTGTTAAATTCATGGCTTATTAATGGGGTTGTGGGGCACTGTACTGAAATTTACTACACTATGAACCATTAATATCTGATATAAGCTCATTCTAACTCTTCCTAAGGCCATGATGTCATCAACACAACATGATAAAGTAATGACAATGGATTTAATGATAATCTAAGATTATCATTATCCAAATGTCATACTTTATCTATTTTCAATGTGTCTAAAATGTTCTGGTCATGTCAAGTTTCTAAGACCAGGACTGGGAATTAAAGAAGCAAAACATCTCTTAAACCTATAAAGATTTAAAGAAAACAGTTTGCAGCAAAACCAGTTGAGAAATATTTACTAAGAAAATCTATGGATGCCAAGATTCCGATATTCTTCAGTTCCAATCTTATTCCCAGTACTTCAGTTAGAAACATTTGCATTCATTCTACCCTCACATTTTAACACATTGAAAAGACTGCCACTGAAATATTTGTGAAAGATAGTATTACTTCTTGTAAGTCTGCATAATGTAGCACCATTAGGCAGACTATTCAGTGATAAGATTTTCAGTTTTTATTTCTAAGATCATAATATAACACAAAATAAGTTTTTACCCAAATTTTGTGTATATTTTTATAGAAGAATACTATCTTCACAAAAAAAGTACAAGGGAGATCCTTGTGTCGTGGTGTGTACAGGACTTTCAGACTAGAAATTTTCCCTGTAATTGTGTCATGTGCATGTGCCAGGATGTGTTGAAGGGGACAGGGGATGACGTCAAACATAGCTTCACCTGGATCCTTCTGATCCTTTAGAGTTTTCTCAACTTGAGAGAGAAAGAGAGAGAGAGAGAGAGAGAGAGAGAAAAAGAAAAAGAGATTTAGAGCAACATAAGAAGAGGGAGAAATAAGGGAGGAAGAGAAGGGAGAATTGGGGGAGGAAAAGGAATTATTCCTCAAGGTGGCACGGTTTAGCCCAAAGTTGGTGCAGCATCCCTGGTAATTTCACTCTTGGTTGCTCTCCAGAGAATTATTGTGTATTTTATTTAGAGTAATAATTAAAAAAAAAGAAAAACAATGGCAAACAGACACACATGTAGATATTTACCTGGAACGACAAGAACAAAAACACACAGCAAAATAGCAACTTAACGACATACTGAACAAAGAGACAATAGCCATTGTTCGGTCGCATGACAAATCAAACACAGTTGTAGTAATCATGAACAAGACAAACTTGTGATGTTGGAACACATAAGTCATAGCTCGTACACGGGTGCTAACTCCTGCTCTCCCGGAAGCTCAGTCACCTGTTGATGAGTCTGGAACCCCCCAGTGAAACCACCTACCACACCACAGTAACGATATACACTCAGACAAAGTAAAATAGCGAGCAAAGTAAAAATGCATTCAAGTCACAAACATGAGCTTCAACCAAAAACGAACAAGAGGAAGCTGAACAGATGCACCAGTCATGTCGTATTACAAACAGATGGAAATCTCTGCAAAAGGAATCGGAACGTTACGGATCGTTCTCTACTCAGTGTCTGTCGTCTGTGTGAAAATGGCAAAACAGTAAAGTTCCAAAAAGGATGTGACATGGAGGACTGAGTTGATGAATGAAAGGTAAAGAATGAGGGGTGCGGAGTTGTTACTCACGGATGGTTAAATCCATCACTTGTGTAGCCAAGGAGTAGACAGGATGATCATACATTTCCCTCTTTTTTCCTAAAGAAAAAGAGGATTCCGGCATGCAAGAGTTTGGGGTCAGAGGAAAGGGGGTCAAGGGTTGAATATGGTGAAGGGATGTCTTGTGTTAAGGGAGGTTCTCATCAAGAAATCAGTTGTTGGAAAAGTTTAATACAACATAATGTGATGGTTAAAACCCTTAAACCACAATCACCCTTAAATTCTCACTTAGAGACAGTAAAAATGAGGAACAAAGTGGAAGTGGATAACTTTTAAATACGCACTACTGTTCAATTGTTTGGGCCCAGTAAATATTATTTTTTTTTTTAATTAATGCTTTTATTTAGCAAGGATGAATTAAATTGATCAATGTTTTTTTTATTTTTATTTTTTTTTATAAAATGATAATAAAATGTCCTTTCAAATCTCTACAAAAATATTGTTTTAAACAATAATATCAAAATCAGCTTATTAAAATGGTTTATGGAGGATCATGAAAGTTCAGCTTTAGCATTACAGGAATAAATTTACTTTTTTTAGTACTGAATAAATAAATGTAAAAATATAAGAGTTAATTTAAATTGTAATAACATATCACAATATTACTGTTTTTACTACATTTTAATCAAATAAATGTAACCTTGATAAGAGACCTAAAAAAAGTTAAATCATACTGACCCCAGAAATCTGAACAGTAGTTTTTGTTGTTCACCCAAAAATGAAAATTTTGTTATTTGAAACACATACAGTGATTTTCTTTTTTCAGTGGATTTTACTGATATTAAATCGACTGATTTGTATGCAACTTTTTCAGTGTTTTTGTACTTTTCAAACCTTTTCAGAACAACCAGACAATTTTGTTGTATGGAAAAGTGCTGCTTAGATAGACAGGAAAATATATTATTTGTGTTCCACTAAAGAAAAGAAAACAATATGCATTTCAAACAGCAAATCTGAGTAATTTATGGCAGAATCATATTTGGGTGAGCTGTTGTTTTAAGGATATTGCACCAATTTCTTGAGGGAATAAGCATCCAAAGGCCCTGATACCGTGTTCTAAAAGATTGTCAGCCATTTGTGGTTTGTCACTCTGGTCGAAATAAGCAACAGAACCAACGATTTGATGAAGTAGAGGGTATTAATCCAAAAAGAGGATTTTAAACATCCTAAAAAACCAGCCCACAATGCCTTCTACTCCTTTTCAAACAGACACCTCTCCTTACTGCCCATCTTTTGCTTCTTAGTAAGCCTTTTTCACGCTTGTTGCCCAACCTGGAATTGTTTCATGAATGCTTCTCTCTTCATCTCACTCCTCTTTCCCTCAACCTGTTTCCTATAATGGGCTCTTCCTCCCTTCTACTGCTCCTTCCCACATACTTCATTTATTTCACTGCAAGATCCGTCCCCATTTCTACATCCCTCTCTGACTAATTTTCCTTGTTCCTTTTCCTCCTCCGTAACCATTTCTCTACCCTGGTGTCATTTATCATCCTGATCTGAGCCATAATAATAGAAAAGAGAATGTGTGGAGAGCATCTGAAAAATGTCCAATAGTCTGTTATCGCAGCAGATAGGAAACGGTAAGAAGCTCTTCTTTGTGTGGATTTGAATGCATTTTTACACACAAGTCCACAAAAGGAGAATGGACAAGAATACATTTAAACTTTTCTTGAAAAGAAAGAGAGAAACAAAAGCAGTAATTGCCTTAGAATAAACAAGAATATTATTCCAAACAAGACAGATGCTGTGCAGTTCAAGAATGTAGTCTGGTGGTAAAAATAAAATAAAATAAAATAACAAAAAATATATGTATATATTTACTTGCAAACAACCAAAATACATCTCCAGTTTAAACAAAAGCATTAGTTACTCAAACCTAAATTTATTTTCCTCTCCCAAACTGAAAGCAGAAGAACAGATTATTTACTCAAAGCACATTATTCAAATATAGACCACAGTTTATGCATTAAATTGATTCAAGTGGCTGGAAGCAGAGGGAAAAAAAAGTCAAATAACAAAATTCCCTTCTGGTTCAAATCATAGCATGGTTAAGTGCTTTAAAATCATAATGCTGTGAAAGAAGAGGGCAATGCAAGTCACCTTCCACTCTGGCGTAGTCAGTGATGCGCTGGTAGTTAATTTGAGCTGCTTGCTCTAAGCATTTACGAATGACAGCCTTGACTTCCTCTTGCGGGACTGGGGTCACAATGTCCTTCATAAGCACCTGTGAAACAGGACAAATCCAAATTCTAGTGGCATAAATTTTGTTGTCCTGGCATGAATGAGTCATAGTTTAATTTTTTTTTTTTTTTTATGTGCAATGATTCATGGCAGAACAAGTAAACAGACAGGCGGTACTGAACAAAATACCATCAATTGCTTCTCTTTTCCTTCTATTGCTGCTACTCTGAATCTATATAAGCAATGTTGTCATTACCCTCTCCAGCAAAGACAGAGTGGCTTTCAATGCTCCCTCAGGGCGACCGAATGGAAAGCAATACCTACAACAAAATAAATTACATAGAAAATTGTAGAAAATCCTATACAATTATTTTTTTGCATGTAATGTTCAGCTGTTCTCAACTGGTGGGTCAAAAAAATGGGTTATGGACAAGAAAAAAAAACAGTGCTACATGTGAATAATACGATGTTGCTGAAATGCAACCCCTTTGAAGAAAAGAGAAAATGCTTCTCATATATTTTATGGCTGACATCATTAAATTCACTGACGTCAGTAAATTAAATCCCTTTAAAGAAAAGAGAAATGCTTCTCACATCTTTTATGGCTGATGTCAGTAAATTCAAAATATTCAGTATTTTTCTCCAAATGAAAACCTTAAAAAAAACTGTAGAAGGTAAAAGACTGAGCAAAATGAAAACGCATCCAAGGTGTCTTGTTTGAATTGCACAGGCTATAATTTGAGCTCTGTTGGTGAAATCACATTGATAAGATTATGCACATAATGGCTATGCACTCCTCATATTCAGCCTAATATAATATTTGGCTCATCATCTGTTCCATGCATTAAGCTGATAAATCATTTACATTTTACATTACATTTACAAAACCTTGGGTTTCCCTACTTGCCTAATAATTTGCACATAGTTGGACCTATGCGGTCCATGGTGATATATTTTTTTTACTGTATGATTTTAAAACACATTTTTCATGAGGTGTTGGATTGCCACTCAATGTCCAATATAAAATCAAAAGAACTGCTGATGTATATAGTCTTTCTGCTTGTGAAATGTTCAATAAAAGTCTTACATCTACATACTCACCTAAAGTTTGTGATCTGATTCTCCAGAAGGACACGTAATCGCTCTTTGATTTCCTCAAACCGTTCTTTTTCCTCCACCGTTACTGTTCCAAGACCATCAGGCCTGTTTTACAAGCAAAACATGCCATTATTTGCAAATTGATTAGGAAAAAAGATCAATGTTGAGTCAAGAGGAAAGTGATACAAATCAAAAGAAACTCTTGAACTGGTGTATTTGTTATTACAATAACTAATTATGATACTACATAATTGCTTTTTAAAGTCCTGTATATTTTCAGTGAAAGCTAATCACACCACATTAACATTTCAGTATGCAGTATATAACACTTGTAACAATAAAATACAGGCCTGGCACAGTGAGTGCAGAAAGAAAATCTAACCAGAAGCAATGTCTGGCTTTCTTAAATCTAATACACTGGCTATAAATGTATTTGTACCCAGCAGATGGGACCTTGATGTGATACTCTCGGGGCGCATTGTTTCCAACTCATTTTTTTATTTATTTACAGCTATTGATGTTACAATACTCCACTTGGGCATCATATTGCATTAAAATGTATTTAATACACACTCAGCTGCAGCACAATAATAAATATACTTTCAACAAGTCAGTGGGAAGAGAAACCTAAAGTAACCATGCTGTACAAGTGCACACAGGCTTGAATTCAATGAATTTAAAATTATCCTACTTATTGCAATGAATCGGTCTGTAATATTGCTGTGAAAACAATCAAGCTTTTAGGGTTATTCATTGTCTGTTACATGCGTTTACACTTTTAAATTCACATTTTATGTTTATTGGTTGAAGGGTGAGTAGAATAATGTAACTTCATTGTACCTAGTTTTTGAAATGTATATTATTGTGGTCACAGACCAAACCCTTGATTGATCATAGTCTTACCTTGTGCTTTCAGGGGCCAGCTGTGTTTTACATTTCCTCTTTTTTTTAGACTCCTTTTTTCCGCCTGACTTTGAGCCAGCCCCCTGTAACTCAGACCCCCTCTGACTATCAGGAACATGTAATGAATGAGCAACACAATGAGATTTCAAAGTAAAATAACAAAAGGAAAAAAAGGAGAATGGAAAGTGTAGTGGCTGAAAGAATACTGCTGAGGTTCGAAAAGTAGAAAAGAAATGAAAAAATGATTGAGAACAAAAGACACAACAAATCAAACAAAATTTGGCAAAATTATAAAGAACATTCACAGGGAAAAATATAATAAATGCTAAAGCAAAAGTGCAAAAATATGCTGATGACTTGCAAAGGGCCCTTGGCTCTCCACCCTTGTTCCTGCTTCCATGATCCATATTTCTCCCAACATCTAACATCTAAGTAATACGGTGCATCCGTATGCAGGCCTGTACCTGTTGCCATGAACATGGGAGGCACAAAACGCAAAGCTGTAGTGCAGCAACGTTGGGTCGATCATGTTTCCGGCATCTGCCCTCTCCAGAAGGTCGCCAAGATAACACAGATGTCTGTGGCATCCTCTCACCCCATTCCGAGCGCAATATTCATCCAGAACAAACACCTGACCCGGGCTAAACCATCCCTACAATTCCAACAAATGGGTAGAGAGTTTGGAAATGTTGCATATAGTTGTTTTGCATTGAAGTCAGTGCAAAAAACCACTTACCAGACATGCAAAGTTGTCATTTAGCCTGTGGTCCAACGTGAGCCTCTGCACCATCTCGAACAATGAGGCATGGTCAAAGCTACATGGGTTAGCTGAGATAAACTCATCCATGCCGTGCTTCTGTGCCCTGTCAGCATCTATTCCAGCCATTCATGGGAGAGGAAGGGAGAGGGGGTGGGTTCAAGGAAGAGGAAATTAGCAAACAGCAAGGAGAATGATTTGTTCTCCTCCCACCACAAAACTAAACACCTAGAATGAGTACTCTATGGCAAATCAAGGACATTGAGCTTTCACATTGTCAACTTGCAGCAAAAGTCAAGCAGAGTTCAATCGGACCTAGCAAATGTGGAACTGAGTGGTAACCCTCAGCTCACATTCAGTCTAGACGTGCATGCATGAGCTGATCTGGGCGTGGTCTCTTCCTGTTCTCTCAGTCAAAAGCTTTTCAATGTAAAAGCCACCGATGGCGTTGAGGAAGTGGTGCAATTCCAAATGATGAATTTTCATGTATTTTCTTTTGCATGGATACAATAGATTCTGCCATTCGCAATTTCAATAAACACTTATTTCGAGAGAGAAGATGGATTGTGTGCTCGTAAAAATACTAGTAGCAAAAAAATCAATCAGGGGCTTATGTTAGCCATTTTTGACATGATTAACAAACATGGAATTGTCTACTGTAAAATTAATAACTAAATACTGTATACTCAAAAGTTTTTTATTATTTATGATGATACTGAAAGACCAATGAAATGGCTTGCCAAGCACAGTTTTCTTTTTCATTCTAAAGATTTGATTATCAAAATATGTGGATTACAGCATATTTTTTGGTCTAATTTCTGTTAAAAGAAAAAAAAATTAAGTGATTTATTTTTATTTTTTTTTACATTTACTAGCATGTAAACTACCATTTAAAAGTTTGGGGTAAGTTCATGTTTTTGGAAGAGGTTTATTTAATCAAAACTACCATAAAAACTGCAATATTGACCATTTTCAACCATTTTAAATTTTAATATATTTTAAATGTAATTTATTCCTTTCAATGGCAAAGCTGAATTTTCAGCATCATTACTCCAGTCTTCAGTGTCACATGATCTTTCAGAAATCATTCTGATATTCTGATTTGCTGCACAAAATACTTTTTGAAGAAACTGTAATACATTTTTTTCAGGGTTTCCTTGAAAAAAACAACAGAATTTATTTAAAATAGGAATCTTCTGTAATGTTAAAATGCCGTTAATATAACTTAAGATCAATTTAATGCATAAAAAGTATAAAAAATAATATAAATAAAATACTGACCCCAAACTTCTAAACAGTAGTGTAGATGCTAATAGAAATTACATAAAAGCCATAAAACAATTTCATGGGCTTTTTAATATGCTCAATGGTGGGTAAAAGTCAACTAATTAGTCTTTGCAATTTTCTAAGGTTCTATGCGCGTATATTTGTTGAAGAAAGTAGTACAAGAAAAGTTATTTAAAAAAAACTGGCCCCTTGATGAATTACCTTATTAGCAACAGAATGATAGAATCTAAATCTGTGCAGTGATGAGCGTGCTCTAATGAGAGAAAATGTGAAGAAAGAATGTGCATCGTGTTAGGCCAATGATTAGGGCGAGTGTATAGATAACAATGATCTCACACCTTTTTTTATGAAGACATATGGCTAAAAATAAAGTGCTTAATCTAGTGGAGGACAAATAAATACTATCCAGATCTGTTTAATTAGAGGAACTTGGATCAAGTTATGTTATCCTTTGGCTGAGTAAAGCATTGCTACAATTAAAAAGACATAGACTAAATTAAAAGAGAAGACAAAAAAGAAAGAATAGAGGCACAGGAAAAGACACAGGATTGAAGGAATGAAGAACTCACTGAGGAAATTAGCTAGATAGACAATGGATAAATTGAATGGGTTGAGAAAATATAAACATGGCAAAGAAGCCCTATGACTAAGGAACTCAGGATGATAAAGAAAAGAGAAAAAGGAAGTGTAAAAATATATAACAGACTAGATGAGTTATATTAACCATGGAACTGTGAAGAATTAAGAAAAGATAAGATAAGCTAATTACAGGATAAACCTATGAGATTTAAGGATTTATTAGCCTTATTCATTTGCATTTTTCATTTCATAATTATACATTAATTAAAATAATGTACTTCTACAATCCACACAGTTTTAAATCGGCTTATGCACAACCGTTGTGCTGCATTCAAATAAGGCTAGGACTTATGGGGATGCTAATAAGCTAGGAACCATTATTAATATTATTTTACTACTATAAAATTATTTTTTTGTGGATGTATATGATATTAAATTGAAAATGGGTGTCTTTTACATGCAGTAAAACAGTGAGACACTCCACTGTGCTTTCCATTGTCATGCAAGAAAAGGAAAGAGGAAGAAAAAAATTACCTTTCCGCTTGCCTATCCATTAGCATTCTGTATTTTTCTCTTAGCATTTGCAAGTTGACAATACTTGAAAAATTTTCAGTGTATTCATAAGGGTTGCTGAGCACACTGACAAGCAAGCCACTTCAGTGGCATGCCAACAGGCTAGCATTACGGTTCTAGTGCAGGTACACGGATTTAGCAGGAAGCCAACAGAGGCTAAAAAGTAATTAATTCATTCTCTGTAAGGAATGGAGGATAATCAAAAAAGGAAGAAAATGAACTTGTCTTTCCATCAGCATCTGAATGGATAACATGACATCAAAATGCTCAGGTAGACAAGCAGTATAAGGGCAAACACACAGGTGCAAATAATGAACTATAGTACATCTCTGCTAAGCTCTACATTGGGTTTAGGGACCACTTCAAATAGGCCCATTTCCACCGGACGAAAGATAATCAGGAGTATTTCTCGGTGAGGAGGGATGGCAGTGCCTGCTCCTTCACATTGGCATTCAGAATACTCCACTTACATATTTGCCAACTCTTGTGAAGCTCAAGTTCAACAATAAAGAAATTAGTTGAAAGGCAAGCGAACCCTCAAGAGTAAAGTCCAAGCAGTGAAAAATGTTACCGTAGACAGAACTGATTGTCAAAATGCAAAAGAAACTCTAAAATTCTCAGAATTGGCTCAAAATATTAGCAGTCACATTTTTTTTTTTTTAACTAAATGCCACCAAATAGTCGATAACCAATAGAACAAGACAGACCCTCTTCCACTTTACTCTGAGGGGTCTTGTGATGCCAATGATGTTTATGTAGAGAAGGCAATTATGCAAATAAATCATAAACCATATTAACTTAGCTAAATGATAAGTACAAACGCACTAATTTACATGCAACCTAAACTGGCAAGAATAATGAAAGTTTTTAGTTTTAACCATTATCAAAAAGTTCAACGGAAAAGTAAAATAAGCTACTTTGGTCTAAGCCATGAGTAGTGAGATTTGAAAGGAGCAGAAAAAGAACAAGAGAAAAAGGATAAAGAGAGCACGTTGCATTGGTCAGATAATGGTTTTAGGATTATCTGACTGGTGCTAGCTAACAGGTTAGCACTTACCCTTGAGTCCAGCTAGAAGACAGCAGGGTAAGAAGGGACAAACCAGAATAACATAAAGACTAGCAACAAGGCTGAAGGAAAAAGCAGACACGAAAACCCTGACTCCACTACAGCTGCAGGACTAAGGAAGGGTACAAGCAAAGCATGAACGGAAAAAAAAAAAACACAACGTAAAATACAACGACCTGTATTCAACATGATAGTGCAGTTTGAACTGGTGGGTGGTCAGATTGAGTAGTGAAAGAAAGAAAGAAAGAAAGAAAGAAAGAAAGAAAGAAAGAAAGAAAGAAAGAAAGAAAGAAAGAAAGAAAGAAAGAAAGACTATATTTTGGTGTTTTACGTTGTGCTCTACTGCAGCTGATTTTGACAGGATTCTCACAGGTGCACTGTATTACTGATACAATCTAAATCACTGGAACATTTACAACACTGTACTGGCAAATACACTTACCTTCAGACATATATTTGAATGCTGGTCAAATGTGTAATTGATGCCAGTATCAGCTTCTAAATTAATTCTATGAAGGTACTGCATCCAATAAACAAGAGAACAAATCCATTATCTATTTAAAGTTCAAATTATAAGCCATAAACATAATTCAGGCTGTCAGCGCACCTCAGAATATCACAGCTTTCAAGTACAAAAACATTGGTAACACTTTGCAATAAAGTTCTATATGTTTAAAATAGCTAACATTAAATAATATTTTCAGTTATTTATCTATAGGTTAATGTCTACATATACATATACATTTTAACAGTTCCATAAATTAGCATTAGTAATGTATTCTGAATGAACATTAATTATTTATATATTAACATGTATATTTATATTAACAATATCCTAGGTCAATAACCCTCCTGAAGGAGGGAACGGAGATGACACGTCAGTGACCAATCTACTTCCAGTTTAATCTAAATGAGCCAATGCACATTGGCATGCAATTATTGCATCAAGCTGCAACTGATCAAAGTGTAAGCAGTGTGAGGGACCGACTGAAAGGGAAATAATGTTTCCAAAGTGAACCATATAGTAAAGTGTTACCAAAACAAAAATACTCAGGGATTGCACTACCATTTAAATTTTAACTTTATCATTGTGTGTTATTATCATACTTAGTAATCAATCAGAGTTAATAATGTATATTTAATATATAAAATCAAATGCGGTTATCAGAACCTTCATAGTATTCCAGAATCTGCAAAAACCTTCTGCAGCAAAGAGATTGCTTGTTGGTGTGTGTATTGCATGTTTTATATTCCACTACTCTGTGCCATTCAAGACCACCTGGGTTGTGATAAGGGAGGGTGAAACATTTACACAGTGTAATAATGTTTCAGAAGGGAGAGGATCTGTCTTATAGTGAGAAAACTGAATGGCATCTGAACTTGAGGGAATCATCTGACCACAAGAAACATTCACAAACAGGACAAATAAATCAATGGAAAAACACAGAACCTCTACCTTTAGATTTTGTATATGTGGTTAAAAGGTGAGTTATATTTAACTGAAAACTTATTTGAACAGTGTAACAATTCCTTTAAGACATTTTGTGATATAAGACATTGCTATGGACAGATGCTGAATTAGATGCACACCAAATGACAAGGTTCTGAATAGCAGGATCTATTATTATTCTGATGCTTCAAAGTGATTTGATATCAGTGTGAAGGACTATATTTTTTTTACTTTAACAGGTGTTTAAATTGTCGGTGAGAACATTTAGCAGAAAATATATCTTTAATAAAAGGTGTTAATAAAAGTTTTAAAGGGACAGTTTACTCAAAAATAAAAAATTCTGTTATTATTTACTGATGCTTGTGTCATTCCAAACCCCCAGAACTTACTTTCTTCTGTGCAACACAAAAGGACACAGCATGAAATTGCATGCAAATCAACAATTGACAGGGTTCAAGCTTCCATAAAATCATTAATTAAGTCTTCTGGAGAAATATAAATGCAAAAAGTATGTGTTCTACAGAAGAAAGTAAGTTGTATGGTTTTGAAACAACGTGAGGGTAAAATATATCATAATGTTCATTTTTGGGTTAACTATACCTTTATAAATAGAAAGCTGGTATTGGCTGACCACTTAAATTTTTTAAATCTATTTTATGTTAGCTGAAAAGCCTTACATATGGATACTAAAGCGAACCAGGAGTGCATAAGGGCAGTAACAAAGACATGGACATTAAAATAAACACATTTTCCCACTCTACACACTTGATCTTACCTTTTCCTGCTACTTGTGTAGTATGCTGAGAAGGTAACATTACTATGACATATTGAGCTACTAATTCAACATGAATTAATTATTCATTATTAATCTGTTCTATCTGCTGTACTTTAGCCCGAAATTTCATGTTGTCACTTTACGTGAGTGGTTATGGGGCATATATTATATTAAAAACTCTTGCTATTTATTTAATTTACTCGCCATCTCAGCTTCAGTCAATTTTTGTCCTCACTGACATTGTGTTGAAATGCTTTACTAGTATGTTTACTTACAGAACTGAGAGATGGGGGCATCCATCTGCGCCGCAGCTCCACCCTTAGAATTCAGTTTCTGGACCTGGGTGGGTGGGACGGGTTTGTGTGATTGGCCAGTAGCTCGATACATAGCCTGCACCCATAGGATGCGGTCCTGCTCATCATCACTGGCAAAAATCACAGTGTCACCCTCCTTCACTGCATTGAAGAAAGCCCGGCCTCCATCCAGACCTGTACACACAGAAATAAAAGAAGTCAACAAAAAAAAAAAAACAAAGATGTAGTTTATTACATTAACTACGGACATGTTCCACTGACGTCTGAAAACCATAAAGAAAGAATAGTTTCATGGAAGTCTGTAACATAAGAGTAATCTGTGTCTGTAGGAGTATTACCTGGCTGTGGGTCAGTGTAATCCACAGTATAGCCATCTAACTGCAGCAGCTCCTGTGGTTCTGACTTCTTCTCTCGATAGCTGCAAACGGCAAAGGTATACTGACTCACCTGTAGGAGAAAGAGAAACAAATAGTATTAAAATGCTTAATATGCCATATGAAGCCCATTAGATTGTCTGTGTTAAATCTGTGTCATATGAGCTACTTAAAATTGTACATGGTTTATCAGGCCCTGATGACTGCAAAGGCATATTGAAGCCGAATCAAAACTTTGTTACATTCATCATATTTTTCACTCACTCAGTTTAAATATATAAAAAGATATACCTGAACCAAGACAAAGAAGCGCTTCTTCCATCGTTTCCAAACATTTTTGCCAACAGCCCATAAATACCTAAAGGAATAATCACAGTATTTTACTTCAACTCATACACACTCTCATACACTACCATTCAAATACTTGGGTTCAGTACGTTTTTTTTTTTTATTATAGTTTTATTCAGCAAGGATGCATTCAATTTTTCAAAAGCGACAGTAAAGACATTTATAACGTTACAAAAGTTTTTTATTTTAAATAAATGATGTTCTTTTGAGCCTTCTATTAATAAAAAAAACTTCACAGTATTTATTTTACAAAATTTCACAATATTTTATTGCTTTTACTGTATTTTTACCAAATATATTCAACCTTGGTAAGCTTAAGAGACTTTTAAAAGAAAAAAAAAAAATCTTACTAACCTCAAATGGTAGAAAGCAATAATGTACATAGTGTCTCATCATATCATGAAATAAAAGATGTAATGTCTGGATGATACTGTCTTGAAATGCGATCTCCAAATGAACTGAAGACTTTTATTGATGAGTATTCCTCCCCCCACAAAATCCCTTACCCACAAGCTTTCATGTTCTGAGGTTTGTCCATGCGCACAGCCAGTTTGATCTTCAGATCTGGATCAGGGCAGGCCTTGGTCACAGTCATCTTGTGGAGCTCTGCCTGCTTTGGGCTGTTTGGAGTTGGGTGAAGAACCACCTAATCGTTCAACAAGAGAGAATCATGATTATAAATCCATCTGATCAAAATTCATAACACCAGACTGAGCAAGCACAGAGTGAGAAACAAAGCTATCACCATTAATAAAAACAGCACATCCAAAATTAAACTTCTGTAATTATTTACTCTGTCAAATGCTGTTCCGAACCCGCATGACCTTCTTTCAGGACACAACTTCCATTTTTGGTGAGCTATCCCTTTAACATGTAATCCTATAGCTAGTGTCTGCCCTAGAAACTCTAGACATTTTCACACATGAAGCATTTCGTAAACGGATAAACTGGTTGTGTGGGTATGGGAAAATATCGCTGAGTCTGGGTGTGAGGCTTTGAGCTGATAATGACATATTACTTTGCCAGTCAGCGTTTTCAGAGAAATTCTCCACAATCAATTAATTTTGGCTCATGTGGCTGTGTACTAAGAGTTAAACTGTTCAGCTCTTCTCTTAGCACCTTATCAGAGAAGAGCCAGTTTTTCTCTCTTATTCTCTCCTGTGCTTTTCATTCTCTTGTTTCGCTGTCTGAAAAGTTGGCATAATCGATTTCTTAGTTAGAGTAAAAGGTTTTAATAATGCCTGTCTACTTTAGTCTTGATGGAGACACATTTTTTAAACTGTTCCAATCCAGCATCCGTCAAGGTCAAAAAGCATATTAACAGTGTCATAATTAGAGGACCCTCAGAGTCCTTGAATGTAGAATGTTTTTTAGATTCCAATTCATGAATTCTTATTAAGGTTACAAACAAGATGGAGAATTGCAATTTGAATTTTTATAAAAATGTACATTTAAAAAGAAATGACATTGCTTTAGGTTTTGATAATAACCTAAACACACACACTACTTTTCAAAAGTTTATGGTCGAAAGATCATTAAAATGTTTTTGAAAGAAGTCTCTAATAATCACTGGGGCTGCGTTTATTTAATCATATGATTTTTCAGTAGCTATAACCCCAGTCCTCAGTGTCACATGTTTCATGAGAAATCATTCTAATATGCTGCTGAAACATTCTCATAATTATGAACTTAATATGAATGCTACTAAATAATTTGGTGGAAACCATGATGCAGGGTTCTATTATGAATAGAATATTTAAAAGAACATCCTTTATTTGAAACAGTAATACATGTATGTACTGTCACACTTTTATTGCTGAGTGAGTATCAATATTTTTTTTATTATTCTACTGACCCCCACCTTTTGAACTGTATTTGTATGTCTCTTTTTTATTTTGTATTATTAATTCTATGAATCATGGTAGAAAAGCATTTCCAAACTATAACCGAGTACACTATAATTTACTCAGTACATTAGATAGCAATTAGATTCAAATTTTATATTGCTTATTTTAAATAAAATTATCTGAAAAATATAGGCATTTGTGATGCATGTGTTTAACAGCATTGTACTTATCATAGCCTAGTTAATAAACAAGCATAATTAGCCAAAAAAAAAAAAAAAAAAAAATCAAAATCCAGAGGGGTGAGGTCAATTCGATTCAAAAGCTAACTCTTTAAAAGGATGCCTGTTTTGTTCAATGGGAATATAACCTCTAAATGAAAAACAAATACAGTATTCACTGTAGAAACAGAACAGGAATTTGATCTGTTTCTTGTCGTTCTTCTTGTTTCTTTACAGGGATTTTCAAGCCTGTATATTCTTTTTTAGCCACAGGCATCAGTCAGCAGGAGAGCAAGGCAAAGTGAGAATTATAAAGTAAGACATAACTTCTATAACACCATAACAACCACAAATAATCCTCAAACTACAACAAAAAAAAAAACAGAATGACTGATGTTCAAAGCCATAAGAAAGAAAAAAAGGATCGAGTTACCCGGCCCAGCTCCTTGTCCTCCAGGGCCAAGACCCCTGTGCTCTCTGTGAAGAGCTTGACTTTGACCGCTGGCAGAGGGTGTGTGGTGGTGAAGTCTCCTTGGGTTCCCCAACTGAGAACACACATACACACAAACTCCATTGATGTCCTTGATTTTAGGCTTCTACAGTATTTATTTTCTATACTCATTTTCATCATTCTCACACACAAAAAGTACAACCACCATGTTACTTCAAGGGGCTCTTGCACCTGCCGAAAAACCCCCTTTAAGATGTATAGGGATGCCAACATATGGCTTTCTCTATAGGTATCATAGATCTCCTTGACACACGGCTGCTCTTTATTACTTTATCACCGCGTAACCGCTGCGCACAGGGATATCTTGCAGCCCTTGTTTTCATTGTATTACTTTGATCAGCGAGGAAAACAATCTCCGCAGTCCTGCTCGGCTACACGACAGGGCTGATGAAATCGTTCGCTAACAAATCATTTGATAAGGTCGTAAAAATCTCATACTGAATGTCAAGTGCATGCGAGACAGACCAGCGAAGTGTATCGTCTGATGTTTTTGTACATAAATGCTTTCAGTAGAGGATATTCTCTGGTGATTAGTGCTTTTGTTTTTGTTTATTATTTATTTTTATTTTTATTTTTTTGTCTAAAACGCCGTGATGATGGAATTGTTTCTTACAAACAAAGAGATTTTCACTTCACGAAACATTAATTGAAGGACTGGATTACTTTTATCAGCTGTTTGTACTCTCATTCTGACGACACCCATTCACCGCAGAGGATCCAGTGGTGAGAAAGTGATGCAATGCTAAATTTCCCAAAATCTGTTGTGTTGACTAAAGAAACTCATCTACATATTAGATAGCCTGAGGGTGAATACATTTTTATTTTATTTCATTTATTTTTTTGAGGAGAACTGTTCCTCAGTAAACATTCTGAATCAGGAAGAATTTGCTTTCTTTACTTTTACTTCCCAGATTTCCCCAGTTTACAGTCAAATTAATGCTGCTCTTTAGCATGTCAATGAACCAAAAGAAACCTCAGTATAAACTTTATTTTCTAGTGTAAAGTTTTTTTAAGCTTTATGTACTATTATTTTTTCATCCTAATGTTTCTGTGGAAGCACTGCATCCTTTAATTCCTTTAAAAAAACACTGCTGTTACAGTCTCACTATGCTTTCCTCCTCTTTATGGCCACTAATCCATATGTTGTGTTAAGCTTTCATAAAGGGAGCAATATAATAACTGTGCAGCTCTGCTATCTTCATCTTGTTTATAGGAGATCAAACTCTAGTGGGTCTCAGCAAGAAATTACTATAACTCACAGACATGCTTTAAACAATCAGTATTGATTTTATAAATAATAAATGCACAAAATCTTAAAACACTATGATGCAACAATACAGAAACACACACCTAGGAAATCACGGGCAGACTCTCTCCTGCACACTCACACAGGGTGAGGGGTAGAGTTGGCCTAGTAAAACTGAAACACGTGACATGAACTGCTGCCGTGGAAACAGGCAGCACATTTCAGAGGCAGCAGTCAAATGAGACAGAAAGAAAAAAGGGGAGAGCGAAAAAGAGATGGAATGCAAAAAGAGAAAGCTAGCGCAACAGGAAAAAAAAAATCTGCTATGTGTGTGGTGGGAAGTGTGATTTATCACTGGGAGAAGTGAAAAATGCAGATTGAGCAACGGGTGAACACAATCGTCAATTTTTTGATGAACACTAGGGGGCGATAAACATATCATAACGGCTGGGAGGTTGAGAACGGATTGAGTCTATTAGCAAAAACTCTTTTATTTGCAACAAAGTGTGATTAATTTGTGGTAATGTGCATGTGAAAATATGAGCTTGAGGAAAATTTTCTGGCCAAATGTTTGCTGCTATATTTTTCTAATGGCAAACAAGGGATATTAAATATTTTATAACAGAAAGGAGGGAATTCACAAGGAATGAATCGCACCTTCTGATGATTTTCACTTCCTGTCTGTGTTGCTGTAGCAAAATATGCACTTAAAGAACTATGGAAATGACTGTAGGTAATGAAAGAAATGCTTTCAAAAAATCTATGCTTATGCAATTTTACTTTCTACAGACAGTAACAGTGCAATGACTTAATTTAAATGCACTAGAATGCTATTCTGAATTTAACTTCTGCTTGACAGGTGGCTAATGAATAAGAATCAGGTTTTTGCACTGATAAATCGCAAATAACAACAAACTCTTATGTTAATGAAGAAAGATGTTTCGTTTCTGGTTGAGTGTATATGGTTTCCATGGACATGGATGGGTTAGCATTCTAACAGTGCTAACGGCGAGTGTCAGAGAGGTTGCTGACACTGCACAAGGCCGTGCATGGCTGAACTGTGTGTGTATGTGTGAAGGTGCCTTTGGGACAGTCCAAGATATGTTTATTCTTGAGCAGCTGACTGAATAACTTTTTCTAAGTACATCTGAATGTCAAATTTCCTTTTCTCTTCAATTCTGCTGTCTCTTTCGCTATCTCGTCCTCCTCCTAATCTCTCTGCTTCAGCATGTCTGTTTGATGTGACACATTCTTGTGTGTCCATTAGCGCTGTTATGCTTCGCCAAAATGAGCCAATTCTCTCTGTTTCCAGCCGCCAGTGACAGCATGAATACATGAATATAGACTGAGTTCTATGACTCATAATCATAAGGCTTTTATAAGAGTTAAGTGCTTTACAGTTGAAAGAAGAAAAGAGAGAGAGCATGAAGCAAAATTTTTGTCACAAGAAGAGGAAAAGAATAAAGGGGAGCAGGGGAGCTATGATATGGGAAAGGATGTAGAGCTGGGCGATATACTGAATATTTATAATAAATGTACAATTTTGCTGGTGACGTAAAATCAAACAATATTGTGGATGTTTGATGTGTTGATTGCACCATCTAAACTATTATTATTAAACTGAACTGAATCGAGTGACTCGAGTTAAAAAACAACACTATTCTCTTCAGTAGAGCTGCTTATTAATTGAACTTGATCACAATGAATAAACTTTGCACAGTTATTGAACTGAACTGAATAATGACACTATCGTCTTGCAACAGTTGTTTTATAGCACAATTTGCATTTGCATAATTGATTTTGTTATTTTCCAGTTTAATATTGTAAAGTTTTTTTTTTTAAACAAAGCATTATAAAAATGAAGGTGACTTGACTTGAATATTTCAATAGCGTCTTTTATTTGACTTCAGTAGCAAAAATTGGTTGGTAAGTTTGATTAACTTCAGTTCAGTTTAATCAGTTTTTTTTTTTTTTAAATCAACTCAAAACTCGGATTCAATTATTCATCTGTATCAGCATTTAAAATTGTATTTTTGCATGGTATTTTTCAACTAATATTTTTTTGTTATAATTAAACATAACATTAAAAAGTGTTTAAAAGGTATAATTTCAAAAACTATAGTAATATTAAAATATATGTAGCTATCTATTAGTGTTTTATCTATTACTATTTAAAGGCACTGATGCAAAATAATTAACTTTTTCTTGGGATCACATAGTGAAAAGCAATGTGTAAAATGTGTTTTTTGTTCTTTATTTAGATTTTTTTTTTTTGCTATACTACCCTTTAAGGAAAACAGAAAGGAAAAAGGTATAAAATATGGGGAAGAAAATGACCTTGAAGATATCCTTCATTGTAAGTTTTCCTCATTTGTGGTTCAAGAAGGTGACCTTGTATACGAAGTAGATTTTACTACCGTCAAAGGCATGCATATAGTGTGTATGTGCTCATTGTCACACATACACACACATGTGAAGGTTGGTGTGTGTGATGATAGAATCTAAATGCTAATTCTCACGTGACGTCATTATTCTTCAGGAGTGCTGGAGGCTCTCTGTCTCTCTCTCTCCTTCGCTTCTCCCCCCTCCGCTGGGATACGCACTCCTAATCAGTTTCTCCACAGCTGATTACTTTTCTGAGGGGACATGGAGGCTGTGTCTCATATTCTCTGATTCTTTCTCGCTCTACCGTGCTCCCTCTCGCTCTTTAGCTCATTATAAACTGGCATCTGATCCAATGATGGAACGTAGGGCCCAAAAATAGGTTGTTCATCCCTTGAGTAACTGCCAAATAACAGTTCTAGTTAGAGGACACAGCACCTGAAACTGCACTGCCATTAGAAAAATGGCCCATATTGTGAATGTAATGCATGCTGAGAATGTGAAAGATTGTATATTGTATCATCGTGACATGTCTAATTTTAGGGAAAATCTACCAATATGAATTTTGAGTAAACATTTGATAAAATAAGTATTTGTATACATTTTGACTTTACATCAGACACCTTCCACATTGCTCTCCAGATGTCAGCATTAGCCACCGAAATACTCATATTTACATAAATGTACACATATGTTAAAGCATTTTAACACATGAATGTCAAACTATAAAAATATACACTTATGTTCAAACATTTGGAATCACTAAGAGTTTTTAAAAGAAATTACAACTTGTTCAGCAAGGCTGCAATAAATTAATCAAAAGTGACAGTTAAGACATTAATGTTGCAAAATATTTCCGTTTCAAATAAATGCTGTTTCTGGCCACTGAAAATGTAGCTGAGCCATCACAGGAATAAATTATGTTTTAAAATGTATTACAATAGAATGAATTGGTAAATTTAAAGATAAAAAATATTTTTTATCAATATTACTGTTTTTACTATAGGAGAAAATAAAGAAAGTTGCATACGTGGGTTTGGATGCCTCAGCTTGGTCCGTCTGTAGCTTCTCTCCACCTTCCACCTCCATTGTGCAGTACACAATGCGGTTGGGAGCCAGCGACTTCAACCCCTGAACTTCCATAATCACCACCTACACAAAAGAAACAGCTGGTTGTATTTTATATGCAGGTATAGTAAATTTTGCAATGCTCACTGTTTTTAAAGCTCTTATTTCATTAGCAGCCAATCAGGATCCACTCAACTTCTTGACCACATTATCAACTTTTATTAGTATTCAACTTTCTTGTTCTTGACACTCACTGAATAAGGACTGTTTACGTCTGGAGCAAAAATCAATCTTCACACCCAGAGCACCTATAAAATCCGGCAGCTCGTAGCTCCTCAAAACAAAATAGACTCCAAAGACAGAAGACAGGCTATCAAATCCATAAAACACTGCTCGGTCAGCCTTTGTGACTACTAAAGCCATGGCACGTTATAATCAACTGCCCTGAAAACGAGCTAGCTCAAGATAATATAATTATAGCAAAACCTGAGACTTGAGAGGGGAGATTTCTCAGAGGCATTCGAGATTCTCGGGAATCATTTATCAAAAATGCAGTATAACCTTTTTTTTTTAATATGCTGCAGCCCTTTCTGTCTACAGTCTATCTATAATTTATGTGATAGCAAGGTCTGGAAACTCAGTAAAGAAACTGTGTATTAATTCTAAATGATGAGAGGCAAGCCCTTAAGACTCCCAAAAGATATGTACAAGTGTGGTAGTAAGCGTTATTTGAGATTGTAGCACTTTTTTCAACTTTGTAACATGCTACATACTATTTTTACAAAGTTTTGTTCAAATCAGCACATTTTATCAGTTCAAAGGATACAGCTACTGTACAGCTAAAACCTAAAAATACTTGGCAAAGTTTGTTGCTTTGATGGAACTAGCACCAAAAATGCTTAAAGGAATAGCTCATTCAAAAAATAAAAATGTACAGTACTCACCCCTCAAACCATCCTGAATGTATTAGAGTTTGTTTGATCATCAAAACAGAATTAGAGAAATTTAGTATTACATTACTTGCTCACCAATGGATCCTCTGTAGTGAATGGGTGCCGTCAGAATGAGAGTCCAAACTTCTAATTTCATTAAAATCTGTTCTGATTAAAAAAGAAACCAAACTCTACCTAACCTTAAATGGCCTGAGGGTGAGTAAATTTTTAGCAAATGTTAATTTTTGGTGAACTACTCCTCCTACCACTCTTTCCGCATCTTACGTTGTCTCTCAAGTTTGGTTATTTGTTTAACATTTAATGGTTAATTGTATGCAAAACAGACAAGACAGAGATGTTCAAGAGAAATTCAAATGCACGGAAGCATTCAGCAGGGCCACAACTAAAAATCACGCTCTCTCCCCTGGGCCTGATGAGACGACATACTATGTGAACCCTGCCCTTGAGCATAAAACTAACACTGCCTGAAGGCTAGAACAGTTCTTACCTCAAGTGTGAAAGACAGCACAACATCAGACTTGGACAGCTGGTTTTCATCTTCCTGTCCCATATCAATGATGGAGGTGTTGTGTCCCCTCTTTAGCTTCTGCAGTTTGAACTCTCCTCCCTTTGAAACCGGCATGCTCTCCAGGTTAGCCATCAGCTGGTTAACTGAGCTCTTCAGCTCCTCGATATACATAGCCTCCATCTCCTTCGACACAAACTTGGGGAATTTGGCAGCCTGATTTTTTTTTTTAAGAAATAGCAAATAAGTAAATTCTAATATTTTTTAATTATTCCAATTAAAAAAAATTAACTAATGTTAGCATTTTTAAAAACTATTATTTTGTCACCTTGTATGAAAGAAGGCTTAACTGGCTTAACTTACTCAAAATGTCAACTTGACCCAAAAGATATTCATTATGGAACAAGTCCTACTTGGCAAACTCTAGTCTGTTTGAATTATAAAGTGAAAATGTGGGTGCATAAACTGAATTGGCTGATATGCAATGGAATGGATGCCAGTTCTGTTTACAGCACGTCCGGAGCATCTCTGTCCACGTGTATGTGATCAAATGATGAGACTTACCCGGGCAATCTGATCAGCCATCTGCAGACGCCCATCCAGTTCTCTCCTGATCTGAGCTGCTTGCTCGTCCAGATTATCCAACTGAAACCACACACACCCAAAGTAATATACTGATTACCATTAGCACTCAAACCTCCACACACTAATACCAACCTATCTCCAGAAGGCATCTAATCAAGTCTGACCCCTGGTACAGCTTTCCTGCACCACATAGTGCATGTGACATAACTGGGTCAGATTGATAAGGTAAATTGGAAACACACATCCTGAAAGCAGAAATACAACTGTTCCTAATTACTCTAAGTGATTAAAACTGATAAAAGTAACTTTCATTCATTTCAATTAAACTGACATAATAAAATATGAATATTGCATTATATTAAAACATAATATTTATTAACAATAATGAGATATACTGCCTTGGCAGCT